>NC_084480.1:266828566-267161066 GCF_030035675.1 Rhineura floridana | reverse complement strand
TCCATAGTCATTTCTACAGCAAGCTCAAATGTCATCATCAGGATGAAAAGACTCTTGATCACAGATGGAAGTCACAAAAAATAGCAGCATGACAGCATGCATGAGAATAAATTAAATTTAAGCAGTAGAAAGGCAACTACACACTGAGAGAGACTAAAGATGTTGCTAAGCAACAACAAACTTGCAGCAAGAACCCTTCTATAGAAGGTATCTCTCTACTAAGCCCAAAAAGAAAAAGAAATTAGAGCATACTATCCAGCCAGACTGGTGAGGACTAGAGAGAGGGCTTTTTCAATTGTGGCCCCCACCCTGTGGAACTCCCTCCCAAATGATCTCTGCCATGCCCCCTCTATAATGAGTTTCCGCCGGGCTGTGAAGACCTGGCTCTTCAGGCAGGCTTTTGGGGTGGGCTAGATTTTATTGTTATTGTTTTCAGATTTTTAATGTCTATTATATTGGTATGCCTATTTTGTACGTCGCCCAGAATGGCTGGATGGCCAGCCAGATGGGCGACTATGAAATTCAATAAATAAATAAATAAACATACAAAGATGGAAATTTCACAAGAAAAGTAAGTAAACAGTAAGCTACTCAGAGAAAGAAAACAACAGACACCTGAAAAGGCAAAGACTAGGATGGTAATACAGGTATCAAGAATATTTATATATTTTTAAAGAAAGCAATGTAACGATACACATGAAAGTAAAGAGACAACACCAATGAAAAGTGTAATCTTTCTAATTTAAAAAACTGAAAGCTGTGAAAGAAGATTATAAAAACAACTCATAGATATTAAAAGCTGTATGTTTCCAGTTAGTATGTACCACTAATTTACTGAAAATCAAGGGTGTACTCAGACTGTATTTTCTGTATAGAGTAAGACATCACAACTCTTGCCAATTACAAAAAGAATAGCAACCAAGATAAGTAGGCAGGCAATAATACTCTAGCATGCATAGGACACTCAGGCCAACAGTTATGGCTAAGCGCAACTGTGTTTTATAGCACAGCACCAGTGAAGCCATATTGCATCACAAACTGTTACAGTTCCTTCAAAGGGCAACTAGGCATTACATATATCCCTTCAAACAAACAATGAACAACCCAGCTACATACACAAACCACTCTGTGTCACAAAAACAATACTGTCAGCTCAGTGACAGTTTATTATGAGTGTAGTAACATGTACATTATTTTCCTTTTCTCTTTTCATATTTGTGGAAAGGGCCATATTCAAGATATTTGAATATACCATCTTTATTGTTGTTGTTATTATTATTATTTGATTTATATCCCGCCCTTCCTCCCAGCAGGAGCCCAGGAGGTCTTATCTTATCAGGAGGTCCGTTCTGCACAACGTAGGAAACGGACCTTTAGTGTGGCGGCACCTACCCTGTGGAAATCCCTCCTCTTAAATATTAGACAGGTGCCATCTCTGTTATCTTTTTGGCGCCTTTTGAAGACTTTCCTCTTTCAACAAGCCTTTTAAGTTGAGACCTTATCCCAGTCCACTTCTGTGTTGGAATTGTTTTTTAATATGCTTTTAAACCTCTTTAAAAAAAAAATTATGTTTTTAACCTTTTTTTTAAGATGCCTTCAAAGCTTTTTTAAAGAATGTTTTTAAAGTTGTTTTGTTTTAATGTATTTTAAAGTCTGTTTTTATGATGTTTTAAAGTGGTTTTAGTGGTTTTGTTTGCCGCCCTGGGCTCCTGCAGGGAGGAAGGGCAGGATATAAATCAAATAATAAATATTTATGTAAATCTGAGTAGTTAGGTGTGAGAATAGATTAGGAAATAAAATAAAGAGACAACAAATACACTTATGGTAATACAATAAGCATTTAAAAAGTACAAATAAAATGCAAATACCATGTATGCAAGTCTCTTGACTATTTGGTGGAATGTTTTCCTTAGCCATCATTATTAACATTTTGTTGGCCTCCGAAAGCTTCTCTGCACTTTTGTTCTGAAAAGGGAAAAACATAGGTAAGGCAGAATTAACAATCAATCACTGGAATAACATTTTGTTGTTTAGGGTTGGGGAACCTGTAGCCCAATTTTTTCCTGGAGTATAACTCCTACCATCCCTGACAGTTGGCCATGCCGGCTGGGGCTGAGAAGAGTTAAGAATTCAACAATGTCTGGAGAGCTGCAGATTGGTCATCCCTGTTTCAATTTGTAAATTTCTCTGAATACAACAGAGGGACTATAGAGTCTTCCTTGCATTTTCCAAAGAGGGGTTGCCATAATGAAAACATTATTCCTCCTAACTGTTCACATAGAGGTGCACAGAGGAATATATAGGGTAGTATCCCAATAACTAATTGTCACCACAAGGATTTCCACTTGCCCAAGTGAACTTCCTCCCTCTTCTCCCTCCACACACACCCTAAATGTGTTCTGGGAGTTCCCCTGACCGTAAGGGGCTGATTTGGGGCAGGTGTGGGGCACACACAGGAACAGAGGTGAAAGTTTCATTGTGCAAAGGGCAATCCTTAAGCTGATGGAAAGAGTTAAGTTGGATTTTTGTTGTTATATGCCTTCAAGTCAATTACGACTTATGGCGACCCAATGAATCAGTGACCTCCAAGAACATAAACCACCCTGTTCAGATCTTGTAAGTTCAGGTCTGTGCCTTCCTTTATGGAATCAATCCATCTCTTGTTTGGCCTTCCTTTTTTTCTACTCCCTTCTGTTTTTCCCAGCATTATGGTCTTTTCTAGTAAATCATGTCTTTTCATTATGTGTCCAAAGTATGATAACCTCCGTTTCATCATTTTAGCTTCTAGTGATAGTTCTGGTTTAATCTGTTCTAACACCCAATTATTTGTCTTTCTTGCAGTCCATGATATCTGCAAAGCTCTCCTCCAACACCACATTTCAAATGAGTTGATTTTTCTCTTATCTGTTATTTTCACTGTCCAACTTTCACATCCATACATAGAGATCGGAAATACCATGGTCTGAATGATCCCGACTTTAGTGTTCAGTGATACATCTTTGCATTTGAGAACCTTTTCTAGTTCTCTCATAGATGCCTTCCACAGTCCTACTTCTTCTTGACTATTGTCTCCATTTTGGTTAATGACTGTGCCAAGGTATTGATAATCCTTGACAAGTTCAATGTCCTCGTTGTCAACTTTAAAGTTACATAAATCTTCTGTTGTCATTACTTTAGTCTTTTTGACGTTCAGCTGTAGTCCTGCTTTTGCGCTTTCCTCTTTAACTTTCATCAGCATTCATTTCAAATCATTACTGGTTTCTGCTAGTAGTATGGTATCGTCTGCATATCTTAAATTATTGATATTTCTCCCTCCAATTTTCACACCTCCTTCATCTTGGTCCAATCCCACTTTACTACCAATAATTGTGAAACTACAGAATTTTTCAGTGCACTGTACAAGAGAACTGTGGAATATTTGAATGCTTATTAATATGCACCCTCCCTCACTAATCTGCATTACCACTTATAAGCCTTTCCTTCCCTTTCTGCTTACTAACTTATGACAGTTGTAGTAACAGAAACAAAACTACCAGCTCACAAGTTCTTGAGAATGTCAGGTAAGACAGTGATCACATAAAATAGTGCTCACAAGACAAGACAGCTCCCTCTAGCAGCCAACCTGTAGGTCAAACTAGACATTATGTTATTATCTTGTCAGTCCTGGTATGATTTTTAGAAATAAATGGGGGGGGGAGGCCTTGAACCAAAGGGGGATATTGTTTGTTCTGCAACTGGCAATAGCTCTCCATCCCCAGCTACCTGATCCTTTCTTAAGTGGAGATGCCAGTGACTGAATCTGGAACCTTCTACATGCTAAGCATGTGCTCTTCCATCATCTCTCCTCAAATGCCACAATATAACAAGAAGCTCAAATTTAATTTTTCCTAATTATTATTCTCTTTTAAATTCTTAGAGCCACCAAAAGGGGAATTCTGGATAATTTAACTATTTAAGACTCTTTTGGGCTATAACACAGGGGTTCTCAGACTTCCTAATCCCAGGGCTCATTTAACAGGGCTGAAAATTCTGAGACCACTACAAACAATGGTACAGGGCAAAGCTAGTCACAGAATAGCAGCAGATGGAAGTGGATTTTGGCATAACCAGCAGGCAATTATAGACAATAAGAACTGACACTGGCTGTCATGACTCACTCCCCATTTTAGGCAGAATTTGCTGATCCAGAGGCTCTAAGAGGGAAAGGTCTTTTATTTTTTATTATTCTCACCCCTGCACCTGTCAAAGTGTTTTTAATTATCTCCCACAATTTCTTCTCACTTCTCCTTTCACACTTAAATTGACAGATGGAGAGGAATAGGACACAAATATTTTCATCACTCCTCCCTGCTTCAATCTGTCCAGTTCACTTCTTCCTCCTGTAACAGCTTCCTCTCTTATCCCCTTGCTCTCTATTCCCAGTTTATTATTTTTTACAATATTAACTTATTCTATCTTTGATCTTAGTGTTAAGCTCCAGCACTAAGATCGGAGATAAAGTTGATCTTAGTGCTATGGTTTAGCACTAAGATCAAACATAAAAGAAGTTATGTTATTTTTAAAAAATAATAAACTGGGAACAGAGAGCAAGAAAATAAGAGAGGGGAAGCTCTAAGTGTGGTGCTTAGAGCTAAGTTCAGGAAATAAAAATTCTCTGCTCTTTAGAGATTCTCTAGGGAGTAAACACAGGGATATTTTATCTGAAATTAATTTTTGAATTTTTTAAAAAATACTTTAGCTTGAATTACAGGAGTAATGCTCTTCATTTAACGTTGTTGTTGTCTTGAGTATAAAAATCTTACCTGCATTTCCATGTAAGGAGGATCATTTTCAAGTTTTGCTTTGTCTTGGGCCAACTTGGATTTTTGGTCTTCAAGGAACTGGTCAAGGTTCTCAGCCATCCTTTTTTCCCCCCAATTCTGGAAGAGATAAAGTTGTTTATCCATCAGGTGCTGCCTTCAACAACAGAATTTTTTTTAACACCTGCTTTATTAAGAACTATGAATCACTCCATATTAATCATGCATGTACAGACTAGAGAGGGAAAAACTGCAGCCTCTCATATTTCATAATCTTCATTTTTTCAAGATCTCAGCATTATAAATGTGCAATTCACTGAAGCCTCACAATCACCCACCCACACAAAAAAGCATTTTTACTCTGCTGTTCATCTGAAAATGGCTCTGAGGGTGCCTTACAAAGAATAATATGACAGTCCCTGCCCTCATACATATGATCTAAATAAACAACACAAAAGTAAAAGGAATTGGGAGGGAAGGGCAGGAGACAAACTTAGGTACAAGGTTCTTATTTAACAAACAGATGGAATGCAATCCGTTCAATAACAGGAGGTGCCAAATGTCACTGTTTTTTCAGCAAAGCAGATGGTGGCCCTACTTCATTTTGTTTTCTCTGCTGTAGCCTGATAGAATGGATGCTGCCAGGTCACAAATGAGGGACAGAGGAGCCTGATGGAATTGTTAACACAACCACTCAGCTATTTCTGAATATTTATTCAGAACCACTCAGCTATTTCTGAATAATTATTATTATTATTATTATTATTGATTTACCATTTATATGCCAAAATGGCTTCTAAGCAGTTTACAACATAAGATCAATATTTTTCACATATTATGGGTACCACCACTGATAATTCTACAGGCATTGATATCATTTTGGTTTGCCTAATACATATTTTCAGGTTTCCTTACAGGCCAAATTTTGCCATAAATCAGCAGGATCCTAAATTGGAAAAAGAGGAGTTTATAGCACCTGAAGATGGGACTTTATTGTCTGAGGGAACATTCCCTCCAACTGCTAGATAAAGCTACCCAATTTGAATTTTATTGACTTTTTTTTAACCTAGCACAACAGCTAAAATTAATCTTTACCAATGTTTATATAAGGACTGCCAAGTGTCTCTTTATTCCTCTTCTCCTCCTATGGAACCTGTGTTTCATTTAAGGATGGAGGCAGAACTAAGTAACAGCTGGTTGTTGTATTTGCAGAAATGAAGGATCAGCCATCATGTGTTTTCTCCTTCCCAGGAGGCCTCGGTTGCAACCTGAAACCTGCAAAACACCTGAAAAGGCCTCATTTGAATGTCTGTTATCTCCTCCCATGCTCCATCTTAAGGATCTTTATCAGATGCAGACAAAGATAACTTGAATAACAGTCTTTTATTCTCTTCCCCTTCCTTTCCCCCCCCAACAATCTAGCCTAATGAAGAATTCTGGGGAAGCTGAAATCTTGAACAATATTTTGTCATATTTTGGTTGGCCTAATAAAGGTATATACATTTTGGAACAGTTAAAACTGTTCACTCTTTAATTAGATTGCATGGAATCTTAAGCATATTAGTTTGGTGGGAAAAATATAAAATATACAGATATTCTTAAATTGATGCAAACTGCTGTGTTACATACAATACTAATTTAACTAAGGACAACTGCACATATACATATTCACTTGATGAAGCCAATTGTGGCTTTCCTATGTGAAAAAATGAGCCCAGAACATGCATAAAAGGTAACTGTTCCTTTACCACATGAATTTCTCAAGTAAGCTCAATAAACAACAAGCTCAAAGAATAATAAATATATTCTAAGACAACTCAATTACAAGCCTACCTTCTGATATGGGACAATCAATGTTAAAAATAAATTCCCTTTTGGAGTCCTCTAAATCCTTAATCACATTAAGTTTGCATGCTGATAAAATGATGTCCTTCCTTAGACCAGGGTGGGAAACCTTTCTACCCTAGTGGGCTGACTGTTATCTCCCCCACCCCTCATGGGCCAAGTTTGACAGGTGGGCAGAGCCACCCATCTGTCAGTGACCTGACACAATGACATCAGTTAACCATTTTTGCCTGCTATGTTCTGCAGCGCTTTGAACTGGGCTTCTGAAGATCCACTCAAAGTGCTGAGGAAAACAGTGCTTTGAGAGGGGCTTCTGAACACAAAGCACTATCCTGCCCTGCACTTTGAAAGGGGCTTTGCAGACAGTGCCGAACAACTAATCCGGCAGCACCTGAAAACACCCTTGTGTCCATGCTGCGTCCTTACCTGCCCCATACCTTACATCGTATATCATATACTGCATATGAGATGTGATGTCAGTTGTAGAGCAGATGGGTATGGTTTGGATGAAATGGCCTCAAAGGTCCAATGGGGAAGCCTGGCTAGCCTAATTAGGGGTTCCCACCTGTAAGCTTAGCCAGATAAACTTTTTCACTAGTCCTAGCAATCTGGCTGAATAAAAACAGATTCTACAAATTAAGATGGAAAGGAAAGTGCAGTACGATTCCATTCTCATTCTTCAGCTACTTACTTTAGATATACTCTAATGTACTTGTATCTGTAAGAAAATCAATTCATTTCTTGCAGCAAACTTTCCAAAAAGACTCCAACAATATTATCTTTACAAGTGTTTGGATCTTCATGTGCAACACAATCCTATGCATGCCTACTCAGAATTAAATCCTATTAAGATTAATGCCATTAAGCGGGTTTAAGATTGCAGCCTTGCAGCACAATCCTATGCATGTTTACTCAGAAGTAAGCCCAGTTGAGTTAAAAGAGTTTGGAAGTGTGTTTACAATTGCAACCTTGATCTTTTAAACCTTGAGTTTTAAGTAGCTACCATTTCCAGTAATGAAGACAATGGGTGAATCCAATGTAGCCATACTCAGATTATACTCATTGAAATCAATGAACAAGATAATCATGACTAGCTTAAGCTCACTGATTTCAATTAGACTACTCAAGTATTACTTATTTCGATACCACCCAACAGCATGATGAACTTTATCAAAATATTTATACATTAGTTAAAGGAAGATATCTATTTAGTAGCTATCATTTCTCCTCCAGTACAGTTAGGCTATGTTAACACAATTGATATTTAGCAAAGTTTCAAAAGAACAATCTAAAATATAAAATTTAAACTTAAATGTTGAAATGTTTTTCACATTGTTCTGCTTTAATTTATTTTAAGGTCTGTTTTTATGATGTTTTAAAGTGTTTTTAGCATTTCTGTTTGCCGCCCTGGGCTCCTGCTGGGAGGAAGGGTGGGATATAAATCAAATAATAAATAAATAATAATAAATAAACTTCAAAAGAAAAACAAATCATTAACTCAGACAAATCTGTATTATATAAATATTGGTCAGGACTCAGGACTCTGACTCCCTGTTCTTTAGGAAGAGACCATGAATTCAGAGAATATATCCATCCAAGAAAAGAATGTGCCCTCTGAACCAGCCTGTGCATCCCTTGCCTCCTCAGAAGATCCAGCACCACAGGAGCCCATGATGCCAGCACATTTCTAACTTGAAGAGGTTGCATTACTATCTTCAGCCACGAGCACAAAATCCAAACTAAATCCATGGCCTTTTCTGTACCACCAAAGCCCTTGGCTTCTAAAACAAGCTGGGCTCCTTCAGGAGTAGCAGCTGCACTCATCAGGGGTGGGGCAGCTGCAGTCCTATTTAAGGCTCAGTCTTGGTTTGCTGGAGCAACATTCAAGTTTGTTTTCCAGCCTAGGTGCCTAATGGGCCAGGGTACTGCTCACCTTTTCTGACTTGTGGACTTGGTCCTCTGCTTTGCCTGACTTTTACTAGAATGTGACCTTTTCTTCCTAGTTCTGTAAATAGTGCTAGTAGTATGTGACCTGGTGTCCCTAGACTCTGTGCTCATCACAAGCCACACTTGAGTTAGAATCTTGTTCTCTAGTTGGGGACCATACAATATTTTCTTCATTTCAACTTAAAATCTTATTCACTGAAACTTAGTATATATATAACACTAAGCCTGGCTTAGCATTATAGGTCCAGTGGCTTAACTATGGTTTATTTACTGCAAGAAAAAAAAGTCAAGCTATGGGTTGTTTTAACTATGGCTTGGTGCTACATATGCTTCCTTAACCATTGTTTGTTTGGCCATCCTACCCCATACTTACAAAGGCATAAAATATGAGCCGCTGGAAAACAAAAAAACTTTGGTGAAACAAGCTGTGGTTGGTTTGATTATCTGTGGGACAACTTGTGGCAAACTCATAGCTTGTTAAACAAGCCATGGTTTAATGTTATAGAGGAAGGGCCATAGCTCAGAAGTAGAGTGTTGGCTTTGCATGCAGAAGGACCAGGTGAAATCTCCAGCTTCTCCAGGTGGGAGAGACTCCCTGCCTGATACCCTGGAGAGCCACAGCCAGTCAGTATGTTATGTGCGAACCTTACCAAAAATATGCATGTGAGTGAATTAGTTTTTTAATATCTGATTAAGCGTAAGAAAAAAACGAACTAGTACAGAAACCAACTATATAAAAATCCATAAGCAAGATGAGCCAAAGAAAGTGTGACTACAAAGAGTATATACCAATAATCATGTACAGAAACATTTTACGTATCCAGCAGATATGCACCATCACTGAAGATATGCAGAAGAATCAACATGCTCAGCAGGTGCTCTAGCTCTTGGATTTCTGAGAAAACAAGGCCCATTTCCTTTTTGAGCCTCAAACAGGACAGGGAGGAAAGAAATAGGGCTTCAGATTCAGCTTCCACGAAGCTCTATGATTTTATTTATTTTTTTACAGTTACATCTTAAATGTAAAATAGGCTTCATAGCTGAAGATGTTTGTACTAACTAATTAGAGGCCAAGACTCCTGTAAGTCTAAGCATTAATTTGCTGGTGTAAGGGTCAGGACACAAGCAGTATATCTGCAGCATAGGTTTAAAAGCATGCAACTTAAGACTGAGCATTGGGCATAAACTTTCTCATGTTGCACAGAAGTCATCTATGCCACTTTTCAGTGGTGGCACCCCAGCTGTGGAATGGCCTCCCCAAGAGGTTTGCCTGGTGCCTACATTGTAGTCTTTTTCAGCATCAGGTAAAAATCTTTATTTTCCCAGTTCTAAAAAAATGACTGAATGCTTTTTTAGACCTTGGCCACTCTTGTTTTCCCTGTTTCTGGTTTTATTGTGGTTTTATTTTGATTTTTTAATTTTATGTTCATATTGCATGTTTATGTTGTATGTTTTTTTAAATATGTATAAATATTATCCAGATAACTTGCTAATGTGCAGTATAAAAATGCTGTAAACACAAGTTTACCAATGTGTCAAGGAGATTCCCCCAATTACTTTCTCCTCTCCTTTCAAGATCTCCAGGCTCTCTCCAGGTCTATTAGAATCAGAAGAGATACACAGTCATCGTTATAACTTGATCTTTGGAGTACTCTTTCCCTCATCTCTCCAAATAATCTCTGCAAAGCAGCATGTTTGGAGAAAGCCTAGCTTAAGAGTTTTCTCATGGGTAGCCCATCCCTTGAAAGACTCCAGAGGGAAAGAATTCAACAACAAAGGTCAGAACTCCCCTCCTGCCTCCCTGGATGATGGTGGTACTGCCATGCACTGGAATCTCCTACACAACACTTCAAAAAAAAACACTAGCATCTTTATGAAAGTATATAGCAAATAATAGTGGCCACAGAGAATATAACTTTCAGGCAAAGACAGCCAGGGTTCACCAGACCACTTACCACCAAAAATGCCTCCTCAGATGCTACTTTACAAAAGTGTAAGGAGCAGAATTATTCTCTACCACTGACACTGTAAAGTCCTTTGAACAGAAGCCCTACAGTTGAGTATTACTGGACCATTGCTTTGGTAGGACATCACAAGAGATCTGTGGCTTCAGAAGATAATGATTCAACCATACCAGTGTCATTCTACATACTCAACAAGTGGAGCACCTATTTCTAGGCTGGTGGTAAACAACAAAGCAGAAATGCATCCCAACCTCGACCATTATTTGGGAAAGATTCGTATCTTTCTAAGGCCAAGAAGTCACCTTCCACAGGATTTCTTGTGTCCCATAACAATGAGCTTAGATTACCTCAAGACCACTCATCCAAGAACTCTACTATGCAGTAGTGACCAGTAATTACCTAACCAACTAGTGAGTAACAGAAATATATTTATAATAATGATGGAGAGAAGACCTGGAAAGATCACTGAATTACAGTGACCTTCAAGAGGTGTTATTTAGTTGTTGAGAGTTTCACACTATACTAGCCATTCCCTAATATATATACATTAAATTTACAATCCCATGTGCACTTACTAGTGGGTAATTCCCATTGCACTCAGTTGCATTTGCTTCTGAGTAAACATGCTTACGCTCATGTATGTATGTTGGGAAGTATTCACAAGGCTAGAATTTTATGAAAAAGCTGTCTTGAGCATCCATAATAAGAGTTCCCTGAACGTATGCTGTTCCTTTGTGGCCTGCTAACTTTATATAGCGTTACTGAATCCCTTCTTCAAATATATCCGATTTTTAAACTGCAACAGATATCCGAGAGCAGAAATCTTCTCTAAATCCAGACATCACCAAAGGAAATCATAAGGTAAGTATAACGCAGACCGCAGGGGAGGTTTAGTGGTGAGAAAGGGTGAGCTTGGAAGAGCAACTGTAGCTTCCACGCATGCCAAGGTCTCTTTAAGAAGCTATACCGCGTTGTTAGGCAACCAGATTACAACAAAAACTGGGGCCTCTGAAAGAGTCCGTGCGAAAACAAGACCACGCAGTCTGCGTCCTGTCCGTGTTCGGGCACTGAGAGTTCAAAATGCAGCATTCCTCTCACCTTCGCGCACACAAAAACTCCCACCTACCCAAGTCTCTCGAGGAGAGCCCGCCTCCCCCAAACTCTTTAAAAAATGTGTGTGAGGGTGTCTCTTCAGCACCCCATGGGGACCGAGACAAACACGCACCGACACCCCCTTTGCCCCCTTCGACTTAAGGGGAAATATTTTACCCCTAAGGGCGAAGGAATGCATTTTTCTACGCGGGCGCGCGCACAAACACTTAACGCAGACGCGCACTTTCCAGCCCTCTCCAGAGACAGTGATCCAACTTACGGGACGGAAAGGCGCCTCCTTCCACCGCTCGCTGAGCAGCGACTCCCCTTCTCCCCAGTCCGAGATCTTCGGAGCTGTGGCCGCCCGGAACCCGCCTAACTCGTTGCTGGCTCTGGAGAGGCCCAGCCGCCGGCGGGCTGTCAAACAGCAGCAGCTCCCGCCGTCTCTCTCAATCGCTCGACCGAAGTCGCTCAAGCCCTCCGCCTTCTCAGGGAGGAGCCAAAGTAACGGCAGGAGAGACCGGGGAAGGGTGGAAATGGAGTACAAACAGCACCCCCTGCTGCTTGGCGCCAAGAGTAAATCCTAAACACTAGTGCTAGGGGGAAAGGGGGTTGTTACTATGGAAGTTTTGTATGCAGAAAAACAAAGGCTCGATTCTTCTTTGAATCCTTTAACCCGAGATGTATGCAAGCTGCTTGTGGTTGCTCAGTGGCAAAGGACAAGCACTTTGTGCATGCTCAGGGAAGCGTTCTTCTTTACTATCACTTCACAGGGCGGCTGAGCTCTGCTATTGCAAACATCAGAACTGAGGTCCAAGCTTGGATAAAATAAGGGTGGGGGGAAGGGGACGCTTGCCTCCCCCCTGAAATTCGAAATGTGATGGGGGTGGGTGGGTGGAATGATCTGTAGTAACAATCCATAGACTTTACTTCCCCAACTCCAGAAATATTTCTGCGGAGATTCTTGGGTATAGGAGATGGTCGAAGTGGACTAGAATAACATCCCACATCTTTTCAGAGTTCAGACGGACCTCTAGGCCACATTAACACCATACATTTATTCACGACGCTGAAGTTGGTTCCTAGTTCCCAGTTCCCAGTTCCTTATTTGTGTGAAATTTCAGTCACTAACAAAGAAGAAAAGTTGACAGCTACAGCAACGTCAAGCCAAATTTAAAATACCCCTGAACCCCAAAATAAATAATGGGGTACACTGTATGATATATCGCTGTAATCAGGAGACTCTCCCCGTCAAGACTGACAATAAATTTATACAATCAAAATCATCAGGATTCCGATATTATCATAAATACATAATGATGTCATAAAATCATAAATCATAAGTAACTGGGGGTACACGCCCCAAAATCTGCTCTGGGCCAGGACAAATCATACACCCCAGGAAAGGGGAGGGTCGCCCCTACAAGATTCCACTGCGTCCCGCCCGGCCCAGAGCCTCTGCTGGGTGCAGGGCACATGGGAGGGCATCTATCCAAAATCAAACTGGACAAAAACTTACAGGAAAAATTAAGTAACTGGGGGAACACGCCCCAAAATCTGCTCTGGGCCAGGACAAATCGTATACCCCCAGAAAGGGGAGGGTGTCCCCTACGAGATTCTGCTGCGTCCCGCCTGGCCCAGAGTTTCTGCTCGGCGCAGGACACATGGGAGGGCATCTATCCAAAATCGAACTGGACAAAAACTTACAGGAAAAAATAAGTACCTGGGGATACACGCCCCAAAATCTGCTCTGGGCCAGGACAAATCATATACCCCAGGAAAGGGGAGGGTGTCCCCTACGAGATGCCACTGAGTCCCGTTCGGCCCAGAGCTTCTGGGCACCAGACACTCACGAGGGCATCTATGCAAAATCGAACTGGACAAAAACATACAGGAAAAAATAAGTAACTGGGGGTACACGCCCCAAAATCTGCTCTGGGCCAGGACAAATCGTATACCCCAGGAAAGGGGAGGGTGTCCCCTACAAGATTCCACTGCGTCCCACCTGGCCCAGAGCCCCTGCTGGGTACAGGGCACATGGGAGGGTATCTATCCAAAATCAAACTGGACAAAAACTTACAGGAAAAAATAAGTAACTGGAGGTACATGCCCCAAAATCTGCTCTGGGCCAGGACAAATCATATACCCCAGGAAAGGAGAGGGTGTCCCCTACGAGATGCCACTTAGTCCCATCCGGCCCAGAGCTTCTGCTGGGCACCAGACACTCACGAGGGCATCTATGCAAAATCGAACTGGACAAAAACATACAGGAAAAAATAAGTAACTTGGGGTACACGCCCCAAAATCTGCTCTGGGCCAGGACAAATCGTATACCTCCGGAAAGGGGAGGGTGTCCCCTACAAGATTCCACTGCGTCCCGCCTGGCCCAGAGCCTCTGCTGGGTGCAGGGCACATGGGAGGCTATCTATCCAAAATCAAACTGGACAAAAACTTACAGGAAAAAATAAGTAACTGGGGGTACATGCCCCAAAATCTGCTCTGGGCCAGGATAAATCGTATACCCCAGGAAAGGGGAGGGTGTCCCCTACAAGATTCCACTGCGTCCCACCTGGCCCAGAGCCTCTGCTGGGTGCAGGGCACATGGGAGGGCATCTATCCAAAATCAAACTGGACAAAAACTTACAGGAAAAAATAAGTAACTGGGGGTACATGCCCCCAAATTTGCTCTGGGCCAGGACAAATCATATACCCCAGGAAAGGGGAGGGTGCCCCCTACGAGATGCCACTGAGTCCCGTCCGGCCCAGAGCTTCTGCTGGGCACCAGACACTCACGAGGGCATCTATGCAAAATCGAACTGGACAAAAACATACAGGAAAAAATAAGTAACTGGGGGTACACGCCCCAAAATCTGCTCTAGGCCAGGACAAATCATATACCCCAGGAAAGGGGAGGGTGTCCCCTACGAGATTCCACTGCGTCCCGCCTGGCCCAGAGCTTCTGCTGGGTGCAGGGCAAGTTGGAGGGCATCTATCCAAAACCAAAGCAGACAAAAACATACAGGAAAAATAAGTAACTGGGGGTACACGCCCCCAAATCTGCTCTGGGCCAGGATAAATCGTATACCCCAGGAAAAGGGAGGGTGTCCCCTGCAAGATTCCACTGCGTCCCGCCTGGCCCAGAGCCTCTGCTGGGTGCAGGGCACATGGGAGTGCATCTATCCAAAATCAAACTGGACAAAAACTTACAAGAAAAAATAAGTAACTGGGGGTACACGCCCCAAAATCTGCTCTGGGCCAGGACAAATCATATACCCCAGGAAAGGGGAGGGTGTCCCCTAGGAGATGCCACTGAGTCCCGTCCAGCCCAGAGCTTCTGCTGGGCACCAGACACTCACGAGGGCATCTATGCAAAATCGAACTGGACAAAAACATACAGGAAAAAATAAGTAACTGGGGGTACACGCCCCAAAATCTGCTCTAGGCCAGGACAAATCATATACCCCAGGAAAGGGGAGGGTGTCCCCTACGAGATTCCACTGCGTCCCGCCTGGCCCAGAGCTTCTGCTGGGTGCAGGGCAAGTTGGAGGGCATCTATCCAAAACCAAAGCAGACAAAAACATACAGGAAAAAATAAGTAACTGGGGGTACACGCCCCCAAATCTGCTCTGGGCCAGGATAAATCATATACCCCAGGAAAGGTGAGGGTGTCCCCTACGAGATCCCACTGTGTCCCTCCTGGCCCAGAGCCTCTGCTGGGCGCAGGGCACATGGGAGGGCATCTATGCAAAACCGAACTGGACAAAAACACGCAGAAAAAAATAAGTAACTGGGGGTACACGCCCCCAAATCTGCTCTAGGCCAGGACAAATCATATACCCCAGGAAAGGAGAGGATGTCCCCTACGAGATACCACTGCGTCCCACCTGGCCCAGAGCTTTTGCTGGGCACAGGGCACATGAGAGGGCATCTATGTGAAATCGAACTGGACAAAAACACGCAGAAAAAAATAAATAACTGGGGGTACACGCCCCAAAATCTGCTCTGGGCCAGGACAAATCATATACCCCAGGAAAGGAGAGGGTGTCCCCTACGAGATGCCACTGCGTCCCACCTGGCCCAGAGCTTCTGCTGGGCGCAGGGCAAGTTGGAGGGCATCTATCCAAAACCAAAGCAGACAAAAACATACAGGAAAAAATAAATAACTGGGGGTACACGCCCCAAACTCTGCTCTGGGCCAGGACAAATCATATACCCCAGGACAGGGGAGGGTGTCCCCTACCAGATGCCACTGCATCCCGCCTGGCCCAGAGCTTCTGTTGGGCGCAGAGCACATGAGAGGGCATCTATACAAAATCAAAGCAGAAAAAGACATACAGGAAAAATAAGTAATTGGGGGTGCCCACCCCAAAATCTGCTCTGGGCCAGGACAAATCATACGCCCCAGGAAAGGGGAGGGTGTCCTCTATGACATTCCAGTGCGTCCTGCTTAGCCCAGAGGTTGTGGAGGCCGCAGGGCGCGTATGATGGCATGTACTCACAACTAAAATGGACAAAAACATTCTCTATGAGAATCCATGGCTTCCTGACTTGCCCAGAATTTCTTGTGTGCAGAAGGAGTGGATCTGAGCAACTATACACATCCAAATGTTTAAATTAGGTAGGGGAAAAAAGGATCTGGTGGTGCCCACCCCAAAACTTTATTTGAAGTATTATATATCATTCATTCATTCATTTCATTCATTCATTGGCGATCACCCGTGGCCGAGTAAGATTGTAAGGTCTTTAGCGGTGGGTCCGTAACTGACTGTAGAGGCCAATTCTGGATCCACACAGCCTCCCACAGTGAGGACATAGTTTTCCAGATGGAAGATGGTCACGATGAGGATTTGCTTGACGTGCCTTCCGCTTAGCTCGCTTGTCCCTTTCGCCCTCTACTCGTGCTTCTTCAAAGTCCATAGCACCTTTGATAAAGGCCAACCTCCATTTGGGACGTTCATGGGCCAAGGCTTCCCAGTTCTTAATGCATGTTACATCTTTTAAGATTAGCTTTGAGAACATCTTTAAGCCTCTTTTGCTGTCCACCGATACTCCGTTTTCCATCCTTAAGTTGGGAGTAAAGTAGCTGCTTTGGAAGACGGTGATCAGGCATTCGAACAACATGGCCGGTCCAGCGAAGTTGATGTTGGAGGATCATTGTTTTGACACTGGTGGTCTTTGCTTCTTCCAATACGCTAACATTAGTCCGTGTGTCTTCCCAAGTAATTTGCAGAATTTTCTGGAGGCAGCGTTGGTGGAATCTTTCAAGAAGTTGGGAGTGACGTTTATAAATGGTCCGTGTTTCACAGGCATACAGTAAGGTCGGTAGTACAATGGCTTTGTAAACAAGCATTTTGGTCTCCCTGCGAATATCCCGATCCTCGAACACTCTACGCTTCATTCAGGAGAATGCAGCACTCGCAGAGCTCAGACAATGTTGAATTTCAGCATCGGTGTCAGCTTTTACAGAGAGATGGCTGCCGATATATGGGAAGTGACCAACATTCTCCAACATCACAGCATTAAGCTGGATTGATGGTGCTACAGAGGGACTAGTTGGCACCTGTTGATGAAGCACTTTGGTTTTTTTAATATTAAGTGAGAGGCCAAGCTTTCCATATGCTTCTGTGAAGACATTTAGTATAGTTTGAAGATCTTTCTCTGAATGTGCGGAGACTACATTATCATCGGCATATTGAAGTTCTACGACAGAGGTTGACATTACCTTACTTTTTGCTTTCAGCCTACTGAGATTAAAAAGCTTTCCATCTGTTCGATATATGATTTCCACACCAGTAGGAAGTTTCCCCTCAATAAGGTGTAGAATCATAGCAATGAAGATAGCAAATAAGGTAAGAGCAATGACGCATCCCTGTTTTACTCCTGATCCGACTCTGAATGGATTGATCTGAAAGCCATTGTTGTCTAAAATTGTTGCTGTCATGTCATGAAGGAGTTGCAAAACCTTTTCTAGCACCTTCCCCATAAGGGGTGAGCAGAGTGGATCCTGAATAGGAATGCTCAGTCATGGATACAGCTGCTGAACAACTCAACTGCCTCGGTCCTTGAGCCAGGACTACTGAGTCTGTATCCACTGCCCATGTGCCGGTCCATGACTAGCGGCTTCTGGATTTCACAGTCCTGCCCCCGTTGCCATCCGCCGATCGCCATGGGACTTTGGGGTTGGTTTGGTTGGAAGATGCCTGTGCGTGAATTTGTTTTATGTGGGGAGATCGGTGCACGACGATCAACACACAATCTTGACAAAAAAAGGCTTTGATCCAATGGCATGGATACCACGTTGATTGGAAGTCTTTTATCTGCTGCAGCCTTCATCTGCCTTCACAGCCATTGTAACGTACACATTGTTATCCTCCGCTTGTTCTGCCATTGAGGACTTTCTTTGATCGTTCTTTGTCTGGTTCCTCTCCCTTGACCTTACCGCCATGGATGACCCTGCTGGGAGTACATGACTCCCGACGGCATCGCTCACAGGGTTCATTGGAACACGCAATTCCACTCACCACTGCAAGGTGACGATCCATACACATATTCATACAGGATAGGGTCCTCTACAAGATGGCATTGGTTCCAACCCAGGTCAGAGCTTTTTGTTCAGTTATACCTCAGACAAGGTCATTTATCATTTCTGATTTTAGAGTGTTTTGAACTGTATTTAATTATGCATTTTATAACTTTTGTGATCCGCCCGAAACATTTTAGTTAACTGCAGGGAATAAATCTAAACAACACCAACAACATTAATTTATGTATCAGAAGAATAGCCAAAATCTATAGGAAACATTATAAGAAACTTGGATGCCCATTCCAAATTATGATTTGGGGCACCACGAATCATAGTTCCACACATCAGGGATACTGTCTTCTATTAGATGCCATCCATGCATAGTTTAGAGTCTCATCTATGAAATTACATCTTTATGCTTCTTGAGTGATTCGTTGTCTGGTGACCCGGCCAAGTTTCCATCTGCCATGGCACCAGATAACATAGAGTCATACTGTGAGAAGAATTGTTGTGCATTTGATTTATTATATCTCTAAATAAATTACTACACATATATATTATATTTCTCCAACAGGTAAGAACCAAGTATACAAATGAACATATAAGCAAGTGCAGACTTAATTTAAAAAACAAATAAGGAAGTCACATTTATCAGAACTGGTAAAACAGTAAAAAACATTTTGCTTAGAAATATATTAGAACATTTTTGCAGTTTACAAAATCAACACCATTTCACATGGGCTGGAATTAAACAATTTCACCCATTCGAAATAATCTCCTGGTTTTCAAACATCTCTGAAATAGTAGTAGATTTAGAAGGGGGCTTTCTAAACTGCACATTGCACATCATCGTTATTGTTTGGTCCTTTATAGCCTCATCGCTACAATATGACTTGGAGTACTATTTTTCTTTGTGAAGTCTTGGAACAACTCATTTGTTGCACAAACATCACCACATTTGCCCAGGGTGGCAAAAAAGTGATACCCCCACAAGTCTTTTTAAAACATCTTAAAAACAAAAGATCTTTACAAAATCAAATACAAAACATTGAAAAACACCTTTTGAAAATTACAAAACATTGTTGAAAACATCTTGAATATAATTCCAATACAGATGCACACTGGGACAAGGTGTCTCCTTAAAAGGGTTGTTGAAAGATCGGATTTTCTTATGTTTAATTTTTGTATCGGTCTACCCTCTTACTCACCTTGTTACAGCTCAAATATTATTATTTTAAAAAGCCATTGGTATTGGCGACAGAAGGAAATGTGGCAGGTTAAACAACAATGATTTCTTGAAGATGTAATTTCATAATTGACACTCAAAAGCATTCATGGATGGCACCTCAGAGAAGACACTCTTCCAGGTGCAATGTAGTATGTTTTATGGTGCCCCAAACCATCTTTTGTGATGGGCACTTCATTTCCTTATTCTTTTCCTGTACATATTTGCTATATTTTCTAATACATATATGCCCTTGTCTGTGCGATACAGATACAAGAAATTCTGAATTGGGTGGGAACCCTCTCCAGAATGCATGGGTGTATGACCTGCAGTGCCCAAAGCATGTTTGATGGTGGAATCCCACAGTTCCTTATGTATTTTCTACATATCTTGATTATTGTTGCTGTGCATAGATGTCGATACCTGTTCTGTATGACCACAAACCATGCCAGGCAGGATGCAGTGGCATCTCGTGGAGGACACTATTCACTTTGCTCAAGTGAATGATTTTTCATAGCCCACAGAAGATTTTGTAGTGGTCACCACAAATTATTATTTATTTATTTATTTATTTATTTATTTATTTATTTATTTATTTATTTATTTATTTATTAGTTGCCCATATGGCTAGCTGTCCTGCCACTCTGGGCGACATACAACATAGGCATATAATACCTAGACATTGAAAATCTAAAAACAATTAAGATAAAATCTAGCCCACCCCAAAAGCCTGCCTGAAGAGCCTGGTCTTCAAGGCCTGGCAAAAGCTCATCATAGAAGGGACGTGGCGGAGATCATTTGGGACGGAGTTCCACAGGGTGGGGGCCACAATTGAAAAAGCCCTCTCTCTCGTTCTCACCAGTTTGGCTGTTTTGACTGATGGGATGGAGAGAAGGTCTTTTGAGGCTGATCTTGCTGGGCGGCATAGCTGATGTTGCTGCAGGCACACCTTTAGATAGACTGGGCCAAAACTGTATAGGGTTTTAAAGGTCAAAACTAACACCTTGAATTGGGCCTGGTAAGCAACTGGTAACCAGTGCAGCTCTTTTAGCACTGGAGTGATATGATCTCGCCAGCAGTTGCCTTTAATCAGGCGCACCGCCGCGTCCTGTACCAGTTTTGCCATATTTACTCTTCATTATTTTAGCTGGGAAAGACATGCATCTCATAGAGTACACCAGCTTTTTTCCTGGGGTATATGATCTGTCCTGGCCCAGAGCAGTTTTTGGGGCGTGTACCGCCAGTTACTTATTTTTTCCTGTATGTTTTTGTCTGCTTTGGTTTTGGATAGATGCCCTCCAACTTGCCCTGCGCCCAGCAGAAGCTCTGGGCCAGGCGGGACGCAGTGGAATCTCGTAGGGGACAACCTCTCCTTTCCTGGGGTATATGATTTGTCCTGGCCCAGAGCAGATTTTGGGGCGTGTACCCCCAGTTACTTATTTTTTTCTGCGTGTTTTTGTCCAGTTCGATTTCACATAGATGACCTCCCATGTGCCCTGTGCCCAGCAAAAGCTCTGGGCCAGGTGGAACGCAGTGGTATCTCGTAGGGGACATCCTCTCCTTTCCTGGGGTATATGATTTGTCCTGGCCCAGAGCAGATTTTGGGGCATGTACCCCCAGTTACTTATTTTTTCCTGTATGTTGTTGTCCAGTTCGATTTTGCATAGATGCACTCGTGAGTGTCTGGTGCCCAGCAGAAGCTCTGGGCCGGACGGGACTCAGTGGCATCTCGTAGGGGACACCCTCCCCTTTCCTGGGGTATATGATTTGTCCTGGCCCAGAGCAGATTTGGGGGCATGTACCCCCAGTTACTTATTTTTTCCTGTATGTTTTTGTCCAGTTTGGTTTTGGATAGATGCCCTCCAACTTGTCCTGCACCCAGCAGAAGCTCTGGGCCAGGCGGGACGCAGTGGAATCTCGTAGGGGACAACCTCCCCTTTCCTGGGGTATATGATTTGTCCTGGCCCAGAGCAGATTTGGGGGCGTGTAGCCCCAGTTACTTATTTTTTCCTGTAAGTTTTTGTCCAGTTTGGTTTTGGATAGATGCCCTCCAACTTGCCCTGCACCCAGCAGAAGCTCTGGGCCAGGCGGGACGCAGTGGAATCTCGTAGGGGACAACCTCCCCTTTCCTGGGGTATATGATTTGTCCTGGCCTAGAGCAGATTTTGGGGCGTGTACCCCCAGTTACTTATTTTTTCCTGTATGTTTTTGTCCAGTTCGATTTTGCATAGATGCCCTCGTGAGTGTCTGGTGCCCAGCAGAAGCTCTGGGCCGGACGGGACTCAGTGGCATCTCGTAGGGGATACCCTCCCCTTTCCTGGGGTATACAATTTGTCCTGGCCCAGAGCAGATTTTGGGGCGTGTACCCCCAGTTACTTTTTTTTCCTGTATGTTTTTGTCCAGTTCGATTTTGCATAGATGCCCTCCCATGTGCCCTGCACCCAGCAGAAGCTCTGGGCCGGACGGGACTCAGTGGCATCTCGTAGGGGACACCCTCCCCTTTCCTGGGGTGTATGATTTGTCCTGGCCCAGAGCAGATTTTGGGGCATGTACCTCCAGTTACTTATTTTTTCCTGCAAGTTTTTGTCCAGTTTGGTTTTGGATAGATGCCCTCCCATGTGCCCTGCACCCAGCAGAAGCTCTGGGCCGGACGGGACTCAGTGGCATCTCGTAGGGGACACCCTCCCCTTTCCTGGGGTGTATGATTTGTCCTGGCCCAGAGCAGATTTTGGGGCATGTACCTCCAGTTACTTATTTTTTCCTGCAAGTTTTTGTCCAGTTTGATTTTGGATAGATGCCCTCCCATGTGCCCTGCACCCAGCAGAGGCTCTGGGCCAGGTGGGACACAGTCGAATCTTGTAGGGGACACCCTCCCCTTTCCTGGGGTATACGATTTGTCCTGGCCCAGAGCAGATTTTGGGGCGTGTACCCCCAGTTACTTATTTTTTCCTGTATGTTTTTGTCCAGTTCGATTTTGCATAGATGCCCTCCTGAGTGTCTGGTGCCCAGCAGAAGCTCTGGGCCGGACGGGACTCAGTGGCATCTTGTAGGGACACCCTCCCCTTTCCTGGGGTATATGATTTGTCCTGGCCCAGAGCAGATTTTGGGGCATGTACCCCCAGTTACTTATTTTTTCCTGTTTTTGTCCAGTTCGATTTTGGATAGGTGCGCTCCCATGTGCCCTGCACCCAGCAGAAGCTCTGGGCCAGGCGGGACACAGTGGAATCTCGTAGGGGACACCCTCCCCTTTCCTGGGGTATATGATTTGTCCTGGCCCAGAGCAGATTTTGGGGCGTGTACCCCCAGTTACTTATTTTTTCCTGTATGTTTTTGTCCAGTTCGATTTTGCATAGATGCCCTCGTGAGTGTCTGGTGCCCAGCAGAAGCTCTGGGCCGGACGGGACTCAGTGGCATCTCGTAGGGGACACCCTCCCCTTTCCTGGGGTATATGATTTGTCCTGGCCCAGAGCAGATTTTGGGGCGTGTACCCCCAGTTATTTATTTTTTCCTGTAAGTTTTTGTCCAGTTCGATTTTGGATAGATGCGCTCCCATGTGCCCTGCACCCAGCAGAAGCTCTGGGCCAGGTGGGACTCAGTGGCATCTCATAGGGGCACCCTCCCCTTTCCGGGGGTATACGATTTGTCCTGGCCCAGAGCAGATTTTGGGGCATGTACCCCCAGTTACTTATTTTTTCCTGTAAGTTTTTGTCCAGTTCGATTTTGGATAGATGTCCTCCCATGTGCCCTGCACCCAGCAGAGGCTCTGGGCCGGGCGGTACGCAGTGGAATCTTGTAGGGGCGACCCTCCCCTTTCCTGGGGTGTATGATTTGTCCTGGCCCAGAGCAGATTTTGGGGCGTGTACCCCCAGTTACTTATGATTTATGATTTTATGACATCATTATGTATTTATGATAATATCGGAATCCTGATGATTTTGATTGTATAAATTTATTGTCAGTCTTGACGGGGAGAGTCTCCTGATTACAGCGATATATCATACAGTGTACCCCATTATTTATTTTGGGGTTCAGGGGCATTTTAAATTTGGCTTGATGTTGCTGTAGCTGTCAACTTTTCTTCTTTGTTAGTGACTGAAATTTCACACAGATAAGGAACTGGGAACTGGGAACTAGGAACCAACTTCAGCGTTGTCATTTTATTCTACTATTATATTGTGAAGGATGCTGAAAGTTGTTAGAAGGCCTCTATTTCCCTCACAGGGCTAAAATTCCTTAAGTGGTTTAAGGATCAATCCCTCTTCCCAAGGAACTCTGGGAACTGCAGGTCTGGGAGGGAAATTGGGGTCTCCTCACAACTCTCAGCACCCTTCCAAACTACACTTCCCAGGATTCCTTGGGAAAAGCCATGACTGTTCAAAATGGAATATTTATTTATTAGCCCAGGGTGGCATAAATAGTGGAATAAATGTACACAGGGTACTTTGCATTGAGATACTTTGCATGTCTTCCTATTCTGCTGCTGCACTTTGAATGTAGGTGTGATATTCTTTAACTTTCCTTTGCTAGAAATAGAGTTGCTAGATCTCTCCTTAATATTTGTTGTTGTTATTATTATGTGCCTTCAAGTCGATTACAACTTATGGTGACCCTATTAACCAGCGACCTCCAATAGCATCTGTTATAAACCACCTTGTTCAGAACTTGTAAGTTCAGGTCTGTGGCTTCCTTTATGGAATCAATCCATCTCTTGTTTGGTCTTCCTCTTTTTCTACTCCCTTCTGTTTTTCCCAGCATTACTGTCTTTTCTAGTCTCCCTAACATAGAGAAATATAAAAGCTGTCTTTCCCTCCGATATACCTGTATCTGTCTATGTTAGGAGAGATCTGGTGGCAACTCTGTTCCTAGCAAATGAAAGTTAAACAACATCACACACCCACGTACCTAGGTAAATGAGAATTAAATACAGCACACATGCAGACTAGAAGGATGCTCAAAGTAGCCCAATAAATAAATAGAAATAGCTTGGTTGTGATGCGGCAGCAAAAGAACCGTTATCCAAAGATTATTAATCTGGCTTATCTTTGATGCATTTTATATTCTTTCAAAAGGAAGCTCAATAGAATAAATAGAGATAAAAACACGGGATGTTTCATAGAATTACTGAATTGGAAGGAATCTCTGTTGCCATGTAGTTTAACTCCCTGCTCGATTCTGAATTGTTGTAAACTGCCCAGAGAGCTTCGGCTATGGGGCAGTATATAAATGCAATAAATAAATAAAATAAAATAAAATAACCCAGCCTCTGGTTAAATTTCAGAGGTGAAAACTGGGAATTAACGGGGAGGGGACGGCATGCCACACAATGCGCTATTGGGATGTCATATAGCAGAAATCCATTTTAAAATGTGGAGTGGCCGTACTTATAAAAGGCAAGCTTTGCGATGACAGGGAAGACATTAATATAATTTTTAAACTAGAGAGAGTGAGAGCGGATGCAATGTGTCTTTCCCGCAGCCACTCTTGAACAGAGCTTGGAAAAGTTACTTTTTTGAACTACAACTCCCATCAGCCCCAGCCAGCATGGCCACTGGATTGGGCTGATGGGAGTTGTAGTTCAAAATAGTAACTTTTCCAAGCTCTGCTCTTGAACAAGAAACACCCCCATACATGACTAGAATTAAAAAGGGAACGCGTATTTCAGGCCCGAGCGGATGACTGACTCCCAGGCGGCCTTGCGCCACGATGCCTCTCTTCAATGGCCAACCGTCTCACGGTAAAGGAGGAGGGACTAGGAAGGTTCTTGAGATGGCCGGTCTTCCGACGGGAGGCTAATTCCACTGCTGTCCACTAGGGAGCGAGCTAACTCTGAGAAGTGGCGGAGCGGCCGGAATTATTCGCGTGAAACTACCGCCCCCCTCCAAACGCCTACACCCACTTCCGTCGTGTTTGGCTCGCTCGCTTACGGCAAGCAGGCCGGGAGGGCTGGACTATCTGTAACGCCTGTCGTCGGAGAACAGAGCCCAGGTTGGTTCGGTCTGAGGTATGGCGGCAGCCGGCCCTTCCGGGAGCGGGATGGCCCAGAAGACGTGGGAGATGGCCAACAACATGCAGGAGGCACAGAGCATCGATGAGATCTACAAGTACGACCGTAAGCAGCAGCAGGAGATTCTGGCGGCCAAGCCGTGGACCAAGGAGTAAGTGGGCGTGTGGGCAAATGGAGGAGGAGAAGGAGCCCCTCTCCGTGTTTCATTTCATAGAGATTGGCCGGGGCCGCCTGAAACTGGGTTGCCCGGACCCGGTGCTGTCAGGTTCCAGAAGAGGGGAAAGGTGGGGGCGAGACAGTGATGGTGCACCTTCCCCATATAGGACCTTATGTAGGGGTAATCTGACTTGACAGAGGAGGTAGAGGGGGAAGACCAGATTACAGAACTTTGGGCAGGTGACTACAAGGGTGCAGAGAAGAAAGACTGGATCTTGAGGGTTCCTAGAGAAGAAAAAATAGTACAGGACTTGGCAGCCCTTTGGGTGTGTGTGGAGATAGAGTCAAAATATGAATCCAAGGAAAGTAGAAATAAAAGTTGGGTGACCCATATCAACCCATGTATGCCATGACTTCTTTGTTTTGACATTGTGTAAAGGAGAGGGAGAGGCTTATGAATCGGAAAACTGGCTGTTCCCCAAGAACAAATGTTAATAGCCAACAAAGTGTCTTATAACATTGGGTGCTGAAAAGTCTAAGGCCACAAGACCTCTGTTGGGAGAAAAGAAATAGCTCATGCATTTTTAGAACTTTCCTCTCTTTTAATTTCCCAGCTATCCCCAAATGTGTTGAGAGCTAAACAGTTATTTGATCTTAAATGAAGTGACTGGGGAGAAGCAGAGTTCTGAACCTGGGTTTCTCACATCCACACAGTTTACCACTGTACAGCATAGATTGTTTGTTAAATTAAGGGAGAAAGATATTTTGTTCTGTTGAAGTCTGGTTTTATTTTGTTTATTTAAAATGTTTATGTGCTGCCCCATAGCCATATTTTCAGGGCACCATACCTCAAAGATAAAAGCAAATTAAAAACACATGTAATAAACGTATAAAACATTTAACAGCGACAGTAAAAATCCATAGCCATGATGATATGATTTTTTTGTAGCAGAAACACATTAAGAGCCCTTGGAAAACAAAAAGAGTTTCAGAAAATAAGGCACCTGATGAGCCTCTTTGGGGAGAGCTTTCTATAGCCGGTGCCACCACTGAAAATGCCTTTTCCTTACAAGTCACCAGCTGCACTTCACCTCATGGAGCACCTGGAGAAGAACCTTAGAAGAATATAATAATAATAATAAATTTTATTTGTTAGTTGCCCATCCGTCCGACTTCACGGACACTCTGGGCGACTTACAGCAAAAATACAATATAAAACAATATACAATGAGCAATCAAACATAAACAACAATCCATCTGCAATTAATATAATATAAAACCTAGCCCACCCCAAGAATCCCATAGGCCTGCCTGAATAACCAGGTCTTTAGGGTTCGGCGAAAGACTGTCAGGGAGGAGGCATGACGGAGGTCAAAAGGGAGCGAGTTCCAGAGGGTGGGGGCCATGATCGAAAAAGCCCTCTCTCTGGTCCGCACCAGCCTAGCTGTTTTCACCGGTGGGACAGAGAGAAGGCCTTGTGAGGCTGATCTTGTTTGGCGGCATGCTTGGTGATACTGGAGGCGTTCCTTCAGGTAAACTGGGCCAAAACCGTATAGGGTTTTAAAGGTTAATACCAACACCTTAAATTGGGCCCGGTACACAATTGGTAACCAGTGCAGATCCACCAACACTGGGGTAATATGATCCCGGCGGCGGCTCTGCTTTATCAAGCGTGCCACCGCATTTTGTACCAACTGTAGTTTCCGGACCGTCTTCAAGGGTAACCCCACGTAGAGCGCATTACAGTAGTCTAAGCGAGAGGAGACCAGGGCATGTATCACTCGTGGGAGAAGATGTACAGGGAGGTAGGGACGCAGTCTCTGTACCAGATGTAATTGGTACCAAGCTGCCCGGCTCACTGATGAAACTTGAGCTTCCATGGACAGCTGGGAGTCAAGGATGACCCCTAGGCTGTGAACCTGGCCCTTTATGGGTAATCTCACCCCATTAAGGACCAAGTCAAAATTTCCCAATCTTCTCTTATCCCCCACTAGCAACACCTCGGTCTTGTCGGGATTTAGCTTCAGTCTGTTCTCTCCCATCCATCCACTTACGGACTCCAGGCAATTGGACAAGGTATTCACAGCCAACTCTGGTGAGGACTTAAATGAGTGATAGAGCTGAGTGTCATCTGCATATTGGTGACACTGCAGCCCAAAACTCTTGATGATAGCTCCCAGCGGTTTCATATAGATGTTGAATAGCATGGGAGAGAGGATAGAACCCTGTGGCACTCCACAGTTGAGAGGCCAAGGGTCTGAAACCTCATCTCCCAATGCTACCCGTTGATATCTGCCGGAGAGATAGGAACAGAACCACTGTAAAACAGTGCTCCCTATTCCCAGTCCCTCCAAGCGGTTTAAAAGGATACCGTGGTCAACGGTATCGAAAGCCGCTGAGAGATCCAGGAGGACGAGGAACGTATACTCTCCCCTATCCAATGCCCTCCTCATATCATCCACCAAAGCGACCAAGGCTGTTTCAGTTCCGTGTCCAGTCCTGAAGCCCGACTGGAAAGGATCTAAATAATATGCTTCCTCCAAGTGTGTCTGTAATTGTTTAGACACCACTCGCTCTATCACCTTGCCCAAAAATGGTAAATTGGAGACTGGGCGAAAGTTGTTCAACTCTTGGGGATCCAAGGAGGACTTTTTCAAAATAGGTTTTATCACTGCCTCCTTGAGAGCTTATGGCATTGCACCCTCTTCCAAGGATGCATTTACCACTGCTTTGATCCCCTTGCCCAGCCTTTCCTTACAGCTCACAACAAGCCATGAAGGGCAAGGGTCAAGCAAACAAGTGGTTGGCTTCACAGTAGAGAACACCTTGTCCACTTCATCAGAGAGAAGAGGCTGAAACCGATCCCAGCAGACCGGAATGCAACTGGCCGCCTCTGGACCACTATCTGTAACCACGGCGCACGGAATCATGTCCTTCAGGTGATCGATTTTATCGATTTTATCGATTTTATGTTCCATCGGTTCCTGAGCAACTGGACCGACCAGGCTTCGGACCACTTGGAACAACCTCCTGGGACATCACTCTGCTGACGCAATAGAGGCAGCAAAGAATTGCCTCTTTGCTGCCTTTGTTGCCCGCTGGTAGGCCGCTATTGCTGCTCTGACCAGTGTCCGATCGTCTTCAGCACAAGATTTCCGCCACCGGCGTTCTAGTCGTCTCACCTCTCTCAGACCGCGTAACCGCGGTGTATACCAGAGTGCGGTCTGAGTTCTATTCAGGGGGAGAGGACGTTTCGGGGCCACCCGGTCTATTGCCCTAGTGATCTCCCTATTCCACTCCGTCACCAGGGTGTCGACCGGGTGACCTTCTGACAGCTCCAAATCTCCCAGCGCATTCAGGAATCCCTTAGGCTCCATCAGGCGTCTGGGGTGGACTGTCCTAATAGGTCCTTGTCCCCTACAGAGGCATTGAGAGCTCCATATTAATGTCCAAGGAGGTGCATATCAAGACATGAAATCATTCAGATGCCTTGGTCCCAAGCTGTGAAGGGCATTAAAGGTCAAAAAGGGCCCTTTGAATTGGGCCTAGAAAAGGACTGAAGCTAGTGACGTTGACAAAGCATCAACATGGCATGTTTTTGCCGCCCTGTCCCAGTTAGCAATCTTGTAGCTGTGTTCTGAACTAACTGAATTTTCTGAACTGTCATCAAGGAGAGACTGGTGTATAATATAGTTGTCCAAACAGGAGATTCCTAGGGCATGGATAACTAAAGCCAGGCTATTCCTGTCCCAGCAGGAGTCTAGTTGTCTCACCAGTCTAGACTAGTAAAAGTTGCACCTCTAGTATCAAAGCTGGATCAAGGGACAGCTTTTATCAATCTGCCTATCTGGCCTCTTATCTGATCCTGGGAATACATAATACCACTCACCTGGGGCAGATATCATTGTGTGATGGGGTAGTGCTCACCATAGTTAAAGAGGAGGTGGTACACCTGCTCCTTAAAAAGCCCACCCTGTACCTGAAGATGTGTAATAACTACCAGTCAGTCACCAATATCCCTTTTTTGAGGAAGATTATAGAAAGGGTTGTGGTGAAGCAACTGCAAGTGTTCGTGAATGACACATTATCTGGAACCACTTCAGTCTGGGTTCAGGCCTGGTTACAGAACTAAATCAGCCTTGGTCACCTTGATGGTTGACCTTTATCAAGAGAAGAACAGGGAGAGTGCAACCCTGTTACTCTTACTCAATCTGTTAGTGGCTTTTGGTACCATTAACCATGGTGTCCTCTTGGACCAACTGTTCAGGTTGGGTATCAGAGGCGTTGTTTTACAGTGGGTGTTCCTACTTGTGTAGTCGAGTCCAGAGAATAGCACTGGAGAGTGTTCCTCAACCCTTTGGCACTTAGGCTATGGGGTTCCACAGGACACTATTTCGTCCCCAACGCTATTTAACATCTACATGAAGCCATTGGGAGCAGTCATTAGGAGTTTTGGAGCATAGTGTCATCAGTCTGCTGATGAAACACAGCTCTGTTTCTCTATAACATCTGAATCAGTAGAGGCTGTGCAAGGCCAGGAACACAGTACCTGAATGCAGTAGTGAACTGGATGAAGGCCAGTAAACTGAGTTTGAATCCTGGAAAGATGGAGGCTCCGTGGGGTCTGTAGTTCCTGTGTCTGGAAGATAAGTTGCCTGTTCTGGATAGGGTTGCACTCCCTCTGAAAGAGCAGGTATGTAGCTGGGGGTAGTACTGGGCACATCTTTGTCATTAGAGGCCCAAATGGCTTCTGGGGTTAGTTGTACCTTTCATCGGCCTTGTCTGGAAATCCAGCTTTAGCCATATTTGAATCGGGATAGTCTGGCCATTGTAGTTCATATATTGGTAACCTCGAGACTGGATTAACTGCAATATGCTGCTATTGGACCTGGTCCAGAAACTCCAACTAGTGCAGAATGCAGTGGCTAGACTGCTGATAGGGGTAGAGAGCCAACAGAATTTGGCAGTTCTGTTAAATCATGTGCACTAGATTGCCCATATGCTACCAGGCCAGGTTCATGGTTCTTGTATTAATATAGAAAGCCCTGAACAATTTGTGTCCAGGATACCTTAAGGAACACCTGAGCCCTTATATCCCAGCTTGACCACTGAGATCATCCAGAGAAGCGCTGTTAGTTGTCTGCCATGTTGAAGCCTCTGTCCCAAGTGGTTTTAGCTTTAAGTCAGGCATTTAGTGTTGACAATCCCATGTGTGGAATACTCTTCCAGGGTGGAGTTGGCAGGCATCCTTGCTGCTAACTTTCAAGCATCTCTTGAAGACCTTTTTATACCAATAAGTCTATTCAGTTGTTTACATTTTTTTAAGATGACCCAATCATTTTTATTATTTTGTAATGTTTTTATGGTATATTATGTTTTGTTGTATCTGCATATTGCTGTACCCTGTCTTGATATTCTAAATTAGCGGGTGGTTTATAAATATTTTTATAAATAACTCAAATCTACTCTGGGGGGGACTATCAGTTTATTGATATCAAGTTTCAGGGTGAACTCTGTTGCCTGAAACCATTTCTTATTTGTACTTTGCATTTCTCTTATTTTCCATTCATGTCATAATAGATTCCTTTTTAGATTTTGTGTTTTCATTGCAGTCACCACTATTTCAAGTACTGCAAGATCTCAGCTCTGGCCCTTCTGAAGATGGTCATGCATGCTAGGTCAGGAGGCAATTTGGAAGTGATGGGCTTAATGCTTGGAAAAGTGGATGGTGAAACTATGATAATCATGGACAGTTTTGCTTTACCAGTGGAAGGCACTGAGACACGAGTTAATGCTCAGGCTGCTGCATATGAATATATGGCTGCATATATAGAAAATGCAAAGCAGGTAAAAAAACTGGTTTCTTTTTAACAATTTAACTTGCAATAAAATAGTGAAATGACATCTGGGATTGGGGACACCTCAGCCTGTAACTGCAGAACAATGTATGTTGCTCTTCAACCCCGATTTGCTATCACTTACATCTCCAGTTGAGTATAAGTTTGAGTCAAATTGAGTTCAAAGACATCTAGTTTCCTCACAGAAGGTCTTTAGTGTTTGTTGTACTAGTTTCTGCTGTTTCTTTATGCATCTTCTCTATTTTATGTAAATCTTAATTGTTTTTGGAATTAAAAAATAGCTATCAGTTCTTTCATTTAATTTTTGCATTTGCCAAATGCCCAGCAAGCTCAGCATTATTCACTAAAAATATGGTAGTATCTACACCATTGCCCTGCTCCTGAGCTTTCTGTGTGACCATTTTTTATTTTTTGAGAAAGGTGCTGGAGCTGATGGCCCTTTTGTCTGATTCAGTGGGTCTCATGGTCATAAAGTTTTATTTTGAAATAAAATATGCAGTTTGCTAGATGTCCAAAAGAGGGCAATATTTACAATGATTAAATGCCTTTTAACAATGTGCTTTCTTTCCCCCCCTCCTGCTATTAAAATTTTTGGTTAGGTTGGTCGTCTAGAAAATGCGATTGGCTGGTATCACAGCCACCCTGGCTATGGCTGTTGGCTTTCAGGAATTGATGTTAGTACCCAGATGCTTAACCAGCAATTTCAAGAACCATTTGTCGCTGTAGTTGTAAGTACAGTACTGGAATTCAAGCAAATTAAACACTAGAGTTTGACAGTAAATTTAACTTATATCGCTGGAAAAAATACTGGATGCTTCGCCGTAGTATAATATATTTCCTCTTGCTGGATTGTTGTGCCATCAGGTAACTACTATTTTTAAAAAACTGTTAATGCTGATTGGTGACCTTTCTAGTTACTATATTGGATGTAATCTGTTTTATATAGTGTTCTATTGAGCTTTTTGAGCTGTAAACCTAGCTGCACCTTTCAGTTAATCACAACTGAATCCAATCAGTATTTATCGGAAACTATGCATATACTGAAGTATCTATCACTAGGTAAGAATATATTAGTTTAAAATGTGCTCATGAAAACAGATTCTTGAGTTAAACAAATGACCTTTCCATCTTAAGAGACTTGTGTTGAATAGTACAGGAACTAAAATGAATACAGTCTTCCTTTTTAAAAAGGAGTAATTCCCTGACTCCTCTGCTGTTTGTATGAACCCTGGAGAGCTAGGGTCCATTGTTCCCCTTTCCAGGGTGCCCCTGTCCACTGCAGAGATGGTTGTCACTTGCACCATATGAAGCAGAACCAAGAATAACTCTTGGTATTAACACTTGTTGCTACTGCTGACCCTATTTTTAAGATGGCCGTTCATCAGAATAACCATGTGTACAAAAAATTGCTTGAGGGTGAGTTTTAAAAAACAAAAAGGAACAGCCAGGTAGCAGTTAGAGGACTGTTGCTGGCTGGGTGGTGGATACCAGCTTTAGCCTCCCCAGCCTTTTTCTACTGAAGCTGCACTTGGAAAACGGTGCCTGTGGAGGAGCCAGAAGGTTGTAGCCAGCTAGCCTTGTCCATGGAGAGCAAGAGCAAGAACTCTTGACACAGCTGTAGTGGTTTCCAGGAGGAAGCCTTATATGGAGGCTGCTGTGGGTAGTGGGTAAACCCTAAAGGGGGCTTAATGAGGGTGAGGACCCTCTGTGGGCAATTATTTTTGGATGGGCTTGCACATAGGTACCAGATTGGGGGGTGGGGGAGAGAGAGAGAGAATGTGAGTTAGCCTGGCTTCTAAGTGAGAGGTGGAGCATGAATGCAGCTCACGAATGCACATCTAGTATGATTGGTGGGTATTTGATGATTTTGCTGTTTTATATTGTTTTGATTTATTGTATTTATTGTAGAGAGCCAGTGTGGTGTAGTGGTTAAGGTGTTGGACTATGACCTGGGAGACCAGGGTTCGAATCCCCGCACAGCCATAAAGCGCACTGGGTGACCTTGGGCCAGTCACTGTCTCTCAGCCTCATAAAAACCCTATTCATAGGGTTGCCATAAGTCAGAATCAACTTGAAGGCAGTACATTTACATATTGTATTTATTGTACTTTTATTGTATTTTTCTTTTGTATTAATCTCTTTACCTCTTTAGGGCCATTTGGTCCAAAAAGCGGTATATAAAATAAAGAACATTAACAAAATTATCTTGAAATATTTCTGGACTTCAAACTTGTATGGTAGCATCAGGTGGAATGTCAGCTACAGAAGAGTTGTAGAATGTTAACATATTGGGATTGTATCCCATAGTTGCATGAGCAGAAAGCAGCTTACACAATCAATCTGTCCCCATTACCCCACCACAAAAAAAAATCTCTCTAGAGGATCAGAAAGACCTACTGAACACTATGGCCAGCTGTGTCATATGGTGCTGTGGTTGGGAGGGAGAGCATCATCCAAAATTGGGATGAAGAATATTGCAGCAGAGGAGCAGTTTCTCCTCCTGATTTCAGTGTGGTGTAATGGTTAGGGTGTTGGATTATGACCTGGAAGACCAGGATTTGAATCCCCACTCAGTTATGAAGCTGACTGGGTGACCTTGGGTTGATCACTGTCTCTTAGAGTAACCTACTTCACAGTGTTATTTTGTGAGGATAAAATGGGGAGGAGAGGACCATGGACACCACCCGAAGCTCCTTGGAGGAAAAGTAGGATATAAATGTAAGAAATAAAAAATTAAAATTATCCCATTCCATTGCAGCTCCACATATAACATACCCAACAATGTTCAGTGGGTTCTTTGGCCCTCAGGAGAGACTTTACTGGGATGGGGAGGGAGTGGATCAGTTGTGTGAGCTTCCTTTCATTCATGCAACCATTGAGTACCACTCGTAGATCTTTTTCACTGCTCCATTGATGTCTTAATCTTAATGAAGATTTTATTTTCCTCTCTGATTTCTTCACTGAAATTACTATTTAAGGCCATAAATCAGAAAAAGATTCTGACTTCCTACGTAATCAAATTATACTGGCATGTTTTGGACATGTCCTAGTCATTCTACTATAAAACATAATGTGACAGGAATAATAAATTTTAGCGAGAGTTAAGCAAATGGTGTTTAATTGCTCTTAGTGAGTGCATTTTTACAGTAATTTTCTCATGTATTTTATAGATTGATCCAACAAGGACAATATCTGCAGGAAAAGTAAATCTTGGAGCTTTTAGAACATATCCTAAGGTAACAATAATTATATAATCAAGGTTGTATGACCCAAGATTGTCATTGAATCGATTGACATCCCACTACCAAACATTATAGAAATGGTACAACTGTGTGCCCCACCCTGAAGATTTATTTACTGCAATTGGATCTGTTATTATACCCATTATATGTGATTTGTACTATATTCTGTGTTATGAGACTTCCATGAATCGTAGCACAAAATTAATTAGAATTAAATTGTGGATCTCAGTCTGATGAAACAGCCTTCTTTAATAGTTGAAACATATGAATGGCTTTATGAGGATCGGACAAATTCATGGATAAAGCTATCAGTAGTTGCTAGCCATGATGACTATGGTCTGCCTCCAGTGTTAGAGATAGTATGCCTCTGAATATCATTTGCTGGGAATCCCAAGGAGGAAGAGTGCTTTTGCAATCAGGTCCTGCTTGCAGGCTTTCTCTAGGCATATGGTTGGCCACTGAACAGGATACTGGACTAGACAGGCCTTTGGCCTGATCCAGCCAAGCTCTTCCTATGTTTTGTTTGTATGTTATTGGATTTTATTGTATATACCTGTTTGCTTTCTTGTTCACTGCCCAGAGAGCTATGCTAGTCGGGCAGTATAGAAATTTAATAAATAAATAAATAAATAATTTGTTTCACATGCAGTCAGTTTTATAGATGCTTGAGCAGTAACACAATTAATAAACTGAAGTGCACTCTGTCCCAGAAGCTTAGTCAGGAAACTCCTGTTTCACACTTCTTGAGAAAGGAATCTGTAACACTGTATTTCAGGCCTACTTAAATTAATTAGTATTAGAATCTGTTTTACTTTAGGAATGCAACATTTAATTATCATGTTTTCAACAAGGTACTAGTTTTTGCCATAAAAGTGGGAAACGAAAGCGTTTCCCCTTCTGAAAAGCTGAAATTATATAAAGTTTTTAAACATCCCAATCCATGTGTCAAAACTCTTTTAAATGCTGCATGGAAAAGCCTAAGACAGTCTGACAGGCTGTTGGAACATCTACCATATGTCTTTAGCCTTCCCTGTCTTGAGAGTGTTGAACACAGAAGTGACATATGGAAGCTCTCCTGTGCTGAAGACAGGATGTAGAAAGTGGGGTTCTGGCAACAGTTCATAATCATGAGGGCATAGTGGTTTTTTTTAATGTTCTTTGTAAAATAAAATCAGTGAAATTGAAATGGCGTTCAGAGTGAAATCTATTTTAATGCAAAACTTTTAAAAATCTGAATCCGCTCATATGAAGAGATGTTGTCTTACAATTTCTCTTAATTTGTTTCTTTATCCTTCAGGGCTACAAGCCTCCTGATGAGGGCCCTTCTGAATATCAGACTATCCCACTCAATAAAATAGAAGACTTTGGAGTGCACTGTAAACAGTAAGGAATTTCAGAACGTTCTCCAACTTGGAAAGAAATAGATTCATGAAATCACCCAAGACCCACAAATGTTTGCCTCGATAGTCACATGTTGAGTTGTGGGAGTGGGGGAGAGATATGTTTCCGTTTTGGTAGATAGGATTGGATCCAAACTTCCTATGAAAGCAGTTTCTGCTCATGGAATGTTCCACTCAAGGGGGAGGAGGCAATTTTCACCAATTAACCCTTTCCCCTGTAGCCCATAGTGCCCCCTGGAAAGTTGCTGCAGAGGAGTGGGGAACTGTCCAAAACAGTATTCCCAATGTAATTTGAGGAAACTTTATCAAAGAGAGTTTGCTTAGGTAAACTTTAGTAGAAAAGTTGTCCTAAGTGGTTTTTCTCAAGAAGCATTAAACACCTTGATAACTATCTAATATGCAACTGTCCTCTTTTTGTGTTTGGATATTTCTATGGCATTTTGTGTGTAGGTTTTTGCTTTCCCCTATTCTAAGGCTCGGGGGAAGGGTGATACTTCACTATCATTTTCCACAATACAATCATTCTGGTATCTCTTTTGATGATAAGACCTACTGAGCAGTGCTTTATGGATATTATTGGTATTTCACAACTTCAGATGAAGCTATTACCTTTCTACCCTATTCATTTTCCAGATGTTTTTTGCCCGGTATATCAGTTTGTCCTGCTCTCAGTTATTTGTATACCACAACATTTGTTACTACTTTTTTCTATAAAAACTTTACTGCACACATCAGATATTTTTGTTGTATTTTTTTGTATAACAATGTGAGGCACTTGAAGACTTTGGTTAGTGAGAAAGCAGGCTAAATATGTCTTTTAATTAAACATGTTCCTTTCCAATGTCTAGGCCTTAACACCTATAATATATCCATAACTATATTAAGGCCAATAATATACATTGGATGACATTCAGTGATGTCTGCCTACTTGTGCAACAGAAATCAGGCTATGCAACAGGACATTCTGTTTCTCTTCTCCCCTCCTCCATCCCCCTGCAGTCCCCCAACCCTCTGGAACAGATTTTGGAAGTATGTGTGGAGCTGCAGGGAGAGAGGCCCTTGCACCAGCAGACGCCCATTTGCACTACATTGCATCTCATTCTATTATAATACATAATTGGATTGGCCAAGTTTGTTCTAGATTAAATTTTATAATGAAAATCTAACAAGATGGTAGGTGGCAAACTCTGTTCTGGATCTTTTTTTACAGTCGAGTTCCTCATCACCATATTTTCTTGTATTTGCTAAGTAAAAAAAAGACATGGAATGGCTTAAACAATGTTGTGCTGGAGTTGTTTTAGAAGAGGGGTTGGGAAACTTTGCCCTTCCAGCTCCCCATTGGCCATGCTGGCTGGGGCTGTTAAGAGTCTAGCAGCATCTGGAGGGCCACAGGTTTTCCCATTCCTGTTTTAGAAATAATAATGATCTTGTTTCTTGGTGACATTAGTGTTCTCAATGTTTGTCTACATAGAAAAGTTTTTTTAAATGTAGCATCTTTATTAAAGAGCTGACTTTGAAAGTCTTTCATATGCTTTTGTGTTTTTTTGAAACAGGTATTATGCTTTAGAAGTCTCCTATTTCAAATCCTCCTTGGATCGCAAGTTGCTTGAACTTTTGTGGAACAAATATTGGGTGAACACACTTAGTTCATCTAGTTTGCTTACTGTAAGTATCTCTGTGGGTTCTAGTAATACTAATTAGTAGGGTGTTCCAAAATTAAATGCACAACCTTTGGAGTACTCATTCCTACCAGCAGACTGGAGAATCTAAGGAAAAGGGAGAGCAAAATAATGAGGTCCATGGTGTTGCTACACAGGAGAAGTACATGAAGTATGCATGTTTCTGTACAAGTGGTCCTGTATCCCAGAACTGTCAGTCAGCACAAATCTGCTGAAAGCTTTTATGCTGAATTCATTGCAAGAAAGCTGGAAATGGTCAGGAAGAAGTTCTACCTCTCTTTCCAACTTCTTGTATGTTTTTAGGGACTGTTGGTTCTCTTCTCTTGATGACGCTCAGCTCTATCTCTCCCTACCATCTGATTGCAGAGAGGGAGTGCTCATCCTAAACCGGTGCCTCAAGGCTGTGAAGGGCTGGATGTGGGCTAACAAACTGAAACTTAATCCAGACAAGATGGAAGTACTGCTGCTCAGGAAAAACTGCATCAGGGATGGGGTTGCAACTTGTTCTGGATGGGGTTGCACTCCCCTTGAAGGAGCAGGTCCGCAGTTTGGGAGTCCTCCTGGGTCATGCCCTGCTGCTTGAATATCAGATGGCTGCAGTAGCCAGGGGTGCTTTTGGCCAACTCAAACTGGTCTACCAGCTGCGTCCATTCCTGGAGGCAGTTGACTTGGCCACAGTGACACATGCATTGGTGACATCAAGGCTTGATTACTGTAACGCACTCTATGTGGGGCTGCCTTTGAAAACAATTCGGTAATTGCAGTTGCTTCAAAATGTAGCAGCCAGAATGTTAACTGGAGCACAGCACAGGGAGCATATCACCCCTGTGCTTTATCGACTCCACTGGCTCCCAATTTGTTTCGGGGCCCAATTCAAAGTGCTGGTTCTGACCTTTAAAGCCTTCAATGGCCTTGGACCAATGTACCTGAGGGACCGCTAACGCCCATATGTACCTGTCCGGGATTTAAGATCATCTGCCTCTGGTCTCCTCTGTGTGCCTGGAGTGAAAGATGTTAGATTGACAGGCACGTGGGAGAGAGCTTTTTCAGCTGTGGCCCCCAAGCTCTGGAATACTCTACCCCAAGAAGTTCGCTCTGCTCCCTCCCTGTTGGTTTTCTGGAGACTTCTGAGAACGATCTTGTTCTGGAGAGCCTTTGGGAGGGACTGAAGGTAGAGCCTGACACTGATTTTATGTCTTCTACATTAAATTTTACCTTTGTAGTCCCTTTAGTATCAATCCCTATATGTGTGTGTGTGTTTATGTATATACATATATATTGTATTTTTATTGTATTTTATGTATTTTAATTTATTTTAATGTTTTTGTGATTTTACTGCTTACAACTTTATTATGTACATGTCTGGTTTTATTTTTGTAAGCTGCCCTGAGTGCCCTATTATAGGGTAGAAGGGCGGGATAGAAATATTTTAAATAAATAAAATAAATAAATAAAACAACAATTCTGCTCTCTTTGGCCTTAAGTCTGTGTGCCATAAAGTAACAAAAGGATCATAGACTTCAGTTCCATGAGCAGTTCATTAATTAGATAACACATCTTACAGCTAACAGTTATATCAAATCATAGTCAATACATTGAGTATCTCCATATTTCCTATAACCTCACCCCTGACATACACACACATATGCACCCCTTTGCATAATTTTAAGCTCAGTTAAATGTAGGGACTTGCTTTCCACATTTGTGTGTTTCATATAGAAAAGTTAGAGGTCTAGAGATAAACTGCAGTTTCCTTTGATAATTATTGTTAGGTTGCCTAATGCACAAACAAAGCCTAGAAGTTTGTAAATGTTTTAAAGCTGGTTGCTTGTTCAGTATGCATTGATCCACTTATCAGCATAGATGGCAGTTTTATAAATGAAAATATATCTTCCAAATGCAGAACGCAGACTACACCACTGGGCAAGTATTTGATCTATCTGAGAAATTAGAGCAATCAGAAGCCCAACTAGGCCGAGGAAGCTTCATGTTGGGTTTAGAGTCCCATGACAGAAAATCGGAGGACAAACTAGCCAAAGCTACAAGGGACAGGTAAGCTTACCTCCTTTCTGGGGTTGTTTTAGCAAAAAAAACCCTAATTGCTTTGATACAAGCTCTGCAGGACCAATTTTGTAAATTATTAATTAAGGCAGAGATAGGAAATCTGTGGCTCTCCAAATGTTGTTGGGCTCCAGCTCCCATCAGCCCTAGCCAGTGTGGCCACTGGTTAAGGATGGTGCGAGTTGCAGTCCATCAACATCTGGAGGTCCATAAGTTCCCCATCCTTGACTGGGTGTCCAGCTTCCATCTTTGGAGGTGAAGGTAGAAAGTAAACTATTGATCCTTAACTATAAGATTACTGAACAAAATTATATTATGATTGAAATCTCTTCCTATGTGCTACTGCCACATATCAATTACCAGTTTCATAGATTACTGGGTTTTCTTTTTCAGTCTTCAAAGGTCCTAGATGTGACTATCCCATTTTTTTACAATTTTTCTTTTTATATTATCTTTAGAATATAAGCTAAACCTTAAAGCTAAATAATTGTCAGTAGAGACTGACATGGTGGCTGGGATCCAAAGTGCATGCAAGTGCTTCTGCGTGCACTGAGTGCACTGGCCAGTTTCCTTTCAGTGATAGTCTCACATGTATTCTGGGGTCCTTCTGTGGAAGACTCCTTCAACTCTGAAGAGGATTTTTTTGAGGGTGCATATGGGTGTTGCCACTGGAATAGGGAATCCAAAAGCCCCTCTTCATGCATAGAACACTAAATGTAAATGAACTGCCTTCAAGTCAATTCTGACGTATGGCAACTCTATGAATAGGGTTTTTGTGAGGCTGAGAGGCAGTGACTGGCCCAAGGTCACCCAGTGAGCTTCATGGCTATGTGGGGATTCAAACCCTGGTCTCCCAGGTCGTAGTCCAACACCTTAACAATTACACACCACTGGCTCTCATAGAACACTAGTCTATATAAATAATGGGTTGTAGTTGACAAAGTCCTACTTGGAGTAGACCTGTTAAAATTAATGACCCTATGTTAGCCATGTTTATTCTCTTCAGTGGGTCTACTCTGAGTAGGACTATCATTGAATACCACCCAATGATTTGCGATTAATTAAAAACTATTATAATTTTTTATAGAGGTGGTAAAAACCATTTCTAACAGTTTGTTTTCACTTCATTTCTAATAGCGTTTTTCAGTACAGCTTCTGGCATCTATTCAGTCTTGTTTTTTTAATTATCTACTGACTACCCTTTTCTTTCAGCAAATAATTAAGAGCAGGTGATGTATAGTACCCAGGCAATCTTCAGACCAGACCTGCTTACCTTCAGTAGTCTATACTGAGTCAGATCACTGGTCCATCTTGTTCAGTATTTCCACACCAAGGATGGGGAACCTGTGGCCTTCCAGATGTAGTTGGATTTCAGCTGTCATCAGAACAACCAGCATAGCCAATGGTTAGGGGTGGTGGGAGTTGTAATTTAACAACATCTGGAGGGCTACAGGTTCCCATCCTTGGTCTGTACTGACTAATAGCAACCCACCAGTGTTTTAGACAGGTCTTTCCCAGCCCTCTCTGGAGATAGCAGGGATTGAACCTAGGAAATGGTGTGGTCTGAACTATGGCCTTTTCAGATCATTGCCTGGCTTATTGGCAAAAAGGTATGGAAAGTACAGAGAAAAAGAAAAACTTTTACATTGTGCATTGTGCTATACAAGGAATGAGAGGATAGGTCCCTGTCCAGATAGGCTTTGTCTTACAAACTGGCAAAACAGAGAAAGAGGAGGAAAATGCAAGCAGGGGTAAACAGGAGAAGAATATGCAGTTATTTCAGTTATATGTATTAAAGCTCAGGGCTACAGAAGTATATTGAGACAATACAGAGAGCTCCATGTATTCCCAAATCAGAGGAGCCAACGTAGTGCCCTCCAGATGTTGTTGGACTTCAACTCCCATCAGCACAGCCAGCGGTCAGGGATGATGGGGATTGGAGTGCAACAACATCTGGAAGGCACCACATTGGCTACCTGTGCCCTAAACACAGATTCCTAAACTACTGACATAGTACAATAGGTGGAATTTCTTTTTTGTTGCAGATTAAATCTGACAGACCCATAATGTCTGAAATTATATGCTTCCATATAAAGAGTATTTGAGTTTACCTTTTAAAGCAAATAGCATTTGATAGCTCACAGAATTGTTGTGCCTGCCTTTTCATAACTGGACAGTTGTGGAGATTCATGGGGTTATGGGCACCGTGAGCTCCCAAAGACATCTGAATAACTTGCAATATAGTGACAGAATTGCATTTGGCCAACTTTAAATTTATGCTTTTATTTTTCTCTTAGCTGCAAGACCACCATAGAAGCAATACATGGATTGATGTCTCAGGTTATTAAGGACAAACTTTTTAATCAAATTAACATTGCTTGAAGTATATCACCAACTGATATGTATCTTCAAGATGGAGAAAGACATACCTACTTGGACTTGTTCATTTTGGAGTTGAAGCCAGAATGGAAATCTCAGTTAATTTGCAGTACTTTAAATCATCTCTGCCACCTCTTTGCCAGTTTTAAGAACAGTGCTTTAAAATTGATTGTAATCTGTTCTTTACCATAAAGTTTTGGTTGTTGCTTCAAAAGAACAGGAAATGTGACTGTTTATGGATTATGGAGGTTTAGAATTTTATCTTTTTGTCAATCTGCAATAAAAATCTCTTTAAAACGGCCGGCTGCTTTTTTCATTTTGCTTTCTTTAATTTTATCTCTGAATTTTATCATTCTCATTCCTGTGTTAGAACTCTTGAGCCAGAAACAGTATATTGTCTCTAGATTAGACTGAGGAACCTCTCTGGTCAAAAAACACTGCATATTCTCCCTGTAGTACATTATCTGCTCTTCCACAATCTGTACATGTCTTGAAGCAGAGTTCTTTCTTGAAAGACAAACCTCTATAATTTATACCCACAGAAACCCATTTGTTAACATATTAGTTGTGGTTTTCCTTGGAAGCCTATTTTAGTTGTCTTAACCTGACTCCCTAGGCCTGTATGTTCCACGGGTAGTTTGCTGTTTGGCATGAGACAGAGATACATCATTGCACCAGCAGATGTGGTAGGACTTATCCTTCCTCTCTTCCACTCTGAAGCCCCGTGCGTCCCCAGACGGTCTCCCAATCCTCCAGAGCAGATTGGGAGTAGTGGAGGTACAGAGGGAAGGGAGTATGAGTAAATGGATATCACACATGATTTTTACATTGGGAACAGAAAATCTCAGGTATTTGGAACATCTCTACTTTTAAATTGTTGGTTTCTGAGGCAATTCAAGCTCCTTTAGTTCCTTTTAGCTGTTGCTCTTTACCTATTACTCTAAAATACACTAGCAGCTTATTTGGCTGAGCCAAACCATATAAATGAATTTTTCACAGTATAGTGCTAAGCCCCTGTTCACAGAGCATATACAGTTGGGCAACACAGTTTTCTCATCTTCGTTCTTCTCAAGAATATTTTGTAAGTGTACAAACCGTCTGCAAGACTAGTTTGTTTCTTGAGTACCTTTTAAAATGTCTAAGTTTAAATAGTTTAAGCTTTCAATAATTTTAATAAGTCTTGAATCAAAAGGTAAGGTTAATTGCAAAGTGATTAGTGCGCTGCAGAAAGGAAGCCATTTTTACTGAACAGTTCTGTTTGTTTACAATGTATTTTCACATATTTGAAGCTATCCCTTTAAGATATGTTGGAGGTAATATATATAAAAATCAGCTTGGAGATTGCTTATTTTAAAATCAACATGTCTACCTAGTTTTTATTTTGATCAATCACAATAATATACAATGTAATAATACAATTGGATACAGTAAAAACCTTTTGAAAATAAGCATGACAGAAGGCCACAGAACTTGTTTTGCAGTCTGAATGTGGTACTTTACAGAGATAAAGGTTTTCAGGAAAACTGCTGTGTGAATGATATGATGCAGATGTAAGACTCATGCATACACAGGAATTCATTTATGCTCCTAAAGTCTGCACTGTGTCTGAATTCGTTGTATAAACTTAAGTGAAAACATACTGTTTACCTTTCAGCATTCTTCTATATTTCTGGATTATTTTAAAGTTAGTTAAACTGCAATGGCAACTTTTGTGACCAAGAGCAATAGCTTTCTTGGGTAACTAGTTACATTACACAGTGCTACAACTGCACTGTTGTTCATTCTCATGTTTCATACACATTTTTAGTATGAATGTGGACAGATTTGTAGACACACATACTATGTTTAGAACTTAGAATTTTCTCCACATATTTAATCATCAATACTTTTGAACTATCCAGTTCCCCCTATCAATCTACATTATTTAATAAAATAACAAAACAAATCTACCCTCATCTAATTTGGATTGTGTAGGTAGTTTTGTGCCAAATTTGCCTGATGGAGTCTAGAAGTTTGGTATTTTTGGGGGCGGGGGGAGCAACTGACTCAATGAAGGGAAGCAAGGATTTACTTGGAATACTTCTATCTCATTTATCTGTCTGCCTTACGTTTTTAAATTTATTCTGGTGAAGATACTATTTTGCAATAGATGTAGATCTGGGTGTCCTAGCAGGAGGTTGTACATTTGATGAGCTTGTGAAAAAGACCTGTGCACGCTCACTAGTGTGCTGGCACAGCCATTTTTGAAGACCAGATTTAAAATGTGTGTGTGACAGGAAGAGGAATGTTTTGTAACCTGTTTTATAACATTTTTCAGTTATACTCCTATAATACTGATTTATTTCTTGCAAACAAAATATAAAAGATACAAAATTGGAATGATGGCTTGTCTTACAGAGTTGTTCTGATAAGGAACAAGATTTGAAGGACTCTGCAAATGAAAAATGTTAGATACATGAATGAAGTGACAAAAAAAGTTTGATTTTTCCCAACCTATTTGGCAAATAAAAGATTTTAATTTTGTTGTTGTTTGATTTCTTACCTGCCCTTCATCCTAAGGTCCCAGGGCAGGTTACAACAATTTAAAATTCGATATTAAAAACAGTTTAAAACAAATCACAGTCACAGGAATACTGTGGGTCTTGAAAACGTATCTCAAGTGTCAAAGGCCAGGATAAAGTACATCTTCAGCATACTCATATAATGAAAGTGCCAGATGCACTTCTGTGGGGAGATTGATTCAGAGTGCAATCCTGCACACACTTAAGTGAGAGTAAGTCCTATTGAACATAATGGAATTTATTTCTGAGTAAACATGCATGGGATTGTGCTGCAAGACTATGAATGACTATCTTTAAACTGATTTGCCACATTGCATGAGTAGATATTGAGACAGAACTAAACAGAGTAGCACTTGGGTCGGTTTTTTCCATATGTTAATCGCTCTGTAGATTTCAGCTAATACTGAGTGTGTGAGAAAGGGATCGATATGTAATCATCTGTTGCTATAGTGAATGGAAGTCACAATGAGATCTTATATCTTGTTACATTCAGATCTGCTAAAGCTCTACTTTTTATCCAGAATTGTATCCAGGAGAGTCATCTGGCACCAACCTGGATGGAATTTCGGCACCAGCCAAGGACCATTTTATTTTCCCAGGCTTTTAAAATGTTGTTTTTATGCTCTTTGCTGTTTGTTAATTCTGCTGACTGCTTCTATATTGCTCTTTTATACTGTGATGTTTTAATGTTATTTTATTTTTTGTTCTTTTTAAATTTTTGCAAGCTGCACTGGGAACTTGTTGAACAGTGGGATATAAAGCAGACAAATAAAATATTTTATACAAATATTTCAAAATAAGCTTAACATATCATTTTAAGCATTTAGAAGAAATTGCTAAATTGTACTTGATCATATCAATGATTAATGGCTTGACTGTAGATCTTCTAATTTTTGCCAAGACATAGGGACAACTAACACTAGGGAGCCGCTTGTGAGTTAAACAGCATTCATATTTATTTTGGAGTTAAGCACTTATTATGCTGAACTTTGAAATGACCTATCAAAATGGAAGGAGAAAAAAACTCCTTCAGGGTACATTTTGATTAACTCCATTCACATTATTTCAGTGTCATATTAACAAAGAAACTGGTTCAGTTTGGTCTCTATTGTTTCATCATTAATAATGGAGACAAATTAACTGCTGTGTGTACATGTGTCTGTTTTTAGTGCTGGCTTGGGAGTTGATAGGACTTACAGTCCAAAATATCTAACAGCCTCCAAAATATCTAACAGCCTCCAAGTTGGAGAAGGCTCTTATAGTATACCTTTCAAAGACTTGCACTCCTAGAAATTCACTTTGCTCCTTCTGTGCCCCTATCTTATTTTATTTTATTGTGCAGCCACTGATACATTCAGTGGTGTAGTGGAGCATGAACATGAGGAAGTACACATCCTGTATTTTTTCCCAAGAGGAACAATGGCATATTCTGCTGGAATGGTATCTGCCAGTGGTGTAAGCTTAGAGAGGCAAGCCTAGCACATTATACCTTTGTTAAAATAGGCTAGGCTTAGTGACTGACCCAAGCTCACCCTGCAAACCTCATGAGTAATCAGGGATGTGACCCCTGATCTCCCCAGCCATAGTCCAACATGCTAACCAATATGCCACCCTTTGCCAGCTCACTAGTCTGACTGTAAGGTGATACCACTAAAATAGGTATTATGCTATGGCCTGTTACTCTTTCTGAAATATTAGATCAACACAGCTGAATGCATATTTGTACACTCTGTGAAGCCATGGCTATGGACTATTTAGGAGGTGGCTATGGTGGTTGCCAGGAGGAGCTCCTGCACTTCAAATTAAAACATAGCCAATGCCCATTAGTGTAAGTTTTCCAGACAGAGCAAACACCAGATTGGGTATTTTTCAGCAGAAAAATTATACAGGAGGTTAGGGAACTATTAAATTATGCCTTATTTAATTGGAGATTAGAGATTAAAAGATCTGTTATGGTCCCCTGAGTTTCTAATTTTTCCAATGTTAAACTCAGTTATCTACATTTCTACAATAATCTGTGGATTTATTTTTTAAAAATCCTCATGAAAATTCTCCACCATTTTAGTTTATTCTCCAAATAAACACATTTTTGTAGGCAGTTTTGACAAAGGTTCACATTTTTGCAAACCATTTCTCATCATTTCATGGCTTTTTGCACGTTATTGTAACTCATGTATTCATTTATGCACACTTTCCCCTAATATATGCATTTTTGTAAATGTTGTAGTTGGCGAACTGCATCCCAAAATTCTAATAAATGTGAATTTTGAAGGATAGCTGCATTTCAGTTCTCATATTGTTTTGGAAATTGCAAATTTAATAAATTCTGCTTGAAAGGTGAACTGAAAATTCTCACCCATCCCTATTGGAGATTCAGGCTTGCAGCTTTTGATGGCAAAACACAATTAGCATATCAAGATTCTTATGGGCAGTATTCAACTAACCTTTTGTACTAGCGCAAGGATTAGCGCTAGCAAAATGGGATTTCCACCTACCCTCCTGCACATGAGACAAGGGGGAAATCATTCCATTGTGCAAGAAGAAATCTTTGCACTGACAGCACCTTAGCCTTATGTTGAATACAACCCTATGTTCTGATAGTGGAGAAGGTGAGGCAATACAAAATACAGCTTCCATCAACTGTGGACATGGAGAAGATCATAGTATCTCATATGCATGCCTGTAGAGCATGTGAAAACTATTGGTGCAAACATTGCCCTCGTTAATTTCATACAGCTTGAGCAGTTCTGTCTGGTGTGGCCTGAGCATGTCTGTTTAATTATCCAATGTACATGGTACTTATGGCCTAGCTTCCCCATTATACAGTAACGTACTTATATTGCCAGCATCTTCCAGCTGGAATTAATATTGATGGTTCTGTTCCAGGAGTACACGAGAAATCTCTCCCAGTTCTCACTAGGGAGGGGTGAGAAACTCAATTAAGTTTGAATTTAAAGATGAATTTACCTAATTTGCACTTTCCAAAACAAGATGCAAATAAAAAATTACCCATCTTTCAAAATTTGTACTTCTCCAAATTTTGCAGTGCAGTTCTCTAATCATGTAATGTGTACCAAAATGAATAAAATGTGAATACAAATGCATATATTGGTGAAAATAACTTTAAAATGCATTATATGAGGGGAAATTGCTTTGCAAAAAAAAGTGTATATTGGGCAAAATTGCATATAAAATATTTATATTAGGAGAAACTCACACTAAAATGCTGATGAATTTTCATGAGAACTTTTTTAAAGAATGCTAACAAATGTGGAAATAGGAAGGACTGAGCTTAAAATTGGAAAAATGAGAGACAGAGAAACCAAAATGGACATATTTGCCAATCACTAGTTCTCAACTTTAACTTCCATTTTCCTGGACTATTGAAAGGCATCAGTGGCTCATCTTGCTGCGTGTATATGTTGGACATGTGGATTTAGATCCTACCAAAGCTTCTTCCGGCAGGAGTGTCCTATGACAGGAGTTCTGTCCACTTGCAGCATGCTCCTGCTACTTGAAGAGGGAAAGCTGACTTTTGCTAATCTCCCCATCCCCTTCAGCTCCTTTCCCCCTCAAAAATCTACTCTAGAGGGTTGAGAGGAGTCTGAAGCAACATGAGTTGCAGCAGAGGGGAAAGGGGAGACTGATGAAAAATTCCACCTTGCCTTCTCTACTGAATCCCAGTTCTTTCCATGAACATGAGTTCTTCCAGATTTGAGGCTTTAAACTTAGTTGACAGAGAACCAGAAGAACTATGGAATGAAATCAGAGACGTTATCAGAGAAGAATGCAAAAAGACAATACCTCTAGCTAAAAAAAAGAAAGACCCCAATGGTTGACTGAAGAAACTCTTAAAATGGTAAAAGAGAGACAGAAAGCAAAAGCAAAAGGAGATAGAAACACAGTCAGAACCCTAAATGCAACAATACAGCGACTAGTACGTAGGGACAAAGAGAACTATTACAATAGTTACTGTATAGAAATAGAAGAGGACAACAAAAAGGGTAGAACAAGAGCCCTATTCCAAAAGATTAGAGAAATGAAAGGGAAATTTAAACCAAGAGTAGGGGTGTTGAATAATCAACAGGTGAGCACACTGACTGACCGAGATGAAATAAAAGGAAGATGGAAGCAATACACTGAAGAACTCTATAAAAGAGATGCCCGGATGACAGATTCATTCACGGAGGAACTGTATGATGAAGAACCAGAAATTTTAGAATGTGAGGTGAAAGCTGCTCTTAAAATACTTGGAAGAAACAAATCACCAGGAATAGATGGCATACCAATAGAGTTGCTACAAGCTACTGAGACTGAATCAGTCCAAATTTTGACTAAAATCTGTCAAGAAATATGGAAAACAAAACAATGGCCCACAGACTGGAAGCGTTCCATATACATCCCAATTCCAAAGAAAGGGGATCCCAGGGAATGCAGTAATTATCGAACTATTGCCTTAATATCCCATGCAAGTAAAGTAATGCTCAAGATTCTACAACAAAGGCTCCATATATGGAGCGAGAAATGCCAAACATCCAAGCTGGATTTAGAAAGGGAAGAGGTACCAGAGATCATATCGCAAACATATGTTGGATAATGGAAATGACCAAGGAATTTCAGAAGAAAATCACCCTGTGTTTTATAGATTACAGCAAAGCCTTTTACTGTGTAGATCATGAAAAATGATGGAATGCTTTAAAAGAAATGGGGTGCCACAGCATCTGATTGTCCTGATGCGCAACCTATATTCTGCACAAGAGGCTACTGTAAGGACAGTATATATGGAGAAACCGATTGGTTCCCCATCGGAAAGGGTGTGAGACAGGTGTATTTTATCACCCTGTTTAATCTATATGCAAAACATATCATGCAGAAAGCAGGATTGGACCAAGATGAAGGTGGTGTGAAAACTGGAGGGAGAAATATAAATAATTTAAGATATGCAGACGATACCATACTACTAGCAGAAACCAGTAATGATTTGAAAAGAATCCTGATGAAAGTTAAAGAAGAAAGCATAAAAGCAGGACTACAGCTGAATGTCAAAAAGACTAAAGTAATAACAGAAGATTTATGTAACTTTACAGTTGACAATGAGGACATTGAACTGGTCAAGGATTATCAATACCTTGGCACAGTCATTAACCAAAATGGAGACAATAGTCAAGAAATCAGAAGAAGGCTAGGACTGGGGAGGGCAGCTATGAGAGAACTAGAAAAGGTCCTCAGATGCAAAGATGTGTCACTGAACACTAAAGTCAGGATCATTCGGACCATGGTATTTCCGATTTCTACGTATGGATGTGAAAGTTGGACAGTGAAAAAAGGGGGTAAGTGAAAAATCAACTCATTTGAAATGTGGTGTTGGAGGAAAGCTTTGCAGATACCACAGACTGCCAAAAAGACAAATAATTGGGTGTTAGAACAAATTAAACCAGAACTATTACTAGAAGCTAAAATGATGAAACTGAGGTTATCATACTTTGGACACATAATGAGAAGACATGATTCATTAGAAAAGATAATAATGCTGGGAAAAACAGAAGGGAGTAGAAAAAGACCTAGAATTAGGAGTGAGCAGTGAAGTGGCCAGGTTTGCTGATGATACTAAATTGTTCAGGGTTGTTAAAACAAAAAAGGATTGCGAAGAGCTCCAAAAAGACCTCTCTAAACTGAGTGAATGGGCGGGAGAATGGCAAATGAAATTCAATATAAACAAGTGTAAAATTATGCATATTGGAGCAAAAAATCTTAATTTCACATATATGCTCATGGGGTCTGAGCTGGCGATGACCGACCAGGAGAGAGATCCTGGGGTTGTAGTGGACAGCACGATGAAAATGTCGACCCAGTGTGCGGCAGCTGTGAAAAAGGCAAATTCCATGCTAGGGATAATTAGGAAAGGTATTGAAAATAAAACAGCCGATATCATAATGCCGTTGTATAAATCTATGGGGCGGCCACATTTGGAATACTGTGTACAGTTCTGGTCGCCTCATCTCAAAAAGGATATTATAGAGTTGGAAAAGGTTCAGAAGAGGGCAACCAGAATGATCAAGGGGATGGAGCGACTCCCTTATGAGGAAAGGTTGCAGCATTTGAGGCTTTTTAGTTTAGAGAAAAGGCGGGTCAGAGAAGACATGATAGAAGTGTATAAAATTATGCATGGCATTGAGAAAGTGGATAGAGAAAAGTTCTTCTCCCTCTCTCATAATACTAGAACTCGTGGACATTCAAAGAAGCTGAATGTTGGAAGATTCAGGACAGACAAAAGGAAGTACTTCTTTACTCAGTGCATAGTTAAACTATGGAATTTGCTCCCACAAGACGCAGTAATGGCCACCAGCTTGGATGGCTTTAAAAGATTAGACAAATTCATGGAGGACAGGGCTATCAATGGCTACTAGCCGTGATGGCTGTGCTCTGCCACCCTAGTCAGAGGCAGCATGCTTCTGAAAACCAGTTGCCGGAAGCCTCAGGAGGGGAGAGTGTTCTTGCACTCAGGTCCTGCTTGCAGGCTTCCCCCAGGCACCTGGTTGGCCACTGTGAGAACAGGATGCTGGACTAGATGGGCCACTGGCCTGATCCAGCAGGCTCTTCTTATGTTCTTATGTTCTTAAGAGGAAGACCAAACAAGAGATGGATTGATTCCATAAAGGAAGCCATAGACCTGAACTTACAAGATCTGAACAGGGTGGTTCATGACAGATGCTGTTGGAGGTCGCTGATTCATAGGGTCGCCATAAGTCGTGGTCGACTTGGAGGCACATAACAACAATTACAGTAAAGTTTAATTTGGAACTTGAGCTTTAATTGTATGCTTTTGACAACTGAAGGTCTCTCTCCCCTATCAGACCACAATTTCATGTGCTTTCACCAAGAGGAGGTAAGAGCAAAAATAGGCTGAACTTGCTCAGCCTGGGAGGGGGCAAAGGATGCAAATCTAATAAATAAATAACTGTGTACTATTTTTTCTCTTAATGCCCACAAGATTAAAACAATATTCTGACAAATCAGCAACAGTAATTGCAAACATTGTGCTGAATGCTGGACAGTAAAGGAAACATACTTTGATATTCCTCTGTAATATAAATCAGGAGATTCTTACATAATGCTGCACATGCTCAGATCTTACACAAGGGTTGTAGGAGATCTTTCCCTCAAGTTCTCTTTCTCCCACATCTCACTGGATACTGTGAATAGAATCAAAACTGAAGAGGAGGGTGTTCAAATATAATTTATAGATGGTATCAGGCTTTAAGTGACAGGCCAACTAGATATGTTGTTAAATGAATTTAACATTCAGGTTGGTTAAATGTAAAATTGGTATTTGCTTTGGAAGACAATCCTCCTCCCTTGGTGTCAATTTGCCAATCCAAATAGCACCTTTAAAGGAGAGATTTTCCTGGGGCCCACAGCAGGAGAGCAAGGGTTGCTTTCCGTCTCCCTACCTCCTGCTGCTATCCTAGTAATTCTCAGCTCCGGTCAACTGATGCTGATTACCTTTTAGATGTTAAATGCAAATACACATTTAAAGTCATGTCTAGTTTGGCCCTTAAATTAAGACTCACTGAGGTTGACCCCTGGAAGCCTTTTTGGTGCTAAAACTCAAAATATGTGAATGTATAATAAAAAGTATGAGGTGCATCCTTTTTTTGCCACTCACTTGGCACATCTAAAAATGAGACTCTGAGATTCCATATTAGAGGGTCACAGCAGGGCCAGCCCTACCATTAAGGCAAACTGAGGCAGCTGATTTGGGGTGTCATGAAAGGGCAGCAAATAAGTTATTTAAAGTGTTATTGTTGCATTTTTCCTGCCAGGGAGGAGGAGAAATGTGTGCAGGATTTTCTGCTGCAGCTGTCAAAATAGCTTAGCTGTTCTTGGGTTCTTTGCACTTTGACCTGGGCAGCAAAATCTTTAGGGCCAGTCCTGAGACCTCTTCTTTTAAAAATGAAGCTGGTACATAAACATTGCCAGTAGCAAATATACATTATCTGTAGGCATTAGCAGAGCAGCCCAGGTAATCTGAAGGGTTTTAAACAGTTGCATATGAATATGAACAGTTGCTGAGTATGAGCAGGTTTGGGATGATCACTATGTAAAATAATGTGTGAGAATAGCTTTAGATCATAATGGAGAGGAAGTGCATGAACCCTTTGAGAGGAAATTAAATATATTGTTTTAGAAACTTTAATTTTTACTGAAGTCTGCATTCAACTCCTATGTAATTCATCTGTCGTTTCCTGTGTAAATTTTTCTGTTTATTTTAGACTCAGTTACATTAGCACTTATGTATAACATCAGTGGCATTACTATTAAAAAGGAAATTAATCTATGTGCTGTATGCAGTCTTTTGTAATTACAACCATCTGCATTTTCCCCAATTGCTGAAAGTAATGTTCATTCATTTGATATATCACTTGAGTCCGGATTTAAACAGATACAGTTTTATTCATGTTGTGAAAGAAAGGTGTATGCCAGTTAAGTAGTACCAATAAGAAAAGTGAGTTTATAGCAGCCCACAGGATAGGCAGAAAAGGGTAGAGAACTTCTTGACTCTTATTTCCCAAACCTTACTCCGCAGTGATGGGTCAAGTCTGTAAAGAGGTTTGGAGCAGCCATGTTAAAGCAGGCAAGGGCATTCCAGGTAGGGGTTGCCAACCCTGCACCTCATTAAAAAAAAAAAGCAGAGTTTACCACCTCATAAGAACATAGGAAGAGTCCAGCATCCTGTTCTACTAGAAGCCAACAAGCAAGCCCTCACGGCCCATTGAAGTGAATGGCACTTACTTCTGAGCAAACATGCATATGATTGCTGCAGATCTCTGTCCCGGAGTGCCCAACTTTGGCTGACTTAAGTTGAACCCACAATTTTCGACGAATGCAACATTAGCTGAGGAAATTATTCTGGAAGAAATGCTAACTTATTGCAAAATAATAGATCGGAAAAGCATTTCAAACCACGATGGTAGTGACCCAGCAGTTTCAAATGAACCCCCAAACCGTAAATAGCAGGCCTAACTCCACCTGTTGGAATTATTTTTTCCCATTTACGTCGTCTGAAGAATTCAAAATTACAGTGAAAATATGCATGTTCTGTAATACACTTTATTATCTGAACTACTCTTTAACTAGGAAGGGGGTGGCAATTTCAGCTGTTAAAAAAATGCAAAAAATGGAACCAAATCCCCTTTGTGAGGTAGTCGCGCGAATTCGGTTGCGCCGCCATTTCGAATATCAACGGCGTAAACCGCCACAAAAGCCTAACGTAGCTAGGAGCCAGGCAATACTCCGAGGTTACACACAGGTGCGCATGCACAAACTTCTATAATCATTCTCCCAACGCCTGTCCCCACGGACGGCCACTTGGGAGCGCGCATCGTAGGTGTACTAACGACTCCTATTCCCGCCCCGCGGCATCGACAGAGCTGTTTTCATAGGCGGATACATTAGGCGACTTTTTGTCTCCATAGCAACGCGTTTGCCATCTCTAGCCGCAGCAGCAAAGCATCTCGTTCACCTTCTTTACCTCTTGTGTTGGCACACTGAGCGACGTGTCCCCCGTCGGGGCTTAGGAGCGAGGGAGGGCGCTCTAATATGGGCATTTGGTGCGGAAAGAAGCTGAGGGGAGTGTTGGGTTGAAGGGCGCGGAATTCATGAGATGTGAGTAGGGAAGGAGACCGTGGGTTGGGTCGAATAGCGTGGCTTTGACGGCCCGGCCGTCTCTGTCGAACAAGTTTTGGAGTCATGGTTACTTCATAGCAAGGCCAGCTGCGTACCCTTTTCCACAGTTCGTCTGAGGGAGGTGAAATTCCTTCTGATGAGCAGCATCGAGCAACCAAGAGTCACAGCCGTACTCGAGTGAGGCCACAAGGCGGTGGGGTGGACGGGGTCTGGTGGAGAAGAAGAGGCTGGCGCAGGGGTGTAGTCGTCCAGGGTCACGGGGGTCTTAGGCACCTTACTTTTTTGGGAGCACAGTCCCAGCCAGGTCCCTATGTCTCCAGCGTCCTATGAGCCACTGAGCATTAAAAGGGGAGAGTGTAGGCCACTGAGAAGAGTCTTCTAATATGCTTCCTTGCCCTTTCATGCTGATTGGCTCTTAGGGACAAGTTTGCTATTGTGGGAGAAGGTGTGCATGGAAGGAGTGTAGAGGTAACCATGGGGAGCAAGCGAGTGAGTGAGGGTGTGGTTGTGAGGGGGCGTGGCTGTGACTATCATGAAGGGACCCTGGAGTTCTGAATTTGGCATTACATTGCTGGGTCGGTTCCAATATCTTAAGTCTGTAAAGCCCAGCTGTCCTGTGGAATCCAAGCTGTAGCATTCAGTGTGGTTTGTGTGTAGTCCCATGAGAAACTTGGCAATTGGCAGTCTCTCCCTTCAGGCACTTTTCTCCCAGCCAGGGCTCAGATACCTGAAGCTATCTGGTAATCTGAGAGAAAAGCACTTGGGGAGAGTGGGGGCGGGATGCTGGGATAAAAGCCTCTGCAGAGCTTCTCTCACACACCCCCAGGACTGAAATAGTTTTGAACACACTGTCAGGTCTACCCTGACATGTCAAGAAAGTTCCAGCCCCCCCAAAAAAAGAAATAGAGGTTTCATTGCCAGGCACGATAATAGGTGTCCTCTTATTAGGAATCTGAGAGGCTGCCTTGTACTGAGTCAAGACTACTGGTCCATTATAGTCAACATTGACTGGCAAAGCTCTCCAGGGTTTCAGGCAGGGAACACTCCCAGCCTTACCTAGAGATGCCAGGGACCCTCTGTATGCAAAACAGAAGTTCTACCACTGAGCTACTGCCATTCCCCAAATCAGATTATTGTGTGGGGAAAGAATATTTCCTGAATGGGATGTGCCTGTTTCAGGGACATTGCCTTTTCCCAACATTGACGTTGCCTTTTCCCAACATTAATGATCAGACTGCAGTATTTTGCAGATGGGAAAACGTGATTCTTTCCCTTAGCTAGGATAATCTTCAGTACTATTGTAAGGGCCATCTGCCTTCTGCTAAATAATCCTGATACCTATAATATATTTTGAAAATTACAGAGTAATATATATTACGAACTTTCACAAAATTTTCAAACATAGCTCTTAAAAAGAAAAAAAAAAGTGAATGCTATTAAAGCTCCATCCCACTCCCAGTAATTAGGTGTCATTTCCTGAGTCTTATATTTAATACTGTCAAGCACTAGAATGTATATCATTTGATTTTTATAAGTGGTGAACTGCAGTAAAGTTATTTCTCATCCACATCTACAGCAAATCTTTCTCACATCCATTATATGGGGATGAAATAGCATGGTACTGTCCCTGAATCAAGACTGGTGCAAATCAGGGCTGTGGAGTCAATATGTCAAAACTTCAACTCTGACTCCTCTATTTTTCTACTGTCTGACTCCAACTCCTCTAATTTTCTACTGTCCGACTCCGACTCCTTCATAAATGGCAAATGTATATTAATTTTTCTACTGTCTTGACTCTGACTCCTTCATAAGTGGCAAATGTATATTAATGTATTAATACTAATAAATTAATATTAAATATTAATTTTATTTTGAAGTCGGAGTCAGTACATTTCTACCGACTCCACTCAAAATTGCTTCCGACTCCATTACTCCGACTCCACAGCCCTGGTGCAAATAGAGCACTATACTTGTATTAAAAGGCCCTAGAATTTATTCTGGAAACCTTTCTGGGTTTTAAAAAAAAAGCATTCTGATTTTATGAAAAGTTCTCAAACTTAGAATAGAAATGTGTATCTAAGTGGTATGAATCTTTGCATTCATGAGATTTGCCAATACAGAAATGAACTTACCTGATCCTGGGTATCCCCATGTATACAGATTTGGGAGCTATAAAGTTGTACAATCAACATTATTTTCTAGGATTGTGTGGGATGGGGATCAGGAAGAAGAGGGAGCCCTAGGACATTTTATCAAGGTCAAAGTATTGTTTTTTGTTACACTAATGTAATTATGTAGTATTCACACAGTGTGACCATCAACCTAATTGTGATCAGCCAGAAGCGAGTCCCTTTAAAAGGAACTAATTTCCAAGTTAATAGGACCTTAATTCCAAGTTAGGGTTCTAAAATGTAATCACATTAGGTGACTCAAAATCTTTTAATTAAAAAATTCCCCTGATCAATTCAGATGTTTTTTTTAAAAAATTATTTTAATGGACTGCCTTCAAGTCGATTTTGACTTATGGCAACCCTATGAATAGGGTTTTCATGGTAAGCAGTATTCAGAGGTGGTTTACCATTGCCTTCCTCTGAGACTGAGAGGCAGTGACTGGCCCAAGGTCACCCAGTGAGCTTCATGGCTGTGTGAAGATTCGAACCCTGGTCTCCCAGTTAGTAGTCTGACACTCTAACCACCATACAAAACTGGCTCTCATTGATTTTAATACAATTATATGAACTGTAAGCTGCAGATGCTATCTGCTGAGCAGAGGGCCTTCTCTCAGACAGAAACAATGCTTCTGAGATACTGCTTTAAACTACATCCTTTTTTCTTCATAACTAGTGCTTTTGTTCATATTCATATTATTATTTATATCCTGCCCTTCCTCCCAGCGGGAGCCCAGTGCGGCATATCCAGTCGAAACATCAACAATCGAAACATGATTAGTCAATTAAGAGTTACATAACTGGATTTCAGTTTTGCTTCTACATATCCAGAGTTAGAATGGACTGTTAGTTTAAAATCCTGTAGAAAATTTGGGAAGATTTCTATTACCATGGACATTTTTTTATAAGGAAAATTGTAATAATGAAAATGCTATTCTAGTTAAATTATTTCATAGAAAGTAGAAAATAACACTGGAGAAAAAGTATATGATAATTTTACGATACTGCGGAAGAAGATATTTTATAACTTTATTTTATTTTAAGGCTCTGTGATGGAAAAAAGAATACGTGAATATCGAATTCTTTGAGAAAAAAAGGAATTTACTACAAAATTATGGTTCGACTAACATTGGAGCTGATTGGTAAAAGCCTCAATCAAAAGAATCGCAGAGATGAGTCCTTGGCCCAGCACTTGAGGAAAACAACTCATCTCAAGTTATCAAATAAAAATATAGATATAATTGTAAGAATACTCTCATTATTTGAGAATATAACTTATTTTTTAGTTGTTATTCATGTTTCTGTGTTAATGGCAATTCAAAGCATTTTTACCCCACTTTTCAGCCAAAAAGGCTCCCAGAGGTGCTTATGTAAATAAAAATAAAAACTGGACAGTTTTGGTTAGCGAAAGAGGCAAAGGAGGAAAACTCTGTATTTCATACCATTACAATAATTAGCTTGAAAATATATTTGTGAGTTCCTCTTACTGATCTACGAGTTGATATCATTTAGCTCATTAAAATCACATTTTATATGCAGTGAAATAGTTTTTAACCAGCAATATTGAGTTTGTTTTAAATATATTTTGTGTACAGCGGATACAATGGATGCTTTTCAGAAATTTCCTTAACATTTGGAAATAAAGATGTCATACATTCAGTCAGTACCCCTATATCCTGGGATGGTCTACAATTCTAATATAATTATGAGTTGAAAAATATGGACCAAGATTCAAAGAGCTTAGCTAGGCAGTCCTAAGGGTTTGGCCATGCGCCACAGGATTCTTGCCTTTTTCTGCTTTGAATAACAGAACCCCATGGCATATCACAAAGTGCTTCAGAAAGTATATTCCATTACAAAGTAGCTTGCCATGTGACATAAGGCCACAACTTCAGTGTTTAGTTTGGATTTTGGATCCTAGCCATGGTAATAAAGATAAGTGATTTGTTAATATATATACCAATATATCTGCCAAGGATTGTAGGATCTTCATGTTTGAGGAAATATAAGTCTATGCAGTAGGAAAAAGCTGTATCTGGAAAAACTAGAATCCCCAAGCATTTGTTCATGAGTTAACTTTACAGAGAAATATGCTTTCATTCTTTTCCTTAGGATGACCTCTCTTTGTGTAAAAACCTTAATGTCCTTTATTTGTATGATAACCAAATTAGACAAATACATAACTTGGAATTTGCTTCAAACCTAAGACACCTGTACCTGCAGAACAATTGCATTACACGGATTGAAAATCTGGCATCATTAATAAAACTTGAAAAATTGTAAGTTACAAATGATTATTTTTATCAGTTGAGGATCAGTGTGCGATCTGCCTTTGGAGGGGAAGTGTTTTCTTGAGTTCTTTTTTTTTTCATGTGTGTTTGATGAAATATGTTGGAGTATATTATATTTCTATCTGCATTGAATTATGGTAGCCTGTCGCTCTGAACATTAAAGATGCATTCATTGTTATGTTTGACTCTTCCATTGAAATCATTGTGATTTTACCATTCTTTTCTTTGCCTGTATTATGCTTCATAATAGCAGTTTACAATATTTGAAACTTTTCTTTCCATTTTATTGTTAGAATTTCTACAATTAATTATAAAGCCCAATGTTCTGTCTTTCCTATAGTTTGTTATAAAATATTTTTATTTTGTCGGGGTTGTTCCCAGGTGATTCTAAACAGATTTTTCTACTCTAGTTTTTCTTCAGACTGTATAAATCTTTCGACTGTTACTAAATAGATTCACTTGGTAGTAAGCTCTACAAAACAAACCACAGAACTAAAGCCTCTTTTATATACCCTCAAGGTATCTCGGCGGCAATTACATCACTGTAGTGGAGGGCTTAGAGACTTTAGACGGGCTAAGAGAATTACATGTTGAAAGCCAGCAGCTTCCCCTAGGAGAAAAGCTCTTGTTTGACCCAAGAAGTCTTCATTCACTAGCGGTAAGAACATACAGTTTCAGTGACATCTGGTGTTAGATATTGATTGCTAAAAAATTGCAAGAATTATTTTCTATACTTACTTTATTTCCGTTTGTCAAAAAGCTCTACTTCAGCAGGATATGAACTCAAAAGTGTTAATATGTTTTGCATTATAAATATTTGTAAAGCTTAGGGTGAGCAATGGTATAAGTTCTAAAAATCTTTTTGCTTTGCAATAAGTTCTTTAATCATTTATGTTGCATTTATTTCCCGTTGTCTAATAGAATATGCTTGCCACCCCAGTGCTAAATATAGTTAGTTAATACTGAGCTTTTTGTTCAGTTAAATATCCTTAATTTAGAAACAAAGCCCTATTTTACTTTCTGTAATCATAAGAAATGAACAAGGTAGCAAGAAATTTGTAGATTGTTGAATATAGATTTTTTTTAAAAAAAATTGCCCATAAACCTGAATGAGGGTAGCTTCATAAATCATGTACTATGAGCATATAAGTGTAGAAGTCCACTGGCTTCAGCAAAACCTGTACTGAATTATCCTAATACAGTATCGCCTGATCCTCTGGTATTCCTTCTCCCCACTACTCGTTTGTCAGTTTTTCTACTGGCAGTTGTTCTCTTTCATCCCCCACTTGCTCACTGGAGCTGATAGGAATTGCAGTCCAAAACATATACTATCAGGAGAAATAAAAATGATCACATGTAGGCCTATAAATAGCAACTAGTCTGCTTCCTGTGGCAAGTAAGAATTATCCCCAGGCAGCCAAGCTTGGAAGGTTTTGTGACTTGGAAAAGGGTCGATTCTTTTTTCTTTCAGACCACCAGTGGGCCACAATCAACTAGTGTAAGAACCTGTACATATGGCCAAACATTCATTCATTCATTATTCATTCATTAATAATATTTATATACCACTTAATATGGAAAATCTGTAAGTGGTTTACATAGAATACCACAATGTCATAAAAAGGATATACATACAACATTATTCAAAGAAATATGTCAGTAAAAACAATCCATCAATAAAACATTGTTAAATACCAATAAATAATAAAACAGAAGTGTGATTAATCTTAGGAGCCAGGGAAAGCCTGTTTAAATAGATGGGCCTTGAGGAGCTGTGTAAACCTGCCACTGTTTCTGCTTCACAAACAGCACATTGCAGGATATTCCAGAGAACAAATGGAACCCCCACCATTGGCCATGTTGACTAGGGATGATGCCACAGGTTTCCCATCCCTGGTTTAAAATCAAGCAACAGGATTTGGGGGGCACTTAGACAAGGCATCCTCTAAAGAACCCCTTAACCTGGAAGAGATGGGGCATGTAATTTTCTCCCACTATCTGACTTTCCTGAGTTCTCTATGCAATGTCAGAATCACGCCTGAGTGTAGCCTGGAACATTCTATGGAGGATTGTTGCAGGACAGTCAGAAAATAGGAGCAGCCTAATAAATTTATTTTGTTTCATTGTGTTAAATACTAATAAAAGTAAAATGTATAAAATTTCAAAGTAAGGGCTTAGTAGTCAGTTATCTCAGTGCCTTTTCATTCATTAGCCATTAGAGAACATTAGAAGGCAATAACAAGTTTACTTTTTAGTGAGCAACTGGACAGAAATCTGCCTGCATGTTTTTTCTTGCATCTCCCCAGTAAAAAGGGCTAGAAGCTTTTTTTAAAAGGCTGAACGTTCAGGGAAGAGGCCAGGAATATTTTTAAGGAGTCACATACCATAGTCATCCCCAGGCTAGTTTTTTTAAAAAACAGGGTAGCAAAAACAATTGTGAGCTAGTAAATGGAATTATTTCCTTTTTTTTTTTTTACAATAATTTTTATTCAAATTTTCATAAAACATACAAAACAAAATCATAAAACATTCAAAGACAAAAAACAAAACAAAACAAAAATGATTAAACAAAAAAATAAAATGTTGACTTCCCATTTGTCGCAGATCAAATCAGTTATAGGTCTACAATATATAACAATCGTGTCTCTTAAATTATATTATAAAATCACTTTCCTCCAGTAGTTATCTTAATTAATCATCAAATCTCATAAACATTACTTTATTCTTTCCACAAAAAGTCAAAGAGAGGTTTCAATTCTTTAAGAAATATATCTATCAATTTTTCTCCAAATAAACATGTCGATTAATCCATCTCGTTAATAATAATAATAATCTTATTGTCATAACCATAGTCCAAATAAACATATCGATTAATCCATCTCATCAAAATCTGTTAGGTCCAATAATTTCAATAGCCATTATTCCATTATCCATATTAATTCCATCTTCCATCTTCAATAGTCCTGTTAAGTCCAGTAATTTCAGTGTCCAATCTTCCATTATCAGTATTCCATAATAATCTTGCTGTCATAACCATAGTCATATAATAAGCGTCTGATGGGAATTTCCTCTATCCCAAATATTTTCTTGCCATCAATTCTGAATAAGTTGCTGAAATATTGTTGTAAAGTCATATCTGTGTTCTTCTTTTTTACAAAATGCACTGGCTCATCTCTTGAGAGTTTTTCCATTGTCACATGGCTGCAGTTAATTCCATAGATTTTCTCTATATCAAGCTCCATCACATCATTCCAGTCCAGAAGATTATCCAAGCCATTGATAACTTTATCTCTAATATCTTCATTAATTTCTTCAGAGATAACGTTAAATTCCAAACAGTAGATTTTATTTCTAATATCCATAAACTCCAGATCTTTTTCCAATTCCACATTTGTTCCAATCTCCAGGGCTTGTATCTTCCCTTTATTTTTTCTTTTCTCATCTCTGATCTCATTCTCCTCTCTCACAGGATCCCCTATTTCTTTAAGCTCCTGCGTCATTTTGCTCAGTTCAATTTTCAGCTCCTTACTGCCCTGTCGCAGGGTTTGTTTCGTTATCTCAATCTCATCCATTATTTTCTGAAACATAATTACTTCCAGATTCTCAGCCACTTCCTTGATTGCCATTTTTAAAACCACGAAAACAAAACAAAACAAAAATAAAGAAGAACCACTTCTTATTTCAGCAACAATTGGGTTAATATTCCAGGCTTGATGACATCACAGTATAAACAGAGCAGCCTGCCTTATCTCTCTATGTTCAAGAATACAAAACAAATTTAGTTCCCAGCATCAAAACAGTTAGTGGCGTCGTGAAGAAGCAGATTCGTCAAAATAAAATAGACCAAAAAGAGAATAGTCCCAGACAATATAATGTTCCTCGGAATAGAAATCCCTCTTCTGTTTATATCTTTAGAATGCACTTCCAGGACAGCTTTTTGCAATAGAAACAGAGATAAGCTGTTAATTTCGTGAATAACAGAGAAGAGTTATAGCTCACCCAGAAGTTCTTTAAAGCTGATTCATTTGACAAATCTCTTTTTGCTGCAACAATTTAAACCAAGTAAAAAAAATAATAGAAAGAAGGGTGCTTGCCTGTTAGTCCGTTTTCTCTTTGAAGAAAAGATAAACGTATCGCATTAATCAGATAGAGCTTGTTCGGAAGTCCGTCTGGCATTGCTGGCTGGACCTTTTCTCATAAATTAATGAAATCCAGTCCTCCCAACAAAAGCAGGCTTTTGAGGTTGATCTCTATGTTTCTCCCTGCCCGGGAGAAATTTCATCAGTCAAAAAAAAAATGTTCTGACTGATTTATATCTGAATAAGCTTCTTTTGAGGCGGGAGCCCGTCTCAAAAGCAGGCACAAGCAAAGTCACCCTTCCCGGAAGTCAGTAAATGGAATTATTTCCAAAGTTGCACAGAAGACATAGGTTTGAACTAAAAACAAAACTCATTTAGGCACAACTAAAAGCTTCCTTGAACCAGTGGGGGTCTTGCTCCTCCCCCCTTTTTAAGCAGAACTGCCTCCAGCCCCACCATGCCATCTCACAAACAGCTTTTGAAACACCTCTCAGTCTTAAAATCAGTTCACGTTGTGTTCTGTGTTGGGAAACACAAGATGAAAGTCTTGGTAGGCATACAAATTGCGTGGTTTTGTTTTTTTATCCTAGCCATTTTTTTTTCAAACATTTGAGATGTTAATTCTTATTTTCAACATTTGCAAGAATAGTAGGCAGCACCCCTTTCCTTAGCATTCTGGTCATCAAAGTGGCCAATCTTTATTGCAGAAGAACAAGATTATAATGTGTACCTTTGCACACTGAATATACTGCATACTGAAGCATACCAGTAAGCCTTTTTTAAAGTAGAAAATTAACTTTAGAGCAGCTATTCTGATCCAAGAATGTTTCCATTTGATTACATGACATTTACCAAAAGCTTGGAAAGAAGGGTCAAAGCAATTAGGAATTAACATGTTGCCTTGTACAAGTCCATTAATTTGTTTCTGTCTGAAAATTTAAAGGTAGCACTTACTTGCCTTTGACATAAACTTCTAGACTGAAGCTACAAAAGAGTACAGTTATATGTTTTTGTTTGTATTTTCTTGTTGGGCATGTTTTTATGGTCATTTTACTGCCACTTTTATTATAAAAGGGCCTTAACCACCAATTTCAAAGTGTTTCAAAATGAGGTGGTGATAAAATGTGCAGTTGTGTGGTGAAATGCTATGCCTGTTTGCTTGCCTGAGAAGTAAGTCTTGCTAAATTCAGTCAAGTTTATTCCCTAGTAACCACATAATGGTTGCCGCTGATAACTTTTGGTTTTTCCTTTTAAATGTTCGTTTCATTGCAGAAGTCTTTATCAGTTTTGAATATCAGCAATAATAATATTGATGAACTGAGTGATTTAGCCATTCTGGAAAATATCTCCCATCTCATAGCTGTTGATAACCAACTTCACCATGTGAAGGTAATAAAGAAGAAATAAAGACTGATAAGCCTGTACAGGAAATGAAGATAGTTAATGCTTAATAATTTTTCAGTGATAGGAATTATTTATTTGGAGGGGGTGATTTAAAAATAATACATTCCTGGATATATGGTGTTTTTTTAAGGGGATGAAGTCCCTTCTCACTATGTGGTTTAACAGCCTTTCCCAATATTTGGGTCCCCACATGTTGCTGTACTACAGTTCCTGAGCACTGGTCATGCTGGCTAGAACAGATGTGACGTGTAGTCTATCAGCATCTGGGGGCCCAAAGGTTGGGAAAGGCCTACAACATTGTTTATCACACTTTAACATTTGGTTGAGGAGGCAAAGCTTTTCTGTTTCTAAGAGCTCGGAGGGGAATAGGTGTTAAGATTTGATTTCATCTTTGGGATTTAGATTTGATTTTATAGTTGAGCTATATTGTAAAGATGAAGAAAAGGGGTATAAGCAATTACTGATGGAATTTGTTACCATCCTTTCAATATGATTTCTTTTCTGTAATTTTGTTCTATTTGAAAATGAAAAAGTTAAAATTTAAAAAATTGTTTGGGGAGATATAAACAAATTCATGGAGGTTAAGGTAATCAATGGCTACTAGTCATGATTACATATTACGTCTGGGATCAGAGGAGTATCTCTGTCTCTGAATATCACTTGCTGGGGAACAATAGTGGGAGAGGACTAAATTGCTTGTGGGCTTCCCATAGGTGTCCTGCCCGAACCCATTGAAGTCAGACGAACGTGGAGGTGTGTTTTTCTTTAGTAGATGTAACAGAAAGTTTCAGTTCAGAGTGCTTTGTGAATCAGCGTATAGGTTACGCAGAATTCAACATCATTACTAGGATTACCTAGGCACAACTACACTGCACAAAGATGTTGTCGCAGCAATTTGATACGCCTCTTTAAGTAACGATTACTGGGCACCCTACTTGCGTGAACTGAGTGTCACTGTTGAGAGCATGCACACACACAAGTGCTGCTCCTCAGATGGACAGTGGAGGCTTGTTGAGCTTGCCGGCACCACAGCTGCCATGTATGAGGCGAAGGCAGGTGCTCTGCCTCAGCAAGGTCCTCCGCATCAGGGGAAGGGGGGCTGCGCAGTGGCATGGGCATAGGAAGTACGTGAGCATTGGGTGGAGAAGCAATAGCCTGACTGGGCTGAGCTGCTTTTGAAACACTAGTAAGTGGAGCTATTGGGGCAGAGCTATCACTGTCCATGGCACGAGAGCTTTCAGAGTCCAGCGCTCCTTTTGGCTCGTTACTGCAGGCTTCATCCCAACTCATCATCATCATCATTCTCGCAGCTCCACGCAAGCCCGTGTCAATAGGCATCTCTTTGGCCACCATGGGAAACAAGATGCTGGGTTAAGTAGGCCTCTGGTCTGATCCAGCGGCGCTCTTGTGGTTTTGTTTTTTTCAAAAGTTAAAATATTAAAGTATTATAGAAATGTATGTAGTTGTTTAAGGTTTCTGAGAGGGGAGAGCCACAACAACAACATCCTAGGGTACAGATGTGGTGGTCTGTCCTGTGCTTGTATGACAAGACAATTAACAGTGTCAGATTTGACAGCATTGATTGATACATGACTTGAAGGGGAGAGAATAATCCACGTTCCCCTTCTTCCAGTCCTCAGTAGGCACTTCCATGTTGTTTGGATTGGAGCCAATAGGTTTCTTTTGAAATAAATGAGGGTTGCTTCTATGTTTTGAGTGTAGGATCAGATTTATTACTAGAAAAAATACTTCATATAAAATGATAGATAGCATTGGAACAAATTCTGTTCATGAAAGAGAACATGAGTTTCTAAGAAATGGATTCCCTTTCAGTGGAAACTCAGTACTATCTCTTCTCTTGGGGCCTTTTCAGAACATGCAGTGAGATTTGGAATGGCCTATGCCATTAACTTCTCTGCACAGTGAGGATGTGGGTGAGAGACAGCGAGGAACTGCATAAGCCTGAGACTTGTTCCTGGTGTTATACTTTACAGTTTAAGAGTAGCGGGGGAGTGGACGGACAGAGCATTCAAACAGGCCCTCAATTTGTTTCTCTTTTCTATGTTTTTGTATATTTAATAAGCTTTTCATAATGGTATACAAATATTGCTACTAGAGAATATTTTTAAATATTTTAAAAACTTTTTCAATCTTTGATTTACAAAATGTTTCAAATATTTTTGTAATTCTGTATGTTTAATTGGGTGGGGGGAATAGACATAATGCTCATTTTTATTATAGTAAGATAGATACAGTATCACAAAGTAGTAAGAGTAGCACTGTGATCCTAATCACATGTACAAATGGGATGTTTCAAGCCGAAAGTGTGTAAACATTTACCATTTTCTTCTATGAGGGAAAAGATTATGCATGCCAAGTGGCATGTATGCCTAAACATGAATGTAGTGTCTCCCTGTCATCTAAGGGAATAGAAAACCCCTTTATGCACAAAACTCTGGATTATGGCAAATAGGTTCAGATTATAAGACTGTCACCTTACATATCTGAAGCGGTACAAGTCCTGTTTATTTCAGAAAGGCTTGTGCTAGTTAAGTGTTTTGAGAATATGGTTGTAAATCTTTAATTTATTCAACCTTTGGCCATTATTGATTATGACAACAAGATATCAAAAAGATGAATTTCTTCACTTCACAATTCAGTCAGGAACAAGAGAAAAAATATAGATTTTCTGAAAGAGATAATGGCAGATCGTCAGAATGATGACAAATTGCTGTCTACAGATGTAGTTAGGGCAGTTCAGTTAGACACAGCTGATAAAAATTGGAGTACACCAGTCAAATACAGGTTTTTAAATGGCCATCATTAATTGGGAAGAAGGCTACCGCTAGTACTACAGATGTCATCTGAAGCTTTTGCCCCACAATGTGCCTAGAATATAATTTGCTCTTTAGTATTTTGTAGCAGACCTCTAAGTGATAGCATGACATGATCATTTATCAAACAGAGACTGCCCAAAAAAGTGTCTAGTCCCTTTAGTACAGCTTATTGAAAGGCTGTGAAGTGAAAACACTTTATTAGAGACAGGAAAGCAATGAACAACTGGCACGTATCCAAAGGGTAATCATATTTCAACATGGGATTAGTACCTTCTTAGATAAACATACACAGTGCGAGCATGTTCTGGATCATTTATCATCTGAATAGTAGTCAACAGATATCTACAAAATTCTGTGGGTACATTCATCAAAGTTTAGCTATTTACTTTGCCAGGTTCCAAGAAATATATATGGTTTTGCTTTTTCAGAACCTACTTTCATAGAAGTAATTTTTCAGATGCATTCTATGGGTTTTTTTCTTTTTGAGTAGATGATGATTATGATTTCAAAGGATCTTGCAGTATAAATTTTGACAATGGTGAAGGCAAGAAAGGTAGAGTTAAGGTTAATAAGGGATGAATGTCAGCAAATGCACTGCCATGTTTGAGAGATCAAAAGCCAAATTGTCCCGATATGCAGTTTAAACCTTAAAGCCTAAATATGCAAAATATCTTCAAATTTGATATTAAAAATATCTTGATTTATCTTGATTGATATGAGAAATAATATGTGCATTTATATCTGCTAAGCAGAGCACAATATTATATATATAAAACTATGGATGAAAATTCTGTGGGGTCAATGTTACAGAAGCAGAACATTTCTATAGATAGCTCCTTATGTGAAAGCTATTATTCTGCACGCTGCTGCCCATACTCTGTTTGACGACCTTTCTGCTCAGCTTGATTCCTCTGGGAACCTTGAAAATTAACAGTCCAAATGTTCTTGATTTTTCCAAAGAACAAAAGATTGGAGAGCAAAAATCAACTTTTGCTTTCCTGCACTTTACATTTGATTTTGGTTCCTGGATAACTGATGGACACCAGAAAAAGGGTTTAGCAAATGTTGCTGAATAGCTTAAAAAATTCTATTGTACATTGAAAATGAATATTTCCAACATCTTGATCTAGCTTTGACACTATATGAAGGAAAGCAAGTTTCTGCATGTATGTCTTAAACTAGATGGAGAGCCAGATGTCACTCACCTATTTGGGAGAGGGGGCAGGGAGACTGATTCATTCCCCACCATCTCCTCCTGATTCGTTCCCCACCATCTCCTTTTCCACCCAACACCATTTGCTAGAGTAGAGGACTCATCAGTTTCTGCTGACACATCTCAGGATCTAAGTCTATGTAAAGATATTGGTGTTTGAAAATTATCAGTAAGAACATGAAAAAGAGAATCTTTAACATTAACACAGATTGAAATTAAGGTATTTCTCAACTAGTGGAAAAAGCAAATTACTTTTAATTCAGTTGCCAAGTACTGTTATTTCTGGCTGCTGCTGACAGCAGTAAGCAATAAGAAGATATTTGGGAAATAGCTTTCCACAAGACCCATATCTGCCAACTCTTATAAGTCATACACGCCATGTTACCTTGTTTATATATTGTAATAATATAAAAGAAAACTAGGTCAGATTGCCCTTAATAAAAGAAGAAACCCATGCTAGATAAAAGTTTATGTAAAAACAAACCTCTTCTCCCCCTGGCTTAGGCCAAGAGAATCATAGATGTGGAAGAAATTTATTTCTTACCATATTCTGAATAACTAAAATAATCATGAAAAGACTGCCTACTGTCACTTCCTCCCATTGAACAACCAACTCTGAATTGATTGGCAAGTATAGTGAAGAGATTTTGTATACTGAAGAATGCCATCTAAATAATAATAATAATAAATGAATTACCAACAGTGATATTTCAGGGCATTTGCCAGGCTTTAGACTAATAATAATGATAATGTTCAGCATTGTTCCAGCCAGCTATATTAAGGCTAGAATCCAGAGATTCACCACTACATGTAGAGAGGCTATTTTCCTCATGTGTGCCACTGACACAACTTGAATGAGGAAAATCAAGCCACATGTGCAGATTCTTTTTTGCATGTAAGCCCCTATAATTGCACACATGTGTTGTGCTGAAGATCTTATATATATGCATGAAGAACTGCAAGTGGTATTTGTGCTTCCACATACAGTTTCTGGATTTTGACCTAGATTTTATATTTTATTTTTATAGTAGAAAGTGAAAATCAAAGGGTTAAACTCATGTTTAAAGAATGATTATTAGAAGGTTGCTTTTAGTGTGCATGTGTGTGTCTTAATTCAGTGTGCATTACTATGCCATCATGTTACTGACCCTAGTAAAGGTAGTTGTGTAAATAACCATTCTTTGAAAAACTTACATTTAATTGAATAAATAAAATTATGAATTAGCTTAGTTATAGTATTGAGATAAATAAGCAAAAGTATTGATTCTCTTTTCTTTGGTATTGGCAGGACTTGGAGTTTGTGCTGGGTGTGTGGACCAAGCTGTGCAAATTAGAGCTGAATGGGAATCCTGTTTGCCACAAACCAAAATACAAGGACAGAGTTATACTGCAGTCAAAATCTCTTGGTAAAATAACATACTTTCAGAGAGCACTTTCCTTTTACAAGAAATTAATTCATGCATTAAGTCTGCAATCCTGTACACACTTACCTAGGAAGAAGTCCCATGATGAGCTTACTTCTGAGTAGACATGTATAAGATTGTGCTGCACGCTATGCTAAGTTACAGCAAACTTCGTATAAATACAAGGTAAGTGGGTATAGGATTGTAGCCTTAGATTTGTATATAAGGAAACAAAAGTTGCTAGCTCACAAAAAATCGTATTTGCCTGGCCTACCTTTGTTAGTTATTTGCAGCCTTAAAAATAACTTGTTTAGTAGAACTGGACTGCCTAGTTACCTGAGAGAATTCTTGCTCTCCATAGGTGACCAGGAAAAGGACTATTACAAACTACAACCCAATCCTATGTACATTTACCCAGAATCAAGTCCCACCGAATTCATTGGGACTTTTGTTTTTATTTTTTATTTTATCACATGTGCACCACTCCTCTAAAGAGTGGCAGCCTCATAACAGCTATGTGAAGTAGTTTAGGTTGGCACAAGGCACACAGTGAGCTTCATGGCTCATCAGGGATTTCAATAGGTATCCTGGTTTTTAAGTCTGGCACATAAACCACTTCACAAGATTAATTCTTTCATTGCACTGACATATAATATGACATAATGATTTCTCCTATTGTTTTGTTTTGTACAATAGTGCAAATGTAGAAGGGGGAAAATGCTAAACATCTGAACTGAACCTGCCTAATTTTATCTTCAGTTTCACCTGCTGCTATACAACTGTAATTGCTATATTTCTGTCCTACCAGTTAGACAGAGACATTCAGCATTGCTGTTTTGTCTTTAAAATTATCAGAAATCTATGTATTATCCATTTATTATTGAGATTACTTGATTCCATAAAGGAAGCCTCAGACCTGAATGTACAAGATCTGAACAGGGTGGTTCATGACAGATGCTCTTGGAGGTCACTGATTCATAGGGTCGCCATAAGTTGTAGTCGACTTGGAGGCACATAACAACAACAACAATTGAGATTACAATCAAGATTTAAATGCACAATCATAAAAACACAAAAATTATTAATACACCACAAAAGTCTAAAACTAGAAATTGAAATGCATCAAAAACAAAAAATCCTGTTGAAATAAAACTTCTAAAAGTGAACAGTAATGGGGTCAGACAGACTTCACATGGGAAGCTGATCCAAATCTTGGGTGCCACAGACAGAAGGGATCAGTCTGAGGTATCCAAATGAGAAATATCTCTCATATTTCTGATTAAGAATGAACCCGTCAAGCTCATATGGAGGAAGGCATTTATTGAAAGCCTTCTACACAGTCATCTGTCAGAGCAGGGTTGTGCTGACATGACTACTGCAGCAGTCCAAAAGGATGCAGCTCAGAATGTTGCTCACCCTCTCCCTTATGCAAACTGTCCATATTTCCCCAAAGTACTGACAGAGCAATACTGAAGATTACTGCTACCGTATAGCAGGGCTCACCTCATTGAAGCATGGAGATGAGAGATTCTCTTGTACTGGGAATCAAGTTCCTGTATTGTACCAGATGGAGATTAGAGAAACAAATTGGTATCTTGGATGTAACAACACAGATGGCAAAAGGACAATACTACTGAGACAAAAGCTTCTTCATGACATTCATTTCATAAGAATACTAGAGCCACATCTAGGAAAGGATTGAATAACCCAAAATTAGCATTTTCTTGATATTTGTTAAAAAATTCCCCCCTCAGATTCACTTGATGGAAAAGAAATAAAGGAAATGGAAAGACAATTCCTGATGAATTGGAAAGCATCCAGAGATGCAAGGAAGAAAAACAGGACAGAAAGCGCAATGAATGAGCATGCATCATATTCACATTTTGGTATACAAACTATATCTTCATGATCACTTACAGGATAAGAAAATAGCATGTTTGGAAGAAAAATGTCAATAGATAATTAACAAGGCTATAGTGCTTTGAAGATTATTCCTGGGAATAAGCATTTTGGTGTAAATGCTGTGGAGGATTATCCAGATGGCATGGCCAACATGACTGTTGAGGCCCTGGTCTTGTGGTACAGTGAGGGATTGTAACAGGATTGCTCCTAAGCACTCCAAGATGGTTCCCTAGTATACTAGGGAATTTAAGTTCATGAAGCAAGAAGAATGATGGCTAGAGTGGCAAAAATGTCAGAATAAATCTGACCAAACAGTTTCAAATGTATCTTGGTGCCTACCATGTGGCAGTAGTGATGGACTTGCTTCTCTGCCACCATTGCATCTTCAAGGAGCCATCCAACAGAGCTTTCTGTGTGTAAAGGATTTGCCTGGATGAATGGGTCAATTGTGCCATCAGAGGCTTGCTGTGACAAATCTGCCAGGCATTTTGAGGGTAAAGTCACTCAGATCAATTCAGAGTTGGCTAAGTCCTTTAAAGGTGTCCAGAGCACTGACTAGTGTTGGTGGATCAGTTTCAATTACTGCAATCTGAGGACATGGACAAACTGTTCTAAGGTATTTAGCCTATCACATGCCTTCTAACCCTTGCCCTTTCTGGCTGGTAAGAACAAGCTGAATGGGATTAATGGGTGGGGAGGGGGAGTCCAGGGAGTGATCAATGGCTCACTTTGGGAGGGGGCAGTTCTACCATCCTTGAAGGAGGTGGTGCTGTGTCCCCACCTAAGAGAACCTCCCTGGGCCCAGAAGTGTTGGACAATTATTGCCCAATTACTAATGTTCCCTTTGGGGGCAAGATAATCAAGAATGTGATGATGGAGCAGCTTCAGGGATGCTCTGATAAACCAAGTAGCTCCATTTCATTCTGGCTTCAGGCCAGGTTTGAGTACTAAATTTGCCTTGGTCACCCTGGTCAATGACTTTTGTCAAGAGAGAAACGGAGAGTGTGACTCTGTTGATTCCCCTTCTCAGCAGCTTTTAATACTATTGACAATGGTATCCTCCTGCACTGCCTAAGTTAGGAGTTGGAGGTACTGCAATTCCTATCTCCAAAGACAGTTCCAGAGGATAGCATTTTGTGACTTCTGTTTGGCCCTGTAGGAGTTGTCCTTCCAGGTCTTGCAGGGCTTGATCTTTACACTGATGCTATTTAATATCTATATAAAGCCACCAGGAACAGTTATCAGGGGATGTGGAGCAAAATGTCAACAGTATGTTGATGACACCCACCTCTATCTCTCTATTCCATTAGTACTAGGAGAGGCAGTGTAGATCCTGAGCCTGTGTCTGGAGCTCTAATTGGCTGGATGTGGGCCAACTGAAGCTGATCCAGGCAAGGCAGATACTGTGGATGGGCAGTTCCCATGTCCAGGAGTTGGCAGAATAACCTGTACTTGACAAGACTGTAATTCCCCTGAAGGAGCAGATACATAGTTTGTGGGTGCTCCTGGTACAGTTGTTGCAGTTGAGGTCCAGGTCGCCTCAGGGTCTAGAAGAGTCTATGCCCATCTTTGGCTGGTGCATCAACTACAGCCATTTTTGGATAAGGATAATCTGGCTTTGGTTGCTCATGCTGTAGTAACTTCCAAATTGGACTGTTATAACACTCTATCTGGGCTGCCCTTGAATGTGGTCCAGAAATTGCAACTAGCACAAAATGCAGTGATCAGAATACTGACAGGGGCAGCTGGCTGGCTGCAAGCATATTACTCCTATTTTAAAACAACTACACTGGTTTCCAGTTGTTTTTTCAGCCCAGTTCAAATTGCTTACTTTGACATTTAAAACCCTAGAATGGTCTGGGACCCAAATATCTGCAAGAGTGCGTTCTTCCATACTGACCTGTCCATGCCTTAAGATCAGCTAGATGCAGCCTTCTTGGTAATCCCTACATGGGATGAAGTACGTAGTGTGAGGACCTGGGGAATGGCCTTTTCAATGGTTGCTCTTCATATGTGGATCTCCCTACTGTGGAGTGCCTGGCCTCATCCCTATATAATTTTAGGCAATTGGTTAAGATGCACCATTTTTAGCAGACATTTGGAAGAGGAGAGATCTGATGGGATACATTGATTATTCTCCTGCTGCTAGTATTAGTAAACTGTTGTGACTTGCTGTGATACATTGGTGGGTTGTGTTATTTTAAGGATTTTCTGCTTTGTTTTTATCTTGTCTAACTTTGTTGCCCTGTGGCTTGTGCAAAGGCAGTATGTAAATCCTCTAAATAAATAAAGTAAAATCACCCCTTTTAGATAATCCAGTAATTGCATAAGACTTGATTAATTGTTTAAGAATCTTCTGTAGTAAATCTTCACAATATTTTTTTAGAATATTTTTGGAATAAATTTACACAGTATTTTAAAAGTTTATGTAATGTTATTATGTGCTGTTGAATAGTAATAGTATGCCTGCCAGTAGAGAGTCCCAAATTTAATTATAGTGTGAACATAGTTTTATAAAAAAAAATCTTGGCTTACCTATTTATGTTACTTTCAACAATCTGAGTTTGTAAAATCAGTAACATCAAAGACTCCTGTTTCTCTGTGCATCACTTTTCTGCTTCTTCCAATTTTTTAGTGAAAATCCTGCTTGGACTTTGACATAAAGCATGCACACCAGTAGTGTTTATAGTTTATTTTTGAAAAATGCTATACTTATATATATCATATATGGTTTTGTTAAATTATATTTCCATTTTTAACTAGTTATTATAACTGGATAATTCTGCAGATATAACCCCGTCATAATTATTTTGGTTAATACTTTGGGAGAGTTTTCTGAATAATTAATACTTTTATGTCTTTGTACCCTGTAGATGATAATGACACAGAACATCCTCATTTTCCTGTTTACTACTTCCCAGTAGCCAAAGAAAAACCAAATTTTGCTATTTTGTCTGAGGTACATAGATCTCCTTCTAGTAAAGAATCCCAACCAACAGTTCATGAAGAAAACAGAGTTATTGAGAAAATCAGGTTTGTTCCCTATAACACTTTTGGAGTCCAAATACACATCAATGTATGAAACTTCTAATGAAGTTCTGCGTATATGAAAGGGCGGAAGTGCACTGTTTAGAAAGATGGGTTTATAGAGCTCAAACTATTAACCCTCCTATGCCCTGCAATAACATGCAGGGTCTATTTTCTTATGTTGATCTTGCCACAATTTTTATTTCCAAAGTTCTTCCTTTTTTCAGTTCATATTTTGTGAAATAAAAATTTAAGCCCTCGTTGTTATGATGTCACAGCATGGGGGCAGGGCAAGCTGGCGAATTATGTGGTGGCGGCAGTAGTGGCTGCAGCCCAAACAGGATGCTAGGCAGTAGGCCAAGCCTTGGAGCATGCCAGCCGTTTGACTCCTCTTGGGGGGAAGGGGGGAGCTTCAGCACAACCTGCAGTGGGTGGGGTTTGTGAGCAAAGCAAGCAGGGACGGAGCTCCTAGTTAGGACAAAATTCTAATTTAGGCTGCTCACATTTTGTAGCACATAGCCATTTAGGACCAAACTAGATGTCTATAACATACTGATGGTCCTTTTTAAATAGGAAAATAATTTCTGGTGGTGGGAGGGGTTCTTAACTGTTTTGCACTTCAAATCACACAAATGCCCCAAAGCAGTTTTTTCTCCATGGAATTTTAAATTCACTTTTGGAACTTACTGGGGGCAGCCTCTGATGGGGTGATTTGGAGTGAAGAAACATCTAGAAGTGTAAAGGTTAAGCATACATACAGTCTGATATCACTTCTCCAATCCTGTTTACTATTAATTCCTGTTATGAGTGATGTTTAGTACATTAGTGCATGTACACCTGTGGGAAGGCTGGAAGGGGGGAGGAAGGAAAGAGGGCTCCATTGATCCCTCTACCAATCCCCACTCCATCGGCCCTTATAATTTCAACTATTTATTTTATTTATTGTTTGATTGCATTTGTATACCGCCCCAGAACTGAAACTCTCTGGGTGGTTTACAACAATTAAAAACAAATATACAAATTTTAAAATGCATTTTTAAAAAGCAATTTAAAAACACATGCTAAAATGCCTAGGAGAAGTCTTGACCTGGGGCGGAAAAGATAACAGTGTTGGCGCCAGGCACACCTCATCAACAAAATCCATAATTTGGGGGCCACCACTGAGAAGGACCTCTCCCTTGTTGCCAGACTCCCAGCTTCCCTTGGAGGAGACGCCCGAAGGAGGGCCTTTGATGTTGAGCGTAGTGTACAGGTGGGTTAATGTTGGGAGAGGCGTTCCATCAGGTATAGTAGTCCTAAACCGTGTAAGGCTTTATAGGTTAAAACCAGCAACTTGAATCAAGCTTGGAAACATACAGGCAGCCAATGCAAGCAGTCCAGAATCGGTTTTATATGTTCGAACCATCTGGTCCCTGTTACCAATCTGGTCACTGCATTTTGCACAAGCTGCAGCTTCCAAACCATCTTCAAAGGCAGCCCCACGTAGATCGCATTGCAGTAATCTAACTTGGAGGTTACCAGAGCATGGACAACTGAAGCCAGGTTATCCCTGTCTAGCTAGGGGCATAGCTGGGCCACCAACCGAAGTTGGTAGAAGGCATTTCGTGCCACCGAGGCTACCTGAGCCTCAAGCGACAGGTGGTTCTAGGAGAACCCCCAAGCTACAAACCTGCTCCTTCAGGGTGAGTTCAACCCCATCCAGGACAGGTTGGACATCCACCATCTGGTCAGAAGAACCACCCACTAACAACATCTCAGTCTTGTCTGGATTGAGCCTCCGTTTATTAGCCCTCATCCAGTCCATTGTTGCAGCCAGGCACTGGTTCAGCACATTGACAGCCTCACCTGAAGAAGATGAAAAGGAGAAATAGAGCTGCGTGTCATCAGCATACTAATGGCAACGCGCTCCAAAGCTCCAGATGACCGCATCCAACAGTTTCATGTAGATGTTGAACAGCATGGGGGACAGAACTTACCCCTGCAGAACAGTTTTCCCAGAAGGATACCATGGTCGATGGTATCGAAAGCTGCTGAGAGATCAAGGAGAATCAACAGAGTCACACTCCCCCTGTCTCTCTCCCAACAGAAGTCATCATACAGGGTGACCAAGGCTGTTTCTGTGCCAAAGCCAGGCCTGAAACCCGACTGAAATGGATCCAGATAATCTGTCTCATCCAAGCGTGTCTAGAGCTGGCCTGCCACCACTCGTTCAGGGACCTTGCCCAGGAATGGAACATTTGCTACCGGCCTATAGTTATTAAGATTTTCTGGGTCCAGGGAGGGTTTCTTCAGGAGTGGTCTCACTACCGCCTCTTTCAGGCAACCAGGGACCACCCCCTCTCGCAGAGAGGCATTAATCACTTCCCTGGCCCATCTGGCTGTTCCATCCCTGCTAGCTTTTATTAGCCAAGAAGGGCAAGGATCCAGCACAGAAGTGGTGGCACGAACCTGTCTAAGCACCTTGTCAACGTCCTCAAGCTGTAACCAACTGAAATTCATCCAAGAAATCGGGACAAGGCTGTGCTCCGGATACCTCTCTTGATTCAACTGCTATAACACTGGAGGATGCTAAAGATGTTACCCTGGAAGTGCCTAGCAAATTCATTACAATGGGCCTCAGATAGCACGTAATAGCCCCCGGACAATTAAATACAGCTTACCATAGGCAGTTACCAGTGTGTAATTGCATCCACCAGGAGTTCATCTCCGTCTGCACTCAAGCAGTCTCCTATATAGTTTCATAGCTCTCAGCTCTGAGGTATACCATGGAGCCATATGAGCTCCACACAGGAGAGGGTGCTCAGGAGCAATCATGTCAACCACCCAGGTCATTTCTGTATTCCACAGTTCAACCAGGGTTTCTACAGGAGCACCAGCCCTGTCAGCCAATGTCAACTATATCAATATGTTGGGAAATAAAGCAATATATTATATAAATTATTTCTTAAATTTGATTACTGCCCTTTAAATGCTTTGCCATTCTGCATACTAAGCTGCGGAAAAGTTGACATAATGTCAGGGCACATGCAGATAATTCAAATTTTATTTTCAGTACTTCCAGCCCTACAGTCTAATCATTCCTTTGCTTATTGATACCTTGCTGATCTACATGGTTGACAGAGAATGATACAGAAGCAGTGCTGATTGTGCAACTGATTCTGTATGTGTGCACAGAAAAATGATTTGGTTTCGATCTGAAGCCAGTCTGTGGTTTGTTTTCCAAAGCTTTGAATCCCCCATTGGGATTGTAAGGGGAAAATCAACAAAACAACAATAACTTTTTTATTTTATGGCCGAGCTGGATGGGATTTGCAGGTATGGTAACCCTTTTGAGGCAATGAAGCTTGCCAAATAAAGATAGACATAAGGATTTTAGGGCAAGAAGAGCCTTTAAAGCAGGTGCAGTTTTTTAAAAGCAGGCCTTAGGCACCCTGATTCAATGGAAGGTGATCTTTCTAAAACGAGATTTATCTCTCACCAAATGCACAGGGGAGATATAGGAACATTCCCTTTATCCAGACTGGAGAAAGCACACAATTCTCTCGGCCAAACTACATGTTATCAGGATATTTGTGATTGGATCTCATTACAAATAAAAGAGGGAAAGAAGCTGAGATGAAGCCTGGATTGGATTGGGGTAGTGGCACTGGGGGAGATTGGTGTTTTAGGATTCCCCCTTATCTGATGCTTTTTCCCCAATGAAAGTTGCTATCCTGAAGCTATTAGCTCCACTAATACCTGTATTATACGTGCATTTTTCCTCAACAGGGCTGATAGGGGGATGGTTTTAGTTTTCAATGGGGAAATGGAGTATGAGGAGAGGGTGAAATGCTCCAGAACCGCTTCCTGACTTTGTTTAGGTCCACCAATGGCTTCTTGTACATTTGGGTTGTATTTTTCAAAGATCAGGAGATCCTTGGCCTTAAATCTGCTTAGGATTTGTGCATCAAAAAGATTTAGTGTACATTCAAATATATGGGATGTGATCCAAAGATATCTGAGTACATTGGTAAACTGTGAAACTACCCATGTACTCAAGGATTCTTTCCCTGTCTGCAAATCATCTTTCATCCCAGGCCCCCTTTTTTTCCTGAAACAGATATCAAAGCTGACAGCACTGATCTCCTGTTCACAAGTATGTACATATTGCAGGACTGGATGAGCATGGTTGAATTCTGGATGTTCTTTCTCTTGCCTGGCAGCGTTCTGTGCTCCTGGTAGGATAAATCTGCATGTGGAAACCTGTTTCCACAGCAGACTGCCCTAACTGGACTGGACTGTTAGACAGAGACCAGACTCTTTATCAGAATGATCTGGAAAACATTTGGATTGCCAGAATTAAGATATATGGGGATTTTGTTTATGTAGAATACAGAGTATATATCTCTGTAAAGAACACAAAAGGAATACTAATAGCACAGGTATTGGTAACTGAAATTTAGATAATGTTGTGCTGTGAAAATGCAGATGTCTTTCTAGTCCTAACAAGAGTCTATAAAGCACTAATTAAGGCTGCTGTTCTATACCCACTTTCTGTGAGTAAGCCCCATTGAACTTAATAAGATTTGTATTCTGAGTTAGCATATTATAGGGTTGTGCTGTAAAATATTTTACCCCCAAATACACATTTTTTACTTGCGTCATTTTAGAAACCAATAATTCCACAGTCGTTGTATGTTCTAGTGTCATGACAGTTAGTTTTGGAATTTGTTTTTGGTGTTTGTTTTTGTGGTTTTCCCATTTAACATTTAGGCTGCAATCCTATGCATCCTTACTGTGGAGTAATCTCAATTAAACAAAATGTTATTTACTTCTGAGTTAGCTTGCATAGTATTGCACCATTGATCATATATACTGGAACTGTACTGTCCCCAATGCTATTTAACATCTTCATAAAGCCATTAGGAGCAGTCATTAGGAAATTTAGAGCATGGTGTCAGCAATGTGCTGATGACCCCGCTCTATTTCTCTGTTACATATGAATCAGATATGGCTATACAAGTTCTGAAGTGGTGTCTGGATGTAATAATAGGCAGGATGACGGTCAAGAAATTGAAATTGAATCCTGACAAGATGGAGGCCTTATGGGTGAGTGGTTCCTGGGTCTGGGAATAGGATCATTTGCCTGTTCTGGATGGGAGCAAATACACAGTTTGGGAGTGCTGCTTGAATCACTTCTGTCCCTGGAAGCCCAAGTGGCTACAGTGGCTAAGAGTATATTCCCACAGCTTTGGCTGGTATGCCAACTGCACCGATTCCTGGACCAAGATAGCCTGGCCAATGTGACTTCTATGCATTGGTAACTTCAAGAATAGATTATTGTATTATTGTAATAATACACTGCATGTGGAGCTGTCCTTGAGGTTGGTCTGACAGCTGCACCTAGGTTAATCAGTGGCGTGTCCAATTGTATGTGCATATTACACCATTTCTAAAGGAGCTGCACTGGCTGCCAATAAGCTACCAAGGTTCAGGGTGTTGGTTTTACCTTATAAGCCCTAAACAATTTGGGACTAGAATACCTGCATGAGCATCTTTCTCGGTACTGCCCTGATCAAACATTTCACATAGCTGAGGAGGCCCTTCTGGTTGTCCCACAATCTTGGTTAGCAGTGATCAGGGAGAGAGCCTTTTCTATAATGGTCCCCTTTTTATGGAACCACCTCCCCTCTCTGACAAGCGCCAACGTTGATATGTTCGCATTTGCAAAAAACTCCTGTGCCCTCAGGCTTTTTGTTGCTTTTAATGTTGAGGAGTCAGTCAGTGGTGTCTTTTCGGTTACCAGCTGTATCATATTCATTGTATTATGAACTTAGTGTTTTGTTTTGTTTTGTTTTGATGTGTTTTATACTTGTGTTCACCATCTTGAGACAGATTGCAATAGGTGGTAGATAAAACAACTCTATACTGCTTTTTTTAAGTGTCATGCTGCAGTTCACAGCACCACAGACAGTACTGCAAACTGTAGGGTGAAGCTTGATGACTTGTCTGAGGTGGGGTGGGAAGCTGGGCGACGTGTGTGTGTGTGTGTGTGTGTGAGAGAGAGAGAGAGAGAGAGGCTTCATGACCCAGATCAAGTGGCCAGCACCAGCCTACACAAGCTGCAGAGCAACAGGCCGGGGCAGCTCCATGAGGCCTCAGCATCACTACTGCAAGGTCTGCAAAGCAAGAAGCTTGGTAACCTGTGGGGAGTGAGGGAAAGCTTGATTACCTGTGGGGGATGGGGGGGAAACATGGCAACCTTTGTGTGTGTGTAAGCTTAGTGATGCATTTGGGAGGGAAGCTTGGTGAACCGTGTGGGGCAGGGAGGGCTTGACAACCTGGAGGAAAGGGATTGTGCAGGTTGGTGCGAAAAGCGCAGGGGTGGAGCCCCTAGTTGTTATAAATAAATACAACAATTTCAAGCACAATTCTATATATATCAGTTCAGAAGTAAGGAGGTGTAGGATTGCCACCTTAATGTACTGTCAGAAATAAATGCATGCCCTGTGGAATATGGTCTAATTGCATATTAAGACAATTTTATGTAGAGTTGAATAGGAGCTTAAGCACAGAATCTAAACACATCTGTGGAGGAAAATGATACTCTATTATTATTGAATCCAAATAATTTTTATGTTTAAAATACTGTTTTATAATATTTTGTTCCTGCAGCCATTCAACCTTGAGGAATCCTCAAAATGTACAGAAAGATCTATTTGAACCTCACCTCCTTAGACAAATGCCTCTGTAAGAAGACAGTGGAAAAGCAACATCTTTTTGTGCTATCAGCATAACAAATGGAGTTCATCAGAGCCAGCTATGAGGAAAAGTTGAATATATGAAGAGTTTTGTATTTTAATCAAAAACCACTAAAGCCTATTTTAACAGTTTTTCATTGCTAACAGCAATTTTTCATTAAAAAAACAGTATTTGTATACATTGTATCTATGTAACATAAATAAAAAGTTTAAAGTAAGGTGCGTAGGGTTCTTTATGGGAAAAAGTTTTAATTCTGAATGCAGGTCCCATCCCATTTAAACTTTTGGTAAAATCAGGCAGTGTTTGAGGCAATTTGGGCTCATGTTGTTTAGGGTTTTGAATTAACACAAGAACCTTAAACCTTGCTCCGAAGGAAATTGGCAACCAATGCAGTTCTCTCAGCAAAGGAGCAACATGTTGCCAATAACCTGTTTCTTTGAGTAGTCTGGCCTGTGCATTTTGCATTAGTTGCAGCTTCTGAACAAGATGCAAGGGCAACCCCACATAATACACAGGTATGGTAATCAAATCAATGTTACCCGTCTATGCACCACTGTGGTCAGGCTATCAGTCCAGGAATGATTGCAGATGGTGTACCAGCCAAAGCTGGTAGAAAGCAGTCCTAGCCATTGAGGTTAATTGGGTCTCAAGGGACAAAGATGGATCAAGGAGTAACCCTGAGCCTGCTCCTTCAGAGGGAACAAACCCTATCCAGAACACAATTGACCTATCTCCTGGACATGGGGACCACCCACCCACCAGGTCATCTTTCTAAGGTTCAAACTCAGTTTATTGACCCTTACCCAATCCACCACTACATCCAGGCACCAGTCTAGGGCTTGGACAGCCTCTCCTGGCTTGGATGTAATGGAGAAAAAGAGCTGGGCATCATCAGCGTACTTTTTTCTCCCTGTTCTCCCTTTTTATCAATATTCTACACCCATAATTTTGAATGTCATTGCAAATTATCACTGTGTTGTCATACTTTCATTTTTTACTTTAGGATCCCCAAAACATCATCTAGGTTGATCCATAACTTAGGACCAAACTAAATTAAATGCTGGAAACCTGACAGGAGAAAATCAAATACATAATCCTTTCCCTCCAAACTGTTACTCTGGAAAAAAATTCCTCCTAAATTTTCACCAGAAGGACAAAAGAACAGGACCCTGTGTTGGGAAAATAGCTGGGGGGATGATTTGATTAGACAAATGGCCTGCAAGGAAATTTTAGCATCTTCAGCCCTCAATGGCTGCACTAAAAAAAATAATCCAGAGACTGTTTATATACATCTCCCCCAAGCTGTCTAATTTAACCCTCATCTACTTGGAATTTAAGGTGAGTTACATCAATCTTAGACACACTTATTTGGAATTGTGTTCCAATGATTTCAAGGGAACTTTATGCCAAGTGACTGTTGAGGAGAAGGTGCCAATTGGCATAAATTCTTTAGCTGGGATTATAAGTGAATAACAACCAGTGTGGTGTAGTGGTTTGAGTGTTGGACTATGACCTGGGAGACCAGGGATCAAATCCACACACAGCCATGAAGCTCGCTGGGTGACCTTGGGCCAATCACTGCCTCTCAGAGGAAAGCAATGGTAAACCCCCTCTGAATGCTGCTTACCATGAAAACCCTATTCATAGGGTCGCCGTAAGTTGGAATTGACTTGAAGGCAGTTCAGTTCATTTTCATAAGTGAATAACAGCCAAAATACCTAAAGAAAGCATTGTTCATCCTGAAAGAATTGTAGCTGCAGACTTCAAATGGTTCATTTGGAGCAATCCCATAGAAATTAGTGAGACTACAAGGAAACAGCATGAGATCTGCAACGTGTCCCTTTAGAACTGCAGCTTTTATTTTCTTTTTGCAATATCGTGCACCTTGCCATCAGTCCTTTAAATCAACTTTTCCATAGACCCCACTTCCTAATTACAATTAATACTGAAGGTTTACGATTATAATTTTCTTGGCTACATAAAGGGCAACAAATCAGACTATTTTTCTGTCTTGCTGGGTCAAAGATTTGATTTATTGTGCCTATGTTATCACACAATCAAATTTTCATTCCCAGTGTTGAGAAAATTCTACACCCTGCCTATTTATTTTGACTGTCTCATCTCATTAATGTTACTGAACTATAATTTCCAGTATCCAAATAACACTTTTTTATTGGTCAGATAGTCCAGTAAATATATATGGTTGTGTATGTGTTGCATATAATAGGTAAAAGTCTACAAAGCAAGTCCCACCGAATTCAGTAGGGCTTACTTCAAGTATATATAGGGATTTGAATGTGTTTAGGGATAGATTTAAAATCTCTTCAGTCATTCTGTCCTGGATTTTTGCAATTCCATATTCCAGCTCAGTTTCCAGATAAGAATTTGGTAGGGAAGAATCCATCTTGGGGTGGATTCCTAAAGAGGATTTTTACATTTCCCCCCCCCCCGGGGGGGGGAAACTTCTAGACATTTTGCCGGAAGGATGTTTTATTTCCAAAATAATGTCAGGATGAAATGGTGTAGTATCACAATTAAAATCAATAGAGAGACGCAAATGATGAGTTGCTTTTTGCTCCCTAACAGGAATTTTTGGGCTGTGGTGCAGTGTTTTTCCCCAAATCCGATTAGTTTTTATTGATATGTCACAGTTGTGCAATTGCTCAGTTGTATGTGTGTGGATTGGTGAGGTAAATAAAACAAATGCTTAAAATTATATGTCATTAGAATATGATGAATACACAGAATTTATCTTCTGTGTTCTGAAATCTGGATTATTGTTATATGACAGGTGGAAGCAAACAGATGCCAGAATCTGGAACAATAATGGGACCATTCCTAAATATGTATATGCATTCAGACTGCTACAATAGTACCAACTAATATTGCTCATCTCAATGGCTGCTTCCCTCACAGATACAGAGCTTGGAAGATTACTTTTTAAAAGTAATAAATTACAGTTACAATTACTTGGCCCAAAAAAGTAGTAATTACCGTTACAATTACAATTGCTCTGAAAGTGACTGATTACTTTACTTTTTCTCAAAAGTAATCACTACAATTACATTTCAGTTACTTTTTTTAAAAAACTCCTACAAGGTGCTGGCCTTGGCTGCTACACATCTAAGAAGCCTAAAACAATATTAAAAATAAACACACACACACAGGGGGTAGTAGAATAAAAAAAATTATCCATAAGATTAACATAATGGCATAACAGAATCTCACATCCCCCCAAGCAATGAAGATACCCCAACTCTTGAAATCAAATTTTAACTTGAAATGCTTTTATAATATGTTTCTGTTATGTCTCAAAAGAACAAGATGCTCAAAGAGCATGTCAGACAAGGAATGTCTTTTTACAGTCATTACGTTGCCACCAGTACTGAACAGGCGTTCTACTGCGGCACTTGAAGGCATGCCTGTGTTGTGCTGCAAAAAACACTGCAGCACACGTGGAAAGCCATGGAGTGATGACACTTCCCTGCTGGGAGACCTCAGGTACCTCACCAGTTCCTCCTCAGCAGTGTCCACTGCTGACTTCTTGCCCTGGGGCAGAAAGTTAAAGAAGTCATCTTCTAAGTCATCTCCTTCCTGGTCTTTATCTGAAGACTGATCACTGTCCTCATTAAGTACACCCATCTTTATTTCAGCTTTCAACAAGGCTTCCATTGTGTATCTAAGAAAGAGAGAGGATATGTTAACACATATATGTTAGGAAACCATCATCTGCTCTTCATTTCCTGATGCTTGTCATGTCCCCTGGTTCAGGGTCCAGCCTGAGCCTGTGGATGATGACATGGAAGGTAGGAAGGTGACCAAGTCACCACACTCATGGGGCAGCACAGCAGACCCTTAAGGATTACCTGCAGCAACCCAAGGTTGTGATGAGGAGCCCCAGGAAGAAAAGGCCCAGCCCCTGCCTACCACCTTAAGCCCTCTGATGCCTCCCTTGAGACAACATTTCCCTTGGAGTAATCCACCCAAAGGGCTTCCCTAATGTTCTTACTTGTTGGTATGGGTGGTGGCCTGACACGATTCCAGCCGATCTAGTTTGAAGTGAGGGTGTACGCAGGCTTCCAGAAGAAGCAGATCCCTGCCAGATCCCCACCTCTCAAGGGTTGTCTGCTGCTGCTTCAGCATTTTGGGAGGAGGGGTGTCATGCATTGGTTCAGGAAGGCCACGTCTCCTTGCCTTTATTGCTTCTTCAATTGCTCTCAGCTTCTCAGGGTGTGCCCTCTGAGGAAGGAGAACAAAGCATGAATCCAAGAAAAAATGGAAGAGGAACTTCACAATTTAAACATAAATAGACAATGGACACTCTTTGAGGACCAGCATGACAAAGGCTTACCTCAAAATGTTTCTTCACATTGGATGAGGAGGAAACAGCTGATCTCAGATTTTTGATCCTTGGAAGGCAGTAATTGCATCGTACAACAACATTTTTCCCACTCTGGCTCACAAATGTACAAGCTTTCTCAAAGCCAAACCATGGTACTTGCTGTTCTGCAGATGTGGCTGTGGGCAACTGGCACTGCTTCATGCCCTCCTCCTCCTCGTGCACAGGGCCTCCTTTCTGAACCTCACTTTCTAGTTTTGCCTCCTCAGGATCAACAAGCTGTGACTCAAGTGGCCGCACTAACTGACTGCTGCTCTCAGCAGCAAAACCTGCAACAGGCGTCTCTGTAATAAACAAGAGATAATGCTCCTATGTGGGTGAACTTCAGCTGTGATGTGCCCCCATCTCTTCCCCATGCTGCAAGATGCCCCAGTCAGAGTGGAAGTAAGCAGATCGATAGCACAATTAAAAGAGATCCTATTTGCATCATTTTTGCTCACTAAATAACCCTGCCTGGGCCAGTCTAACCTACTATCTCACAGGGTTGTTGTGAGAACAAAATGAGACTAGGGTTCAAATCCCCACATAGCCATGAAGCTCACTGAGTGACCTTGGGCCAGTCACTGCCTCTCAGCCTCATGAAAACCCTATTCATAGGGTCACCGTAAATTGGAATCAACTTGAAGGCGGTACATATATTTTTTATTTTGAATATGAGGATTATGATAATAAATACGCAGCATTTCAAATTAATTCTGTATGAGAAGCATTCCATGCCAAGCTTGGAAAACCAAGGATGAGGTATAAAATGTAGACAAAAATACTTTTGACAAAATGCCGTTTATATTTTATATATATGAGCCTGGGTAGGGAACATTTAATCTAGCCTACTTGCTTTCAGCAAGAAGGGTTAAGTGCCTTCAGGCTAGGGCAGTCACCAGAAGGCCACAGCAGAGACAAAGGAGCCTAGTGTTGTGGAGATGTTAGATGGGAGCTTTGGGGAGTAAAGATGGAGGCTCCTGAAGGCTGCAATTCTAAACACACTTACTAAGGGATTAAGACCCATAGAACTCAACAGGACTGACTTCTAAGTAGATATAGTTTGGACTGTGCTGTTGGTAAACCTTGACTAGGGTTCTTCTGCAAAGACATCCATATCCAAGCAGGGTTGGCAACCCCCTGCCTGGAATACCCTGCCCTTATCTTTTAATGTGGCTGCTCCAAATGTTTTTACAGATTTGACCCTTTACTTCAGAAAGAGGTCTGAAAAATGAGTAAGAGTAAGGTATCTTTTAAAATTGTTCTTTTCAATTCACTCTTGAATGAACATCATACCTAGGGCAGATCCACACCATTCCTTTAAAGCACATTCAACACCCATTTGAAGCACATGAATCCCACCACAGAATCATGGGAACTGCAGTTTGTTAAGAGTGGTGAGAACTATAACTGTGAGGGGGAAATGACACTTCCCAGAATTCTTTAGGGGAAGTCATGCACTTTAAATGCGAGTTGGATGTGCTTTACACATATTGTGTGAATCCGCTTAATAAATTTTGCCTGCATGTAAATTGTTTTAATTAATTTTTCAAAATGAAAATAAGCTATAAAGTGTAGTGGGTGACCATGGGCTACTCACCATTTCTCAGCCTATCTGCCCCTCAGGATGAAAACAATGGAGAACCATGACTACCCCAAGGCATACTTAAAATGTAAAAGAAGTATTGTACAACCATAGCATGCAATTGGATACTTATAGGGACACAGCATGACAAAACTGGGTGGAAGTAAAAGTTCTACACTTAGGAAAAAGAAACCAAATGCACAGTTATAAGATGGGGGATACTTGGCTCAGCAGTACGACATGCAAGAAGGATCTTGGAATTGTTGTTGATCACAAGCTGAATATGAGCCAACAGTGTGATGTGGCTGCAAAAAAGGCAAATGCTATATCAGGCTGCATTAACAGAAGTATAGTTTCCAAATCATGTGAAGTATTAGTTCCCCTCTATTCAGCACTGGTTAGGCCTCATCTTGAGTGCTGTGTCCAGTTCTGGTCTCTGCACTTCAAGAAGGATGCAGACAAACTGGAACAGGTTCAAAAGAGGGCAACAAGGATGATCAGGGGACTGGAAACAACGCCCTATGAGGAGAGACTGAAGGAACTGGGCATATTTAACCTGGAGAAGAGAAGACTGAGGGGAGATATGATAGCACTCTTCAAGTACTTGAAAGGTTGCCACACAGAGGAGGGCCAGGATCTCTTCCAGACTGCAGGACACAGAATAATGGGCTCAAGTTGCAAGAAGCCAGATTTCGACTGGACATCAGGAAAAGCTTCCTAACTGTTAGAGCCATACAACAATGGAACTAATTACTAGAGAGGTAGTGGGATCTCCGACACTGGAGGCATTCAAGAGGCAGCTGGACAGCCATCTGTCGGGAATGCTTTGATTTGGATTCCTGCATTGAGCAGGGGGTTGGACTTGATGGCCTTATAGGCCCCTTCCAACTCTACTATTCTATGATTCTATGAAAATATTTATATAAGCATGACTATCAAATATGTTTATTTATATAACCTGTAAAGATATTTATAGTGCAATCCTGTTTGTTTACTCAGAAGCAAGTCCCAATGTATTCAATGGGGCTTACTCAACCAGGGAAAACTGCAGCCTCAAGTGATAAGGAACTTGTTCTTTTAACAAGTCCTTTAAGTTGAGAGCTTATCCCAGTCTGCGTCTGTGTTGAAATTGCTTTTTAATATGTTTTTAAACTTTTTCTTAAAAAAAATGTTTTTAAAGCTTTTAAAAATGTTTTTAAAGATGTTTTGTTTTAATATATTTTAAAGTCTGTTTTTATGATTTTTAAAGTGTTTTTAGTGCTTTTGTTTGCTGCCCTGGGCTCCTACTGGGAGGAAGGGTGGGATATAAATAAAATAATAAAAATAAATAAATAAACTTCATTCATTTTTTTAAAAAATGAGTATTAGTTTCCTACATAATAAAAACTGTGATAAACCCTGCCTAATTTCTTTAAAAATAGGGTTGGAGAGAGATTTACAACACAAACACAAGTCTGCACTTTACTCACAATCATGAAAGGGCGGGGTTGCAGCCAGAGCTTTGAAAAGTTACTTTAAACTACAACTCCCATCAGCCCCAGCCAGCATGGCCACTGGATTGGGCTGTTGGGAGTTGTAGCTAGAGCATGATCTGTTTAAAAAAAAGTTGTGCAGGGGGGTTTACGTTTTGGTGTATATCTCGGGAATTAGACCACCTAGAAACTTAATTTTTTAAAAAAATTGAAGCGGAGAGTCCAGAGAGTAAGGGGTGGTAGCCAGAGAGCCTGAGCCCCCCCCCAAAACCAGAAACTCCAGCCAAAAACACACACACCGGGGCACACACACACACAAATCATCGTCACTCACCTCCACAGCTCTTCGCCATTCTGCTGCAGCCTTCTCCTCCGTTGTTGTCCTTGCCCTGGCTTTTTCCTCCGGCGTCCATTTTTTCCTCTCAGAGTCAGACGCTAGCAGGCTCCCCCTGCCTATTCATCTCTTCCCTCGTGCCTCCTAACACAGATCACGAGGGAAGAGACAGTCTGCGCAGAGGTCCAATCAGTGTGAGGCACATGTCTAGTGTTAACCAATCACAGCCAGGAGCTGACTTCCCCTTGTTCCCGCCCCCAAGTAACATCCAACCTAACGTGGAAACGTTAAAGTTGAAGCTGAAAAGTAGGGAAATTACTATTCGTTCCGTTACTTGCCAAATGTAATGGAATTACCCACTCGTTATTTAAAATTGTAACAAATTAAAAGTAACTCGTTAAAACTAACGAGTTATTTCCAAGCTCTGCACAGATATATATATATATTTAAAGGATATTAAATAGGGATTCAGAAATCTACTTAAGTGTGCCAAGGGGCTAGGGCACACACAGTCAGTTTGTCCCCTTTCATTGTAACATCAACCCACATGCATTACAAACTTCTTCTGAATTTTAAATGTAATTTGCCCCACAGTATGCTTCTCAAGGGAAGCCAGAAGCACACAGAACTAGGTCTGTAATTACTATATCTGGGACTATAGTCTTCATACTCTGGTACTGGTTTCCACACACAGTGCAAATGTAGTGAAAATCTTTTAAACATTCTTCTAACGGGCTATAGTTGATTTGGTGGAAAACTCAACATATCCTAATTTTGTATTCCTGCTCAATACTTCCCAAATTGGGGTGGGGAAATTGGGGGCAGGGGAATAGTATTAACTACAAATACCCAATACAAAGTTTGGAAATCTGCTTAAAACACTATTGAGAAGTTTGGCAGATGCCATATAGCAAATTACCTACCTACCTACACACACACACATGCATACATATGATTTGTTGTTATGTGCCTTCAAGATGATTATGACTTACGGCGACCCTATGAATCAGCGACCTCCAATAGCATCTATCATGAACCACCCTGTTCAGATCTTGTAAGTTCAGGTCTGTGGCTTCCTTTATGGAATCAATCCATCCCTTGTTTGGTCTTCCGCTTTTTGTACTCCCTTGTTTTCCCCCGCATGATTGTCTTTTCTAGTGAATCATGTCTTCTCCTTATGTGTCCATAGTATGATAACCTCAGTTTCATCATTTTAGCTTATTTATTTCATTTATATCCTGCCCTTCCTCCCAGCAAGAGACCAGGGTGGCAAACAAAAGCACTAAAAACACTTTAAAACATCATAAAAACAGACTTTAAAATACATTAAAACAAAACATCTTTAAAAACATTTTTTAAAAGGTTTCAAAACTTTTTTAAAAAAGGTCTAAAAACATATTAAAAAGCAATTCCAACACAGACGCAGACTGGGATAAGGTCTCTACTTTAAAAGGCTTGTTGAAAGAGGAAGGTCTTCAATAGGTGCCGAAAAGATAACAGAGATGGTGCCTGCCTAATATTTAAGGGGAGGGAATTCCACATGGTAGGTGCCACCACACTAAAGGTCCGTTTCCTATGTTGTGCAGAATGGACCTCCTGATAAGATGGTATCTGCAGGAGGCCCTCACCTGCAGAGCGCATTATCAACTGGGTATATAAGGGGTAAGACGGTCTTTCAGGTATCCTGGTCCCAAGCTGTATAGGGCTTTATAGACCAAAACTAGAACCTTGAACTTGGCCCAGTAGCAAATGGGCAGCCAGTGCAATTATTTCAGCAGCGGGGTGACATGTTGGTGATACCCTGCCACAATGAGCAGTCTCGCTGCCGCATTTTGCACCAGCTGTAGCTTCTGGACCAACCTCAGGGGCAGCCCCGCATACAGCGCATTACAGTAATCCAGCCTGGAGGTTACCAGTGCATGGGAAACAGTGGTCAGGTTATCCCAGTCCAGAAACGGCCACAGCTGTCTTTCCAGCTGAAGCTGGTAAAAGGCACTCCTAGCCACTGAGGTCACCTGGGCATCTAATAACAAAGATGGATCCAGAAACACATACTGCTGACACCTCGCCGCTAATCTCCTGATGACTGCTCCCAAGGGCTTCATATAGATGTTAAACAGCATGGAGGATAAGATGGTACCCTCCGGCACCCCACAGCACAACTGCCAGGGGGCTGAAAGACAATCATCCAATGCTGTTCTCTGAAAACAACCCTGGAGAGAGGCTCAGAACCACTGTAAAACAGTGTCGCCAATACCCATCTCACCAAGTCGGCCCAGAAGGAGACCATGGTCAATGGTATCAAAAGTCGCTGAGATCAAGTAAGAGTAACAGGGTCGCATTCCCCCTGTTCTTCTCCCAATAAAGGTCATCCATCAGGGCAACCAAGGCCGATTCAGTCCCATAACCAAGCCTGAACCCAAACTAGAATGGGTCAAAATAATCTGTTTCATCCAAGAGTACTTGCAATTGCTGCACCGCAACCCTCTCAATCACCTTCCCTAAGAAGCTGGTATTTGAACATAAGAACATAAAAACATAAGAAGAGCCTGCTGGATCAGGCCCATGGCCCATCTAGTCCAGCATCCTGTTCTCACAGTGGCCAACCAGGTGCCTGGGGGAAGCCCGCAAGTAGGACCCGAGTGCAAGAACACTCTCCCCTCCTGAGGCTTCCGGCAACTGGTTTTCAGAAGCATGCTGCCTCTGACTAGGGTGGCAGAGCACAGCCATCACGGCTAGTAGCCATTGATAGCCCTGTCCTCCATGAATTTGTCTAATCTTCTTTTAAAGCCATCCAAGCTGGTGGCCATTACTGCATCTTGTGGGAGCAAATTCCATAGTTTAACTATGCGCTGAGTAAAGAAGTACTTCCTTTTGTCTGTCCTGAATCTTCCAACATTCAGCTTCTTTGAATGTCCACGAGTTCTAGTATTATGAGAGAGGGAGAAGAACTTTTCTCTATCCACTTTCTCAATGCCATGCATAAGTTTATACACTTCTTATAATTGTTGAAAACCACTGGGTCCAGGGTGGGCTTTTTCAGTAGTGGTCAGATCACTGCCTCTTTCAGGGCTTCTAATGATAGTTCTGGTTTAATTTGTTCTAACACCCAATTATTTGTCTTTTTCGTGGTCCATGGTATCTGCAAAGCTCTCCTCCAACACCACATTTCAAATGAGTTGATTTTTCACTTATCTGCTTTTTTCACTGTCCAACTTTCACATCCATACGGGAATGCCATGGTCTGAATGATCCTGACTTTAGTGTTCAGTGATACATCTTTGCATTTGAGGACCTCTCATAGCTGCCCTCCCCAGTCCTAGCCTTCTTCTGATTTCTTGACTATCGTCTCCATTTTGGTTAATGACTGTGCCAAGGTATTGATAATCCTTGACAAGATGAATGTTCTCATTGTCAACTTTAAAGTTACATAAACCTTCTGCTGTCATTACTTCAGTCTTCTTGACGTTCAGCTGTAGTCTTGACGTTCAGCTGTAGTCCTGCTTTTGTGCTTTCCTCTTTAACTTTCAACAGCATTTGTTTCAAACCATTACTGGTTTCTGCTAGTAGTATGGTATCGTCTGCATATCTTAAATTATTGATATTTCTCCCTCCAATTTTCACACCTCCTTCATCTTGGTCCAATCCCACTTTCCATATGATATGTTCTGCATATAGATTAAATAAATAGGGTGAAAAAATACACCTCTGTCTCACACCCTTTCCAATTGGGAAACAACTGGTTTCTCCATATTCTGTCCTTACAGTAGCCTCTTGTGCAGAGTATAGGTTGCGCATCAGGACAATCAGATGCTGTGCCACCTCCATTTCTTTTAAAGCATTCCATAGTTTTTCATGATCTACACAGTCAGAGGCTTTGCTATAATCTATAAAGCAGAGGGTGATTTCCTTCTGAAATTCCTTGGTCCATTCCAATATGCAACATACGTTTGCAATATGATCTCTGGTACGATATGTATGATATGTATCATACATATGATACAGTCACTCAGTTGTACCATGAGGGAAAGATTTTGGGATAGAAGCCCAAGGCCCCACTCAGGATAATATGGAGGAGGGTCCCAAAACACCCAGGGCTGCCTTACCAGATTTTGAAGGAAGTTAAGTAACACATTGCCTTCTAAAGGGGAGACCCAGGTAAGACCATTAACTTTTGGAATCTAAAATGATCTAACTGCACCACTGCATCTAATTATAGATGATAAAACTATAACATTTGCACTATAATTACCTTAAAATTGGCTATTTAATGTGATGCTTTTCTTTGCATCTTAAAAGAGGCATTATTTTATTTATCTAGACTTAAAATATCAATGTTTTTTAATTATGGGAAAGTAATGAAAGGTTATTGGAAAATATGAAGAGCTGTGACTTTCTCCTCTTTGGCAAAGGTCAATACTAGCAAATTCTAAAAAGAATAATGGAGTAAAAAAACATGAAAATATTGTTTAACCTCCAAGGCCATTGTTTAAATTACTCCCCTCCAGCAAAGTTGTTACTTTATCCTAACCCAAACAATTTTCATAAAGAACAATTTCAACATTTGTACCTAGAGAATATGGGCATTGCTTTCAATCATGCAAACGCCTTCCAGGCTTCTCATGGAAAGATGATTAATTCACAGAGCTTGCAAGTATTTCCTTGTGGAGAGTGAGATAAGGTGCCGGCTAATGGTTTGTTGAGAGCGTCCATTCGCATCTTCTGGTCCATTGCTTGGAAAGGTGGCTTAGAGCCAGCTTTGGGTTTTATTTTGCAACAGTCCTTTGGACTTCATATTGAAGCTGCGTGTCCTCAGTCCTTGAAAGTCCTTAACTCACATTTGAATAACTAGCTTCTGTCAGTGCTCAAACAAGTGTTATAGCAATTTTGCCCTGATACTCCAATAATTCAGCAATTTAGGTGAAATTGTATTCTAGTTTAGTATCCCAGTTCTCAAGATGTGATTTCTGCTCTGGCTGATTCACCAGTTATGTCCCCTTTTGGACAAAGATGATGGAAGAAGCACTATGCTCTGCGCTATATGTGGAGCTGCCTTTGAAGAATATTCAGAAACTTCAACTGGTTCAAAAAGCAGCAGCCAAGTTACTGGCCAGGGTTACATTTAGAACTCATACAACTGTTTTAAAACAGCTGCATTAGTTACCAGTTGGTTTCAGGCCCAATTCAAAGTACTCACATTAGTGTTGTTGCACGCCTCCCCAATCTCCAAGGGGTGAGATTTCAAGGGTCCCTGCGCTTGCCCTGGGTTTGGTTTCCTTGGGAAGAAGGTCAGTGGAGACTGTAGTGTCTTTATGAAATATGGTTTGTTTATTTACGCACATTCCAACCTGAGCTTAGGATGGAGGGATTCAAGGCATCAGCAGTCCAATATCCAGCTTTCCCATAAGTGTTACAGGAGGCATCCTAAAGCCATGGTGCAGAGAGACAGCCTCTCTGCCTGCCTCCAGTTCCCAGCCTTTCTCCAGACACACTCTACACACACTCAAAGCACAAACCTCTGCTAGCTGCTTTACGCAAGAGACACATGACACAATAATTTGCACTGAAGACGACACATGGTGGAGAAAGGCCATCTATGCAATTATTCCTGGAATTCCTGTCCCACTTCCTGATTCAGCTTGGGAGAAGTTCATAATGATTTGTATTAATATTATTATTTGATTTTTATATATCTTTTAACAATAATTTTAAACATAGGGGGCTGGCTTTACTTAAATTCTGTCCATTTTGCATTGATACTGACCCCCTCACCATTAACCCTTCTTTCCCTTCCTGACAAGATCCTGTACCCACATACCTGCGAGTAAGCTCCATTAAACACAAAGACTTACTTCTGAGGAGACACATACACTATTGTACTGTAAGTTAACTATACAATGAATTCTTTTTTTAAAACCTATATTTTATTTATTTTATAATGACAATAACATCAGCAAAAATTAAGTTACTGACTATGCAGTTTAAACATTCTGAGAAGTGTCACTGTAATATACCCAGCTCAGTATGTGTTGCTTAAAGAGGTCAATCTAGTCCATTGTATCTTTCCAAAGTAGACCACGTGACATTGGGGGTTCCCAATCATACTCCTACTGCAAAATGTATGCAGTATGTAATATAAGCACTGTAGTTAAGGTGCTGGACTATGACTTGGGAGACAAGGGTTCGAATCCCCACACAGCTATGAAGCTCACTGGGTGACCTGGGTCAGTCAGTGCCTCTCAGCCTTAAAGGGAGGCAATGGTAAACCCCCTCTGAATACCGCTTACCATGAAAACCCTATTCCTAGGGTCGCCATAAGTCGGGATCAACTTGAAGGCAGTCCATTTCCATTTTCCTGAAAAGTGTCTTTGGTGTCACTGAAGTTTTTTGTGCTCCAGCTTGTTTTGTTAATTTCTCCATCAGGGTTGCTATCTATATTTATCTGTATCAGTCCTCGATTGTTGTCTATTATTTGCCAGGCAGGGAGGAATTCTTTAATAACTTCCCACACTTATTGTGTAGTAGTATTTGCAGAAAATAACCTCTAGAGAGTACCTGATCTCAGACAAACCCACTACAGGAAAATACATCCTGGTTACTAGTAAGAAAGGAAGGGGAAAAGGAGACAAGATTAAATCTAGTAGGTCTTCAAAACTATGGAGTTTCAAAAGCCTAGAAAATTAGAAGAGAAAACAATTTAAATGAGGGGGGAAACAACAGCTCTTTAGGACCCCAGGGATTCCTTTAGCCTGGTGACCAGATCATTCACTCATCAATTACTTCACTCATTGGCTAAAAAGACTGAAAGATACGAGCAGCCGGGCTGGCTTCTCTCACAAAAATCACTTAGAAAGTTGCCTGTACATTTTGCTTCATAACTTTCCTTCCAGGAGGGTCAGAGGCTTACTGTTTTTTTAATGAAAGCTCTGAGTCTGGGCCCCCTTGCTTCCATGTCCTGCTACAATGGCACCATTATAATTATCCACAGGGGCATGCAGTAACCTAGTGCTGACAACTTGAAAATGAAATGGACTGCCTTCAAGTCGATCCCAACTTATGTCTACCCTATGAATAGGGTTTTCATGGTAAGCGGTATTCAGAGGGCTTTACCATTGCCTCCCTCTGAGACTAGTCCTCCCCAGCTGGCTAGGGCCTGCTCACCTTGCCACACCTGTACAAGCCAGCCCCTTCCTTGTCCACAACTGCCAGCTGGGGGGCTACTGGGCCCCTTGGGACCATGCAGCTTGCCCACAGCTGCACAGGTGGCAGGGCATGTAACCCCTGAGCCACTCACTGTGGGGGTGATCTTTAGCTGGCCCTTTACACCCAGGAGAAGCAAGCAGGGATTAGAACTCACAGACTCTGGACTCCCAGCCAGGCTCTCCTCCCCACTGTGCTATATCAGCTGTATGCTGACAACTTGGTCAGGGCTTTATATATTAGAAGCAAGACCTTAACTTAGTCCAGTAGCCAGTGCAGTTCCCTCAGCAGAGGTGTAATGTGTTTGCGTGTGCATGTGCTGGACTCCACAACCTATCTGCAGCATTCTGCAGCTTTGGACCTCAAGGGAAGCACCACATAGTGCACATTACAGTAGTCCAGTTGTGAGGTTACCAATACATGAATCGCAGTGGCTAAGCTATAGTTGTCCTGGAAGGGACATAGCTGGCATACCAACCTAAGTTGTTAACAGGCCCTCCTCACTATGGAGGTTACCTTGGCCTCCAGTGACATTTAGGAACACTCCAAATTATGTAGCTGTTCCTTCAGAGGGAATGCAACCCCATCCAGTACTAGTAAACACCCAACTACTGGACCTGAGAACATCTCACCCACAGAGTCTCCATCTTACAGGATTCAGTCTCGGATTGTTGCCCTTCATCCAGCCCACCACTGCTTCCAAGCACCAGTTCAAAATAGTCATAGCTGCTCCTGATGCAGATGTAACTGAGAAACAGAGCTGGGTGTCATCAGCATACTGATGACTTTGTACCACAAATCTCCTGATGGCCATTTCTAGCAGTTTCATATAGATATTAAACAGCATTAGGGACAAAATAGTGCCCTATGGCACCCCACAGTGCAATTGCCAGGGGGCAGACATATAATCCCCCAATTATATTCTCCAACCTGGCACCATAAGCAAGATTTAAACCACTGTAACACAGTAACAAAATGCTACCAACTTCCAGCTCACACAGATAGTCAAGGAGGATACGATGGCCAATGGTATGCAAAGCAACAGAGAGATCAACCAAGAGAAAGAACATTGAATTCCCTCTGTCTCACTCCTGAAGAGGGTCATCCATCAGGGTGGCCAAGACCAAGGCCAAAACCAGGTCCAGATCCAGAATGACATGGATCAAGATAGCCACACCTTACCTCAAAAAGGGATATTTTTGATCAGGTAGCAGTTGTTCCCTTCCTCCTTCCCCTCTCTGGGTCCCCTTCCTATTCCCCTTTTGCTCTTTCCCAACAGAACACAGCAGGCAACAGTTGTCGTATTAAATATTGCTTGATATGCTTCCAAGCCAAGAATTTCCAGTAAATTATAAGTTGCAGGAACTTTTTCTTCTTGAGTATGCCACCCACCATCAGTGAGGGTTTTTTAAGACCACTCATGAAAGTAATGAAGAGAACCACAGGGCTTTAGCAAGGTGAGGACAGTTGCCATCATGTTCCAGTCCATTGCTGGATCCCACAGAGACAGTGGTAAGGCAGGATGAGGCTGGAGGCAAGGGAAGGCAGGACCAGGCTGGTCAGAAGTTGCAGGATTACAGATAACTCCAAGTGAGCAACTTGCTCTGACAAGGGTTGGGAGCAGACTGAGGGATTTTAAGCCTCTGAGCCTAGACTACTTCCTCCAGGCTCCACCCCCCTCCCCAGTGGAGAACTACATAACTTTAACAGGCCAAGGCCCTGGCCTAAAAATGGTGGTGCTCCTCTGTTCCATAACGTCCATTCTGGAATGCTCCTTGCATTACTGGACTGGTGAACTATGGGGGGAGGCATCTGGTTTATTAGGGGAAGGCACCTATGAGGGTTTGGGCTTTGGCCCTGGTGGTCCAGGAGGTTCCTCTGGGGGCTTCTGTCCACCAGCGTAAGTTACAGGGATCCCCAATCTCCAGCAGCTGGTTCAGATCCCTGAACTTGATCTGGCACCCTAGCTGGTGCCTGCAAGCCTCCAACTCCGTATATGGATTGCTGCTGGAATCGGGGAGTCATGATAGTTCCCTTCCTCCTTCCACTCCCTGGGTCCCCTTCCTATTCCCTTTTTGCTCTTCCCCAACAGCAGGCAACAGCTGTGACATTCAATATTGCTTGACTTTCTTCTGAGCCAAAAATGTCTAAGAACTTGTAAGTTGCAAGAACCTTTTCTCCTTGGGTATGCTATCTGCCATACAGTGAAGAGAGCTAGAGCTGCACCAGAGTTCTTTGATAGGCCCATCCTTCCATCCTGAGCCACACTGAAATAACTGTTCTACCTTTATATCCCGGACAGACTACAGGTGGAGGAGGCAAATTGGTAGATGGAAAGAGAAGAACATCTGGCAGCTGAATGCTGTGGACTGGATGAGAAGGCAAGTTCACTCTGTGGACTTGCAGAATGGGTGGCGAGTTTATTGCCTGAAGGCAGCTGATATCCATCTCCAGAAGCTGGCTGATGTCTGATGATGGACCTAGTGGAAACTGATGGATGATGGTGGACGGAAGCCAGTGAAGTTCACATTCGGAAGTCAGTGGATGTCGTGAGGCTGAAGCTCTCTGAGGATGCAAGCCAGTGGAAATTAGCCTTCAGAAGACAACTGATGGAATATTTGTTAATTGAAGCCAGGGCACATCTGTGAATGAATAGGAGAGTGGGTGATGGAGTGGGTGATAGCCACTGGACATTTCTTGGTGGAGGTCAGCAGGCATGTGTTTTCTGAGTGTGCATGGAAGGTGGTGAAAGTGGTCAAGATGACTGCTGGTATATGTGTGCTTTCAGGGAGTGGCAGAGGTCACCCAACCAGAAGCTGTGTGTCTGGAAATTGTGTGTTTAGAGACTGGCAGAGGTCAGCTCCAGACACAGGGTGAATGTGATGGATGAAATGAAACCAGTGGATATTCATGGATGGAAGTCAGTGGAAGTTGGCAGGTGGAAGCTAGATGATGTCACCAGACAGAAGACAGTAGAGGTGTCTGGGTGATGCTGGTTTATGGTAGCAGATAAGCTTTCCCACTCAGTGTGCATGCCTCTGCCTTCCATGGATGTCTGAAGCCAGCAAGGTTTCCTCAAGACCACTCGTGAAAGCAGTGAGAAGAACTGCATGGTTTCTTCCTTTCCCTCCCTGAGTTCCCGCCTCTTCCCCAACAGAACACAGCAGTCATTGGCTCTCACATTCAGTATCACTTGATCTTCTTCCAAGTCTTACATTTCCAAGAACTTGTAAGTTGTAGGAACCTCTTCCCTTTGGGTGTGCCATCTGCCATCTGGTGGCAAGAGAGAGAGAGAGAGAGAGATGCCCCAGAAATCTTCAATAAGCCCATCTTAAGCCACGCTAAAATAGCCATTCCACCTTTCTCTCCCAGGCAGACTACAGGTAACCTGCTGGCCTTCCTTGACTTGAACTTTGAATCACCTGACATCATATGATGTCAGGTAACTGACAGGTGGATGACCATGCCCTTCCAGTTCTGGACCCAATCCTCCAGCTGGAAAAGGTTCCTTGCACCTTCTCTATTGTCAGAATCTCTTCCCTGCAAACCTTCCTCAGCTTTAGCTTACTGATTCCAAATCTTGGCTCCGCTCTGGCTTTTCAAGTGTCTCCAAGCCTCTTCTTAAGTTCCTTGATGTTCGCTGTCTGACTCCCAACTTCCAGCTCTTTCTTCAGCAGACCAACAGTCTCACAGTAATTAATTCTGCTCTTGACCAGAGCCTGACAGTTTTATTCTCTCCAGCCACTCCCTCCTCCAACCAATCATTTCAATTTAGGTGGAATTCTGGTCCTTCATTGGCTTACAACTATGATCTAATAGAATGAAACAGAATGTCCACCAACTGACCAATTAGAATGTTCCATCTTTTGATGCCTTTGCTCCTGAAATAGTAGCTATTTGACTGTCATTCAGGAGACTTGCTGGTCTCCTGCTGGTACTATGTATCCTCACCGCTCCTAGCAAGAACATCAGAATGTTTTTCTAACTGTTAACCCTCACACTCTATTCATTGTAAAAATATTTATTCATTTTTAAATAAAACTTTACCTCAAAACAATATTTCTCTACATTCCCCACCTCCTCTTTTTGAACAAGCAGGGCACAGAATACAGTGTAGCGTGCCAACACAATTTAGGATTTAGGGAAATCTTGTTTTGGCATTGTATCTGCAATACCTCTTCTCCCAGGCATTTTAGCATGTGTTTTTAAATTGTTTTTAAATTTTTTAAATTGTGTTTTTAAATTTTTTTGTGTGTTTTAAAATTTATATATTTGTTTTTAATGTTTTTAATTGCTGTAAACCGCCCAGAGAGCTTTGGCTATGGGGCGGTATATAAATGTAATAAATAAATAAATAAATAATATTATTATGTTTACCCAATATATGTTCTACTTTAACATTAAATTCTCGTAAAATCCAATATCATATTTGCAGTTAAGTGTTGGTATTACTGTAAAGCATAAATTCCTAATCCCATATATATGGCCTTAAGTTATCTAAGGCTCAAATTATGGCCAAACATTCTTTTTGAATGGAAGATGAATGTCTTTTTTTAGGCAATAGTTTTCGGCTTAAGTGGACCACAGGGTGTTTTATTCCATCATAATCTCATAACATCACTGCACCCAAACCTATATCTGAAGCATCTGTGGCTACATAGAACCACTTTTGATAGTCAAGTGGTTTTATAAGGGCCGTTTAACCAAAGCTTCCTTAAATTTTTCAAAAGCACCTTGAAACTCTGCTGTCAAATCACATTATCAGGGTTCTCTTTCATAGTTAATTCTGATAATGGTATGGTGATAGTTCCAAAATGAGGAACAAATCACCTATAACTACTAACCAAACCTAGGAAAGATCTTGCTCACTTTTTAGTAGTGGGTGTTTGCCACTTCCTTATGGCTTCCACTTTGTCTATCAAAGAACTAATGTGTCCATTCCCTCCTTTATATCCCAGACAGGTCTCTTGTAAATATGTGGAATGATGTATGGAGCTATGGTTCCACCAATGAAGGACCTGTCAAGATGGCTGGAAGCAAATCCTGAATTTATTGTTGCTCCAGGCTGCCCTGATATTGTTAAATGGTTTGATTTTGTTCCAGAATATATTTGACCATCTTCTTATAGAACATGTTGTGAAAGGAGAAAGGAAAGAGCAGCAGAAGAAAAAGGGGGAAAAGCAGAATTGCCAAACCATCTGCAGCAGCTGTCAGTGTAGCTTCAACTTTGGATATTATCCACTGCCATTAAGCAGACTGTTTTCTGGAATGGATCCCACAAGCCTTCAGAAATTTCAGAACCCACAGTCTCTTCTCTCTAAAGGGCTCATGGTCTTCCCTCCAGGACTAGTAAGACCAAAACTAGAACCTTGAATTTAGACCAGTAGCTAGTGGACAGCCAGTGCAATTCTTTCAGCAGCAGGGTGACATGTTGGGAATATCCTGCCCCAGTTAGCAGTCTCGCCACCACATTTTGTACCAGCTGCAGCTTCCAAGCAACCTCGGGAGCAGCCCCACATAGAGCGCATTACAGTAATCCAGTCTGGAGGTTACCAGTGCATGGGGAACAGTGGTCAGGTTATCCCAATCCAGAAATGGCCACAGCTGTCTTTCCAGCTGAAGCTGGTAAAAGGCGTGCCAAGCCCCTGAAGTTACCTGGGTCTCTAGCGACAAAGATGGGTCCAAGAGAACCCCCAGACTATGTACCTGCTCTTTCAAAGGGAGTACAACCCCATCCAAAGCAGGCAACTGACGAAGTATCTGAACTTGGAAACTTGGAAACCACCAACCCACAATGCTAGGATTCATACAGTTTATTGGCCCTCATCCACCCCACTACTGAGTCCAGCCATCGGTCCAGGGCTTGCACGGCCTCTCCCAATTCAGACGTTACAGAGAAACAGAGCTGGGAGTCATCAGCGTACTGCTGACACCTCGCCGCAAATCTCCTGATGGCTGCTCCCAAGGTCTTCATATAGCTGTTAAACAGCATCAGGGACAAGATAATACCCTGCGGCACCCCACAGCACAACTGCCAGGGGGCTGAAAGACAATCATCCAATGCTGTTCTCTGAAAACAACCCTGGAGATAGGATCAGAACCACTGTAAAGCAGTGCTTCCAATAACCATCTCATCAAGTTGGCCGCCAAGAGATCAAGTAAGAACAACAGGGTCGCACTCACCCTGTTCTTCTCCCAATAAAGGTCATCCATCAGGGCAACCAAGGCTGATTAAATCCCATAATCAGGCCTGAACCCAGATAGGAATGGGTCAAGATAATCTACTTCACCTAAGAGTACTTGCAATTGCTGCGCCACAATTCTTTCAATCACCTTCCCTAAAAAGGAGGTATTTGCGACTGGGTGGTAGTTGCCACAAACCAATGTGTACAGAGTGGGGGTTTCCAGGAGCGGTTGGATCACCACCTCTTTCAGAGTGGCCAGAACCACTCCCTCCCACAATGATGTGTTGACCATACCCTGGATCCATTCAGTGAAACACCCTTGGGAAGCTTTAATAAGCCAAGAAGGGCAAGGGTCAAGCAAGCACCTTCAGGACGCATCAACTGAAACCAATCCCAAGAAGTTGCAGCAGATGTTGCACTGGACACCTCACTAGGAACTACAGTAAATGTGGATGGGGCATCAGGATTGCTATGAAGACAGACAACTTTACCCTCAAAGTGCCTTGCAAACAATTCACAATGTGCCTCCGAAAGGTCTAAAACTATTTCCTGGAGCTAATGTCAACAGACCCCTGACAATATGAAAAAGCTCCACGGGATGGCTACTTGAGGTTGTGATGGTGGCAGAGAAGCGGCCTTCTTTGCTGCCCTCACTGTCACACAGTAGGCATGGTTATGGTGTTTTATTAGTGCCTGATCAGCCTCACAGTACGTCTTTCACTACTTGTGCTCTAGCTGTCATCCAGCCTGTTTCATTGCCCTTAGTTCACTGGAGTACCAAGGTGCAAACCAGGCTCCACAATGCTGGAGAGGGACTCAGGGGCAACTGTGTTAAGAGCCCAACGCATCTTGTTGTTCCAAACATGACAAGGGCTTCAACAGGATAACCTGCTCTGTCTACTGGAAACTCCCCCAGGGCATTCAAGAATCCAGTGGATTCCATTAGTCTCAGGCAGGGGATCATCTTAATCTGTCCACCACCCCTGTAGGAGAGGATCAGAGTCGTAAGTCTAAACTTCACCAGGAAGTGGTCTGACCATGACAATGGGGTGACATCCACCCCACCCATTTCCAGAACCCTTCTTCCTCCATCTGGAGCAAAAATCAATTTGAGGGTGAGCCCTGCCACATTTTTCGGACCAGTGACGACTTGAGACAGCTCCATGGTCATCATGGAGGCCATGAAGTCCCGAACAGGAACACTAGAGGCAGCCTCAGCACAAACATTGAACTCACCCAGGACTATCATTCTGGGCTTCTCCAATATCACAGCCAAGATGGCCTCCACCAGCTTGGTCAGAGTAGCTGCTGGGCAGCAGGGTGGACAGTACACCAACAACAACCCTAGTTTATTGTCTCCCAACATGAGGTGCAGGCCCTCATAGCCAGCTCCAAGAGAGAGAGTGATTTCTTTATGACAGAGATGGAAGTTCTGTAGACCACAGCAACCCCTCCCCCCTGTCCCTGCAGCCTGTGCTGGTGTTGCACCAAGCATCCAGGTGGGCAAAGCTGGGTCAGATCAACTCCTCTCAGCTTACCCATTCACGTCTTGGTATTTCACACCAAATTGGCACCCTCACCCATTATCAAATAATAGATGAGTGTGGTCTTATTGTGTACCAATCTGGTGTTAAACAACAGCACACACAGGCCAGTGGACGCTTAGTGAATGCTTACCTAAAGATAGGAACTGTTACAAAACAAAACAAAAATAAAACCTGTGATTGTTCTGTGTTGCCGCATAGTGCACTGCCATTGCTCAGAACGTGCCTTTTCAAGCTTTGGCTTCTACAAACTGTAAAATGGACAGTTCTTGAAGGACAGGATAGGAAGTGATGTAAGCCTCTCATCCAAGTTTTGAAAAGCTGCAATTTTGAGAAGCTACAATCACCACTGGTAACTCTAACTGGAAGCCCCAGACAGCTTTTTAGAAGATATTTTCACAAATAACCCCATCAAGACATTTCTGCATACCCCACCATGGTAGGTGATATGGTGATATCAGCCTCACTTGTGCTACAGAACTTGTTGGCATAGAAGGCAGTTGCTAGGCTTGGTCACATGGTTACCACTGATTAAGAATTTTATATATTCAAACAAAAAGCAAAATATAAACCTTTATAAACCTTTATAGCTTTATAAAAGAATATGTTTTGTGGGGAGCTGATGGAGAATTTTATACAGTAGGGCCCCGCTTTACGGCGCTTTGCTTTATGGCGCTTCGCTAATGCAGCGGTCTCAATTAGATGCAATTAGACTAAAGCCCCACTCATACGGTGCTTGTTCTGCTTTTACAGCGGTTTTTGGGCGTCACACACCATTCTATTCAATGAGTTCTGCTTTTCAGCGGTTTTCGCTTTACAGCGGGGGTCCAGAACATAACCCGCCGTATGAGTGGGGCCCTCCTGTATATTCAAACAAAAAGCAAAATATAAACCTTTATAGATTTATAAAAGAATATATTTTCTGGGGAGCTGATGGAGAATTTTATATATTCAAACAAAAAGCAAAATATATTCTTTTATAAAGCTATATAAAGGTTTATAACATTTTAATAAATTGAGTAGCCAGCCAGAAGCCTTTTTCTTCTTGGAGCTGTCTTCCCTCTTGGTGCTGGTTTGTTTGGAACGGCTTGAACTCTATTAGATAAGATAACACTGAACATCCTTGTGCTCTCCAAGACATAGGGAGGATTGCAGTAGCTGAAATGCTTAGCTCACAGTGACAATGTATTTTTATGTAAAGTACTGAACATTGCCAAATTGACCAGAACATGATGCAGAAAGTACAGTACCTATGCAATGCCTATGCAATGCCTATGCAATGCCTATGCAATACCTGTGCAACACCTATGCAATGTCTGTGTAATGCCTATGTAATGCTAGTTGAAGCCTCCTGATTGGGAAATGCTAATTTCTTTGTCCTGAAAAGTATAAAAAAAACCCTGGCAAGCATGCCAAGTTGCAGTTCTCCACTCACTCAGAGGGAGACTGACCAAGCATATGCTTGTCATCCAATAAAGACCTAGCTTTTTGCTGCAAGCCTATGTCTTCAATTCCCTCATGGACCCCCAGTCCAACAAACTACAAAATTTCCTGTCACCACAGCTCTATATTTTAGGGCAATGGTCATTTTCAAAGTAAAAAAAAGGAGCAAGAGAAGACTAAAGAAGAATCTGCAGCGTGGGAAACTGTAGTATAGGGCAATACTGTCCCTTTATGACTAGTTATAACACTCCAACAGAGGGCTTACTGGTTGTAATGGAGGGGGGGAGTGTGAGAGCTCATGGAGGAGAGCTTGCAGCAGGAGCCATTTGTGTGTATGCTGAACATAATAAAGCATATAGGCCTACAAGTCCATGAGAGTCATACTGTGAGAGTCGCCCACATCACATGAAAGAGACTTTATTGGGATCCTAGAACTGGAGCAGGAGTGCACTGAAAGCAGAACACCAAATAAGAGGTAGCTCGCTCTGGACCCTTTTCATTGCTGGGGAAAAACCTGGGAGTAATAGAGCCTGTTACATTGCTATGCGTTGCCATCCTGCACAAACCATACAACTTAGTAGCACTGCAAAGCTGCAGGGCTGCCCAGAGAGGAGGAGGGCAACTAAGGTAAACCCTGTCTCAGTTCTTGTACATAACATTGGCCCCTGCCCTGACCCTGCCACATTGCCTACCAGAATTCTATATATTTTGTTTCAAGTTTTAATAAAAAGAGGAAATTATATATAGAGTGTAAGATGACACCGAATCTCATCTTGTGATTGTGACATAATGGGACCTCCTCCCCAGCCAGAATGAAGTAAATATTGCACATAGTTGTGCATGAAACAGAATAGATGCCAATTTGAGGCTTAAGCTGGCTGTAAAATGTATACTTGGGATACTGGAAGGGAGGAGCCTGCTTATTAGCTAGGCCTGCAGACCAACTGTAAGGGAATCTAAACCAATTACGGTAAAGTAAAAACTTTGTGTTTGGGCAGCAACAGAGCTAAGATCGGTCAGGGGGCTTATGTTTGGCCCAGGCCAAGTAGCCCTACTTACAGTTTGTTGTATGGAGAGGAGCAGGGAAGCCTTTAAAGAGGGTTTCTGTGGCAAAGCAAGTGGCCTGTTCTTGTCACAGAAAGAACTCCAGGCCCATTACCTAAGATATCCAGGCAAGGTACCACTGGAGAGTAATTTTCTGTGGCAGTTACCACAAAGAAAGGTGTAGGAGTGATGTGAGGCCACATCTTAATAGAGGAAGCCTTCCTGAGTGAGTAGAGAAGGCGGCCTGCAGCAGGCCGCAACCAAAAGACCTGTGAGACTGAGCCCCAGGAAGCAGAAAGAAGCCCTTCCAGAAGGGGTTTGGAATTTGGAGGAGGTACTCAGAAGCACAGTCTGATCCCTATTCCATTATTCCTATGCAAGAAAAAATGAAACATTCTCCTTGATCCCAGTGCAAAGAGAAGCTGCACTTAAAGAGGTGAGAATTCCCACAGGTAGCCTGTGCATCCAATAATTCTTGCATGCGGCTCCCAGCTTTGTACACACGTGCATGGGTCCTTGTAGTGGGTAGCATCAGGGCTTACAACACTTGCACTGGGCCCATAAACCCTCCAGGTGGCCCTGCAAAGCTGACCTCTGGAAGGGAGCAGCACCAAAGGCACTTCTCACCCAAGGCACTATTTATCCTAGGTCTGGTCCTGTGCTCCACCTTACAGGAGATGGGAGTGGGGATTAAGAGTGGCAGACCTCCATATTTTGGGGCTGGGAAAATAACTTGATCCCATCTGCATATGTTCCATTGGGCCCCTGAATAAAAAGCCATGCTTAATTGTGAATAATCAGAGGTGCCCTGCCTCAAACCTGACAGGGGCTCATGCTCATTGATTTTGAAGCCTGGCTCTGCTTATTTGAAGAGAAATGCACTCTGTGCATGTTTGTATGCCCTCTTTTATTTAAAATGACTTAAAATTTTCGGAGGGGCCACACCTAGCCCTGAAAAATGGATGCTGGAGTCATGCCCTAAGAAACTCTTGCGGCTGAAATTAAGCTTTGGCAGGTTGGGAGGAGCAAGAGAGACCGAGCGGACTAGATGCGATCTCTGCTTTGAGCCAGGCAGCACCGCTCTTCGTTGAAAGCAGTCCTCGGCCCCCTGCAGAGGAAAGAGTCTGAGATCGCCAGGGAGGGCAGGGGGCGATGCGAGAGGAGGAGGGGCGGCAGCGGCAGTAGCAGACGAGCAGGGGGTGGATGAGCTCCTTGCTGTTCTATAAAAGAGACGGGCTTCTCCACAACCATTCCGGGCTACATTGCTAACAGCCAGGTGCTAACCCCAGACGACCAAAGTAAGTTGTTTCCTATGTAACTGTATGCTCTCTTCCTAAATAGGCCGTTGCGCTGTTTGGGCAGATTTGCGAAGTTTGCACCTGGTTCTGTTGTACATACTTTTGTGCAGCCTTCCGAACCTGCTCAATGGGAAATCAAGCCCCAGTGATTTTCCAAGTGCTTGGATTAGCGTCCTGGTGCTCTGTCTTGAACATGTTCGCTTTGTTGGAAGTCCAGTTGCATGTTCACTGGATGACTTTCGTGCAAACCTAGAGACACAGACTCGTTAAGCATTGGCGAACCCCCCCCCCACCCCCGACTCAAAAAGACAATAACTTAAATATAGGATTAGTTACCTCGCTTTGATCATGTTGTCACGCGTGTTGTGATGCGTGTTGCGTGTTGGATTTTTATTTTAAACACCCTTTAATTGCATGGTCGTTGTGAGTGAAGTCTGCTTTAGCGATTTGCTGGGAGTTATTCTGGATTAATATGAAGAAAGAGTGCAAATTTGTGGGGTTTTGGAATAGGGAATCTCTCAATTCTCTTAGAAGTTCCAGGGTTTTAGTTCTTCCAGCGCCGGATAGTCAAAATGCGTTGCTGTAAGAAAGCACTAAGAGTTACATTTGACTCTTCTGAATGGCGTATAAAACGACTGATTCTTGATGCTCCAACAGTTTGAAGGAAAATGGGACTTTAGAAAAATAGGAATCTCTTACGGGACTGCCATCCTAGTCTTAAACATAAGTTTGCGCAGGGAGGATCTTTGTGGATTGAGGGTCTAACCGTATATGAGCCTTAAATACCTAAGAAAAAATGAATGGTCCTGGAAGCGTCTCTGGATTCGACTGACTGACTGCTTAAATTAGACAAAAACACAATGATGCTTTGAGAAATTATTGTATCTAGAAACCCACGCAGAATGAAAAATGTTTTGTTCGCCGGTTTATAAATTACTGCTCTTCCGCTGACTTCCGGGATCAATTTCAGAAGAGTAGCTCAGTTTTAGTCTGTTGCACCTCGAAAATTTAAGAAATGTCTTCTGTCCAGAGATTACTTCATTGTACATCAGATGAAAGGGGCTCTGGTCCATGAGAACATATGCCACTTCCTTCTTCCATTGCAGTCCTATATACAGCTACTTGTAAGTAAGAGTTCAGTGGGATCTGCTCCCCGAGTAAGCGTGCATATGATCGCAGCTTTAAAAAGGTGTACTGGGTCCCTTTTGTTACCTTTCAGGATTTTCTAAGAAAAACAGTTGGGCTGAGATGCTACATGGAGTGCTTTCTTGGCACTAAGTCTCATTGAAATCAACAGGACTTCCAAGTAAGCAAGTTTTGGATCGGAGTGGGCTAGATTAGGTCTGTGGGTTCCATCCATCTGACTGCCCGTGTTGGAAACATTTATTCGGTAGTAAGTCCCACTAATTTCCCCCGACTCGGAGATGGAATAAATGATAAGGATAGGGTGGTGGAAAGTCTGTTCATTACTCCCTTAACACTTCTGGTTCATTTCTCCTGGTTAACTGACATTACAGCCCCAACAGCATGTGAAGAGAGCCTAAAAGCCCAATAAACAAATATATTGGGAGACAATAGACTTTGGAAAGGACCAGCACTATGTAAAATCCTTTATCATAAAACATTTTTCAAATCTCTCAAATGCAAAAGAGCTTTCATTGGGAAAGGGAATTCTCAGCTGTTTACTTACAACTTATTTGTTGCATGATAACTAAAATATTTTGCTTGTTGGAAGGATGGACCAGAAAAATAATTGTTGTTGATATGAAATGTGCATGTTCTATAGCAGTCCAATGGGCATCTAATATTTCCTGAGCTTCTTCAGTCAAATTACATTAAAAAAAATTGTTGACAAAACAAACGGAAAGGAGATTAGCTAATCCCAAAAGGAAATTTTTTTGAGACATAGTAAAACAAAGGACCAAGACTGGCAACTAAAATGCATGGATTCCTTCCAAATGGCCATAGAAATATGCTGAATTTTGGGATGCCATTGGAACGTTAGGGTCCGTCCTCACTGGTTTTCACTCTGACTACTTGCAAGTAAATATTTAGGATCTTGTTAAAAGATATAGATGCAGATTTGCAATAAGGAAAAAAAGTGCATAAAGTTTATAAACTGCAGATGACAAACTACAGTATGTGCTAAATATTCCATATAGGTTTTGTTCAGTTATTTCCCTACATGCATATAAATTATGGGAGCTTCTGTGCCTCTTCTAGAAGTGATTTCTCTCCCCTTGCTTGTAGGAGAACTGCAGCAGCAGAAACTACAAATTAATCTGCACCTGTGATTTTTCTCTGGTGTGAATAGGAACATAGAAAGTGCTGTATACCAAGTCAGACCATTGATCCATTGTGTTCAGTATTGTCTACCATGGCTGGCAGCAGCTCTCCAGGATTTCAGACCGGAGGCATTCCCAGCCCTATCTGGAATTGCCAGGGTGTGAGCCTGGGAAATTCTGCACGGAAAATAAATACTCTGCCAATGAGCTACGGCCCTTCCTCTGTAGCACTTATTTATTTTTAATTTTTTATTATTACATATATAGCCCGCCTTTCCTCCAAGGAGCCCAAGCCGGTGTGCATGATTTCTCCACTTCCTCATTTTATCTTCACAACAACCCTTTGAGGTAGATGACTGTGAGAGACAGTGACTGGCATAAGGTTACCCAGTGAATTTCTTGGTTGAATGATGATTTGAAGCCTGGTCTGCCAGGTCCTTGTTCAACACTCTAACCACTACATTATGGTGGTTACACAGTTATCCGAAATGTGGTGAGTGCTGATAATCCCAGCTGAATTTTGTGAATTTTCAAAGATTTAGATACAGTGTTGATTGACTGTTGCTTCAGATATCTTCTAAAGACTTATGTTTTTGCCTAGGCTGTCCCTGGCCCATAAGATTGGATTTATATGTATGAATCTCTCAAATCTCTGTTTTACTTGCTTTTTTATTGTTTTATTGGTTTTAGGCTGTATTTTTGTTTTGATAGATGTTGTTTTTATATTGTACATAGTGAACACCACTTAGAGATTTTAAAAATATTAAGTGACTTAAAAATACTTTTAAATAAATAAATAAATAAAATGTAATTACCAGAATTGGTCAAAAATGGGGAAATAAAAATCATTACGTTGAATCCAGACCTAAAAATGCTTAAAGCAGGTATAGGGGAACCCCCCGCCCCATGTTGCTGAACTACAACTCCCATCACCCCAGCAAGCATGGCCAATGGCCAAGAATGATGAGAGTTGTAGTTTAACAACATCTGGTGCGGCACAGGTTCCCCATATCTAGCTTAAAGGGTAGCCATTAAAATAAAGACATTGCATTAAGCTCCCATTGATTTCAATAGATCTACTCTTAGTGTGACTAACAAGGAATCCACCTCAGGGGAAGCTGGTGTAAGTGGTGCTGGCACAAGAGAAGTCATTGTAAACTTCCGCCGCATCCAGTTGCCATTCAGGAGCCTCTGGGTTAGCTGAATGCCAACTCAGCCGGGAGCTGTGTGCAGGGACCAGAAAGTAAAAGCCTGCTCTCCCAAATACCCCAACTGCGGAGTAAGTCCTCTCTATTGATTTCTGTTGTCTTTATTTTCTTAGACCATCTTTTTTTCTGGCATAACTTTTGCCTGAATTGGGACCTTGAGGAGTGCTCTGAACATGAGCTGGATGTGGCCTAAGTCCCCTCACCTCATCCCCTCCTCTGACATGCCCCTGGAATACCTTCTTTTTTGAGATTTACATCAGCTTCAGTCACGCTAGTCTCGCCTAAGCCCTGGCTGAGCCAGTCTGGGCTGGCTGAGCTACTTACACCAGCAGAGCCCAGCTGAGCCCCAGCCTGTCCAGCTGGAGATCCATTGCATCCAACTCTCCTCATCCCGGCATAAATGTGAGTTGGATTGCGCCCTAAGTCTAGATCCAACCCTAACTTTTGGCATTCACAAAATTTAAATTACACACTACCATATTTCAGACAGTCACTGTAGAGTATGTGTGTGTTTCCTCTTTCCTTTGCACTGTGTTTTCTGTTAGATTGTAATCTTAAGGGCAGGGTCTGTCTTATCTTGATATCTTGCACAGCGCTTAGAAAACTTTACACATTGGTGTTAAATAATAACATATAAATATTATATTAACTTAATAAATAATCAGTAGTTTTATTGTTTTTAGCTACAGACTGTTGCAATAACATTTAAATATTTTAAAAATAACAAATACAAAAATGCAACATTACAAAAATAAACTGAATAAAATGTGTACTTTAAAACAGAGCCAAGAATCAGATACATTCATCCCCCCTATATAAGCATTTGCAAAATGGCCTCTTATGTAATTACATTTATAGGAGAGTCTTACAGCATAATTACTCAGGAGTAAGTCCCACTATGTACAATGGGGCTTGCTTCCTAGTAAGTGGGTTTAGGTTTGCAGACTTGGAACCAGAGCCAGGAGCTACCAAGCTAATATGGAAAATGCTCTTTGAGGGCAGGCAGAGGGGTGGGGGGACACAGTTCTCCACCTCCCACTGATACCCATGAGCTCCCCTCCCTCTGATTTTCCTGATTGCAGCAAAAGTGTCTATTCACTAGGATGGTGTAGGAAAAGATGTTGCAACCAGGGGAAGGACCCTAGGAAGGAACACAATTCCTCCTGTGCTCCAGATCCTGTTGTCACCATAGGTTTGAAATGATTTAGATTTGTTCCCCTCCTTCCATTCATTTTCCACTTGAAACCCTTTCACTGTGTTCCACTGATGAGTTGCTGTTTAACCTTTAAGAAAACAACCTTCCACCCCAATCAGATATATATACAACACGCAGGATTAAGCATCAAAATTAATTTTTGCCTGGGATAACAAAATAGCTTGAGCTGGCCCTGTTGAAAACAAACTGGCCCTTGGGTTTGCTAGCAACGGTACTGTTCAACTAGATATACATCTTAAAAATTATTTATAAGGCACCTAAATGTATACTAACTTTAATACCGGTAATTATATAATATACACATGAACAATAAACACAATATCCCCAAAAGTTGTTATGACTAGTTGCCAATTAAATCCATCAGAATAAAGTGTACAGTTAAATGTTTGATCCCTTTGATTTCAGTGAGACGTCAAACAATTAATGCTTTGTGAGTTATGCGTACACGACATGCACATGTGTACAATCAATCCAAACAGCTAATCAGAGAAGCCCTAGAACTGCTCAGCCTTCCCTTCCTATCTTGGTCTTCTGCATGCTTAAAAAGGCTACCCCTGCAGGTCAAGAGACCTTCCAGAGGGGCATCCCATGCAACCCAAAGGATTGTGGTAGGAAATAAAAATTGCCAACAGCTTCTACATTTGCACAAAAGCATTTTAGGCATGTGCATATGATTCTTAAGATATTGGCCAAAACATATGGCATCACATATTTTATATGTAGATCGGTGACTGTACACAATGGCCAAGACTGCAACAACCACACAACTAGTTTTGCATACCCAAGGGATTAGTCTCAATGTGCTCAAGGGCAAAGTGCCATTTACGGAAGAAAAAAATTCCAATGGATCTCACTCACACGCAGACACAAACCAATGTAAAGATCAACTGCTCTTTTTACCTTGACAAAAACAAGTTAAAAGGCCTTTAAATTTAATTGGTAAATTAGTATAAATTCAAAAAGACAAAAAGCTGTCCCTCTTCAGTTTGTTTACTACAGTTGCAATCCACATCTTTTATGTAAATACTTTATTTGTTATGGCAATATTGGATTTTAAGGGTGCTGAATTGCAATCCTCAACTGGAATTTTCAAGTAGTGTTTTCTAGTTGCACACCACATGAACACTCATTTACACTAACAGAAAATGAACATTATTGTTGCCCAAAGTGGTGATATTTAAGTTATGTTGAATTAAAACAAAATTCTCTATTCAAATTATAAAAGCTGTTCAAATCAAAACCCTTCTGAATTTAATGTATTGCCATTATTTATTTCATTGGCAGATACTTTTTGGGGGGGAAAAACACTTCAGGAACAATCCAACTCCCTCTCAATTCAGTGCAAAAGAGCTTTGGATTGCTCTGCCAAATATTTCCAAGTAAAACAGAAATAGGAGATTAAACTAATTTTTTATTTCAACTGTTTTTTAAAAATCAAATAATATTCAACTTAAGGGTAAAATATATTCATTCTTGTTTCCAAAGAGACTACTCTTCCATAATCTGCTTAATGAGGTGAGAGTCTACGTACTTTGTGTTTTTCACATTAAAAGATCAGATACATTCTTTACAGAATGCAGAATTAAGCTCTAGACAGAATTGTTGAGCAAATAAAACATTAAATAAGTTGGGTGATTGGGATTGGCTGTACTTTTAGGCAGAGTGAGGCAGCTGCCTCAGGCCTCTGATTTGGGGTGTTAGGAAGTGGCAGCAAATTTTAAGTTATTTAACTGATTTTTAATTATTATTTTTCTCCTCAAGGAGATGTGCATGTGGGATTTTCTGCCTCAAGTGTCAGAATACCTTAGCCCCGTCACTAGGGGGAGAGTGCCATTTGCGGTTTGCCCTAGGCAGCAAAATATCTTGGTCCATCTCTGCAGGTGATAACTGGACAAGCTTAACTTTTAAGGCCACTGCCTGTTGGTTCCAAAAAGAGAAATCCAATTAATGAAATCACGGTTCAGGGACTGCAATTCCAACCATGTTTACTGGGAAGCAAGTCCCATTGTTTTTGTTAATTAAACATTTAACTTTTCAAGTTAGCCTGCTTAGGATTGCATCTTATTTTATTGCTTTCAGGCCAGCTGTTGTTTTCTGAAAGTCCGTTAAGGTAAACTGGATGTCTGAACTAAATACATGCCTATAGTTCTTGGCTTTGCATATCACCATAAGGTTCTGCTGATCTGCACTCTGTATTGTTCAGATGATTTGTTTAGCCTAGTTCATGCATGTTAACAGAAAACTAGTAGCCAGCCATGTAAACTGGACTGAAGAATTGCAAAGCCTGCTACACATTGATTTTATGAACTGCCTGTTATTTATCAACTGTATTCCCTGAAAACAACCATGATAAAAGAAAGAATAACAGTATGAAATATTTTTGTATACTTGAAGTGCTGCAGAAATACTAAATAATCAGATCAGAGTATAATTATAATAAAGATATGTAGCTGTGATCCTCTGAAGTACTTAGAAATAAGTGTTATTGTTGGCCGCAGGTTCATTTCGACCAATGGACTATAGAAATGTATCAGAGAACTGCAAGGAGCTCTCTGTGCCCTGCTCTGACTCCAATCCTTTGCCATCTGGTGTGTCTGGCACGGATTCCTTGGCTGCACAACGAACTGCAACAACCTTGGGGAGGCCAGCAGCTGCAAATGCTGCCCGAGAGCGCAGCCGAGTGCAGACTCTACGCCATGCTTTCCTGGAGCTGCAGAGAACCCTGCCCTCTGTGCCCCCTGACACCAAGCTCTCTAAGTTGGATGTGCTGCTCCTGGCCACCACCTACATTGCTCACCTTACCCGCAGCCTGCAGGATGAAGAAGAATTGCCTGGAGAGGGCCTGGGCACGCTAAGAGGAGATGGCTACCTGCATCCAGTTAAGGTAAGCAATGCAAAACAAAAAACAATGTAGTTTTCTCTTGTTGGGCCAAATCAAGTCAGAGTGTGAAAGCTTTTCTTATGTAGAAGAACTCTTCATCAGGCAAAACTGAAACAAGCCATACTCAGGTATGTAACACATAACAGAATAGGTGCTTCATTTAGCAGGACCTTTAGACAATGTCCTTTAGACATTGGTTTCCTGCAGTCAGTTGCAATAGCAGCATGGCGGGCCGGCACCACCCAGCTCAGTTGTGTCAATGCTGCTTCCTGGGAGATGGGGGGGGGAGGCAGTGAAGTTAGCGTGGTGCAAGTCTGGTGCTTCTTCCAGTGCGTTTGAACCATGCCAACATCACCTCCACCTAGCCCTTCTATCTCTCAGTAAGCAGCAGTGATGCAGCTGAGTGGAGGTCAGGTGATCAGTGCCACCTTACCACGCTGTCTGCTGCTGGACATATGAAAGGGCACCCAACACAGTGCTTCTACATGGTACTTAATATAAAGCTAAGTGCCTCATATCAGTCTCCCAGTGCCCATCCCTAGGAGCCAGATCCTAAATCCTATTCAGTACAATGGAACTTACTCTGTAAAAACTGCAAACGCCATCAGCAAAATGCCTCTTATTTGGTGTGTGTTAAAGCTATGCTTGCTCCTCCCAGCTACTGGGTCTTTAATTAGTAGTTTCCTGAACTAGTTCCCACCCCACTTGGTTCCAGAAACTACTAATTAATGGGCTGGTAATGGGAGAAGCAGGCATGGCTTGAAACCATGCCAAAAAGGCAGAACTTTACTGTAAACAGCCCTTCAATTAGGTGTGTTTCCTGCACTTATCCTCCCTACTGGTGGTATTGAAATTGGCACTTATTTATTTTTAATTGTCAGTGTAATTGAGTTTCATGAAAAATGATGGAGGTAGCTCTTGACTAGAAGCAATTAAGTTTCTTTATGAAAAATGAAATAAAAATTATTTATGCACTTGTGCTTTAGTAAAAATAAATAAATAAATTGTGGCACTTTTTTTAAAGCAAAATTCTGGCTGTAGGGGAAGAGAACATGTAGCAGGATATGGAGTGAAGCTCACCATCTACTAGTAGTGCCAGGACGTTTTCTTGATTTATTTTTATAGATATAAAACACTACTCACAAATGTTGACATTTGTGCACATACATATCTTGCTTTTATAACAAAATTAAGATGGTAGTCAAATAACCTGTTGGCTCACAACTCGATTATATAGTTGCAACTTTTCATAAATAGGATTGCAATTGGCGAACAGCAAATCAGGATGGAAAGGCCTCACTATTAGATTACAATAGCTGCTTGCTACCATGATGTCACAAACAAAACTCTGCAATGTTGCAGCTACCCATAACTTAGCAATACATATTACCTCTTACTTGATTTAAAGCCCATCTAATAAAAAAACTCCAAACATAATTGTGGAATAATGGCACTGACTTCTGCAGAATAGTCTCCAGTTGACCTCAGGAGTGTCTCAATTTGCACAAGATAAAACAGTGGGAGGTGAAATATATTCTAGCAAAATTCTAGGTGTGCTCTATGTTTTTAATTGACCGTGCCCACCTTCCCTTAAATGAAGTGGTTTAAACATAGCAGGCTGAAAACATGCATCCTCTTTTTTCCCACAGCTAAGAGTCATTGCTGAAGTAGCAACATATTGTAATGAGTCTGATTTTACATCAAACTGCAGTTTCAGATTCAACTGTTAATGCACCCAAAATAGAAATAGAACATAACCTCCAATTTGAAACACAAAAGGCTGTCTGCACCATCATATGACATTGACCAATAAAAAGGCTTTGAAATTAATAAAATAAATTTGACACAGATTTCTGGATGAATAATGAGGGAAATAAAAATTTCTAGTTTAGATTCTCTGTAGAAACATTAGTGACACAGGAAAGAAGCAAAGTAAGAAGAATACCAACAAACATGCACAAATATAATTATCTTTGGAGATGGCAGGTGTTGCCACCACTCACCATATGCTCAGAGGCACATGTTACCAAATTCTTGCAAGCTACACAGCAAGTGGATTGGACTGTGAAAGACCAACCCAAATTGTGTTTGCATTCTGACAAATTTGTAGGGCAGTCCAATATCTCAGACAGGAGGTCAGGTCTCCTGCTCCCCTGGTGCATTCACTATAGCTGCCCAATTTCCCTGCTTTTTAAAGTTTGATAGAAATATCTCTTGGCTATAGGTACGTTCTTAAACCGCAAGGTTTTTTGCCTATTAGTGAATATTATCTCTTACTTGATTTAAAGCCCATCTAATTTTATTTATTTATTTATTTATTTATTTTATTTTATTCAGCTTATATCCCGCCCGACTAGCAAACAGCTCTCTGGGTGGCAAACATAGAAACATATACAATAATAAAATTACAAGATCAATATAACAAATATAAAAGTACATCATCTAAAATACCAATTACAACATTTACATAAATAACTTAGATTAAAATGCCTCAGAGAAGAGAAAGGTTTTAACCTGGCGCCGAAAAGATAATAGTGTCGGCGCCAGGCATACCTCCTCGGGGAGACTATTCCACAATTCTAACTAGAATTCTAACTAGAATGTGTAAACCTTTTTGAGTTACAGAGACTTAATCAGACAGAACAAATGCTATTCCACTAAGTTCTGATTCAGGGGTGTAGTTGTCCAGGGTTGTGGGTAGTCATAGACCCCTTACTTTTTTGGGAGAAGGGTCTCAGCAGAGTTCCTATGTATGAGCACGTCAGTCACTGAGAAGAGTCTTCTTACTTGGCTAACATCATGCTTTCTTGTCCTTTGGTGCTGATTGGAGCCAATCAGTGAAAGGAGGTGACTCAGTCACTGAGAAGACTCTTCTCAGTAGCTAACACACCTCCTCTTTCATGCTGATTGGCTCCTAGGGTATGTGAGAAGTGAGCTTCATGGCAAAGTATCTTGGTCTCCCAAATCCTTGTCCAACACTTGGCTTCATTTCAAAATTATTAAAATCAAAATGTTTCTGGCAACGTTTAGCCCCCAGAGAGACAGACAGCATGGGGTGAGGAACCAATGCACACAGCAGTTTTATTCTGTTTCTGTAATTCTGTAACTGCAGAAGAGAAGGTGAATCCTGGGTGCATGGCTGTGAGGGGGTGTGGTGTGACTATAATGAAAGGACCCTGTATTTCAAATCTGCCACTTCACTACTGTTCCAACCAGTGTTAATGGTGATAATATACTACAATCCTATGCATGCATATTTGAGAGAAAGTTCCATTCAATTCAGTGAGATTTATTTCCAAGTAAACATGAATAGGATGATGCTACCTGCATACAGTTGTAAATTTAACATATAATCTGTTTACTGAAGTTAACAACACTTTCCCCATTCTCCACAAGTTTATTTATTTTTATTGCTTTCACAATTGAGTGCCAGCAAAGAAAGCCTCATAGAAGTATATTCATATACACATATCTGAAAAAGAAACTGAATAGGGGGGGAAAGCAGAGAAACAGACAGCAAAAATAGATTAAACACACACACACAAAAACATCCATTAGTCAGATTCCTTGGGGTTGTATCCAATTAAGTCATCCCGTTAGTGCAAAGATGTTCAATAGTGCAATGGAACTTCCCCTTCTGCTCCTCCCTCATGCGTTCCCCCATGTGTCCTGGGTTTTCCCTCAACCTTCCAGAACAGATTGGAGGACCAGAGTGCAGGGAGACGGGGGAGGCAAAGTTCCGCTGTCCTAGCATAACTTCTTGCATTAATGGGATGGGTTGGTTGGCTGCAACCCTCTGAATGTCCCAATAATATATAGGAGCGGATTTTTATTTGTTATAAAAATATTTTGTATACTACAATTTCATTTAAAAAATCTAAGCGTTTTACAACAATTATAATACAATAAAAACAACACAAAAATTAAAACAAAATCCAGCTGACTATTATGGAAAATATTTCTTCATCACCTGGATAAGTCTGGCAGCAATGTCTCTACCAAATGTTTGAAAGTCAGTACCAAAGGCACCTGCTGAATCTCAATTGGAAGAGCATTCTATGTTTTTGAGCATTTTTGTGTCTTATTGTACCAATGCTGAACAAAACTGTCCCACTTTTCAATATGTAAATTATCAGGTTGTCTGTCTTTATCCATTCAATCTTAATTTAACTCCCACATTGTTAATATCCAATCATTGCCGTTCAGGCAGCTGTTCACAAGGTATGATTAACTCCATACCAACCACAGCAAGATTGCTATGATTAAGGTGGAAAATTCAGCATCCCACAACCGGTTAGGGTTCCTAACCAAAACTAAAAAAAATCCTGGCAGCCAGTCATCCAAGGCCACAGAAACCCCAATGTTTAAAACAGTATATTTTAAGATTGTTCTTTTCAGTTCACTAATGAATGCACAGCACACCTAGGGCAGATCTACACCATTCATTTAAAGCATATTCAACACACATTTGAAGCACATGAATTCCACCACAGAATTCTAATTCTAATTATTCTTATTCTTCTTATTATCATACTACTACCATTCCTCCAAGGAGCTCAAAGTGAGGGGCACTGACTGGCCCAAAGTCACCCTGTGAGCTGAACTGTAGTTTGTTAAGGGTGATGGGAACTATAACTGATGGGGAAACAACACATCCCAGGATTCTTTGAGGGAAGTCATGCACTTTAAATGCTAGCTGGATGTGTTTTAAATGTATTTTGTGTATCTACTTCATAAACTTTGCCTGCATGTAAATCATTTTAATTAATATTTTACAATGGAAATCAACTACAAAGTTTACTTGGTGACAATGGGCTACTCACCATGTCTCAGCTTAATCTGCCCCTCTAAGTAAAAATAACAGAGGGGGATCATGATCACCCCAAGGAAGAAGGGCACAGTTAAAATGTAGAGGAAATAATAATGTACAACCATAGTATGAAATCAGATACTTATCGGGACATAGTATGAAGAAATATTTATATAAGCATGACTGTCAAATATGTTTATTATTTACACAACCTGTAAATATATTTATAATGCAATCCTATGCATGTTTTCTCAGAAACAAATCCTAATGTATTGAATGGGGCTCATTCAAACAGGGAAGCGTGCACAGGACTGCAACTTCAAGCGATAAGGAACTTCACTCAGCCAACTTAAAATTCAAAATCATGCCACTTTAAGCTATTTTGCAACTGTTTTATATTTGTTTTGTGGTTATTGCATTTTAAATTGATTTATTTCTTGTGAGCTGCCTTGGTTTCCAATGGGCAACCTACCTCACAGGGTTGCTGGAACAGTTCCATATATACACATACTGGAGATGTAAAAATACATATATCCCATATAATAGTTTATTGTCAAAACCAGTTGGTCATTGCAGAACATTTTAAAAAATAAAATCAGTATTAGTTTCCTACAAAATAAAAGCAGTGACACGTAGGAATCCCTGCCTAATTGCTTTAAAAAATAGGATTGGAGAGGAACAGGAAGATTTACAACACAAACACAATCCTTTGCTGTGTTCACTCAAAACCCCATTGATTTATGGTACAATCCTAACCATATCTACTAAAAAGTAAGTCCTATTGAATTCAATGGGGTTTACTCCCAGTATGTGGGATCAGCACGGCAGCTTTACTCCCAGAAAAGTGAGTATAGGATTAAAGCTTCATATTGGGAAGGTTTTCAAAACAGGCTATGAATTAGACAAATAAACTGCCCTCTTCAACAGCCCAGGAAATTGAAACTTGTTTGACTCCTCATAATTAGAAAAGTATAACACACTGTGATGGCATTATAAACTGCATGTACACTTTTACATTTCTGTTCAAAAATTATTTGAAAGATAAAATGTATAATATGATATTTTTACAAGTAATTAAAAAACCCTGCATGTACACTTTATTATAACTTAATTTTTTTACAGTAAACAACTGCATATCAAGATCCTGCTGTGATTTTTTGTTCTAGCTATACACTTACTCAATTTATGAGATTTTCAGACAAGCAGGAAAAGACAACAGTTTTCTGAACTTGCAGTGGGTTCCAGCTATTGCCTGGAAGTCGACAGATCCCTGGTTAATCACAACCCTGATGTCACTTACTAGTTACAAACCTGAAAGGGTAGGGTTAGAGCAGCCAGCTACAAGCTCATTTAACAGAAGTTGTGGGGGGTGGCTGATGTTTTAGTGTTTATCTCTTGAACCAGACTACCTGGAAACTTATTTTTTTAAATAATGAAAGCTGAGAGTCCAGAGATTGTGGTGACTCATCAGGAGACCTGGGGAGGATCCCAAAAATCTGGAGTCTCCAGAAGAAAACCGGAGACCAGACAACCCTAATATGAGTGGTGTTCAACTGAAATGTTGTGCTAGTGGAACAACTTCAACTAGCGTGAAGAGATTTCCCCCCTCCTCTGTGTGTGCCCCGCATGATCACCATATCTGTTCTGGAGGGTTGGGGTAATCCCCAGGACAGGTTTAGGTGGCACAAGGGGAAGGAGAGGGGGGAAATGCTCTGTTGCACAAGAAAAAATCTTTCCGCTGACAGAACATTCAACTTTGCGCTGTGTTGAATACAATCCTAGGTTTACTGGATTACCTGGGAGTTCATACGCTATTATTTGTTATATCCTTCTGAAATATTATTTTAGGACATAACCAAAAAATGAATCATGCTTTGCACTCCACACAACCAGCAACTGCTGGCCCTTCTGATAGGGTCTGATAGTTGTTAAATACCAGTAAAATACCAATTTATAGAGGCTTTCCTTCAAATTTGTATGCAGTCTGCTGTGAAATATTTTGCCAAAAAAAACCCTTTCCACAAGTTCATGGGATTTATTCTTTTATATTCAGCATCTGCCTAATTACTCTAAGGAGCAAGCAGGGATATTTTCTTAGAACAGCCTTACCAGTAATTTTTCTTTTTCAACTTGCAGTATGCAGTGTGTGTCACTTTCCCAAGAAATTTGGAGAGGGGGCAGCAGCAGTCCTCCACCATTTCCCCCTAGGTCCCCTAAGCTGGCTTTCTCTGTGCCTTCTAAGCTAGTCTGCTGCCCTCAAGTATGGTGACAAATATTTGTATCATCACCAATGCTGAAATAAGATTCAACTGCCCATCCAGTCATATTGTGTCTGTGGAATTTTTGTTGTTGTTAAATCTTGTCCTTTGCCTAAGGCTGGCCCTGTTCCTGTGCAGCAGCAGGATAACTGTTATTATAATTATAATTATTTGTTGCTTATTACAAAGCAATTATCTGAGAGGAACTTACCGTTTTTTAAAAAAAAGCATACAATATCATTACATCAAAAGACAAAAGAACATTATTAACTAAAAGTGCTCATCCTGCAATAACATAAAAAGGACACATCCTACCCCACCTTTCTCCATGGTTACTAAAAACAAATCCCATTGAGACCAATGAGATTTACTCTAGTAAGTGCATTCAGGTAAGGGCAGCCCTGTAGCCAGCCTTTCTTACTAGGTGGGGCAGCTACATTTCTAGATGGGTCATTGGTGGGAGGGAGAAGCACATAATGCCAACCAATCCCCCCCACTGGTGGAAAGGATGTGACAGCCAGACCAGGGAAGGGAAAAACGGTGACCTTCATCCTCACTCCTCCTTCATCCAGAGAGTGTGTTAAATTACATGAAGGAAGTTTAATTTGCTGAATTGTCTCACAATTTTTTGAGAGATCCCCAAGAATACCAGACTCAAAAGCTTGACTTTGCCTATAGCTATAGCCCTCTTTCATTTTGTATTCTGTCCCTGTGTTCTGATTCTTCATGAACGGAACTACTTTGGTAATGACAGTGAGCTCCTGAGATTAGGTATCTCAGGTTTAGATTTCACCTGAAAATACAAAAGTTGTCCATAGTACAGGTTTAGGGAATGGCAGAGACAAAATAAATACTTTAGGGTATGTTTTTAAATGCTTCCTTGAGAGTTCCTCCTTCTAGTCTCATTCCTGACCTTTAGATTTTTCTTTCAGTTGGACAATATAGGGAAAACATTTTAACTAGTTGCTGTATAAGGACCAACTAAGCAATTGGAAACTAACTGTGGAAAGCAATTGGAATTTTTTTTACTGGTTGTTGCTCCTGTTCTAAAAATCAGCTAGCATTCTTTAAATGGAGATTGTCATTCTCTGTCATGTCACAAATTAAAAAGAACACAGCTGGGGGGGCAGTGCTCCCATTAAACCACTCCACCCTGGCTATAGGGCTGGGCTAGGGTGTCCAGATGCAGAAGAGGATACAGCTCCTGCACCTTTAATAGTTGTGTATAAAAGAGGGAATTTCTGCATGGATACATTGCATGGAGAGCTACATGTGCTTAAATCTTCTCTTCTACATGACTATTAATGCTGTATAAGCCCCGTCCTCCTTTGCCACCCTAATTACACCCTTAAAAATAATTTTTCCACTTCACACACTTGTAATCTTGTTTGCAAAACCTACATTTACTTTAATATTCATTAATTTTAAAATTAGCTTTGTATCTCACATTAATAAATAGTGCACAAGAAGTTCAAAGCCTCTTTCAATGCTGTGTGAAAACACTCTTGCTATATACTCCAAGCAGATAATTGCTTTGGTAAATACTGTCTGGTATTTAGCTTGTGACGATTATAACTTGTTTCATTATTACTTTTTGATGTTTTGAGTATTTTCTCTCTCTCTCTTTTCAACATGGTCTTCACCTAATTGCAAGGGTTTTGCAGAGAATCAGCTCTATCTGAACTGTTTAAGCAAAGGAGTAGGAAAAATCTGTCAATACCATAGGAATTTTAAAAAGGAATAACTAATGAGACAACAGTGATGGCCAAACTAGGCACGATGCCATTCATGCAATTAGCAATTGCATGTTTATTTGTTGATAAAGAAAATAGCAGATGCAGGGCACGGGGAGGGACTTCAGATTAAGACCCTATAGGGTACAGGTGTGGCCTTCAATCCTATGCCCCCTGCTGTCCCCATGCCTGCTATTTGCATTGGAAGGGAAGCTCCCCATTAATGCCAATGGAAGCTTTCCTTCCAATGTAAATAATAGGCATGGCTCCCACCCCAATATGAAGTGAGACCGTAGATGGGTCAAAGGGTTAAAAAATCCCCACTTTTCCTCCAGGGCCCTGATTTGGATTGGTGTCTATACTTGCTATTTACTTAAACTATTCACACATTTACTAATGTGGCCCTGATAAAATATTACTGTATTAAATGCATACTGGCATTCAGTTATTCATTGTGTAATACAGTGGATGACTACTGTTAAGGCACAGATCTCTTTTGTTTCAGAAATCATGACACCTAAACAATACTAATCTATTGTATACTTTTGTCTACATTGTCTTATAGAAATGGCCAATGCGATCAAGGCTATACATTGGAGCAACAGGGCAGTTTTTGAGTCACTCAACAGTGCAATCAGAAAATGCAAATCAAGGAGAAACGCCAGCAAATTCACAATTGTAATCCTATGTTTTCCTCTTTAATACTGTTGTATTTATTATGCCAGACATATTTAAATTAAAATACATCTTCCAGCAACTATTACCTCTTCCAACAACTATGACCTTTGTCCCAATTGTACCTGACAGTATTTGAAGTAGGTGGGCATACTGAATATCAAGGGTAGTTCACACATTCATTTGGTTTGCATTCTTCACATCCAGAAGATGTGCAGTGTATTGGTGTCCTGTAGCAAACAAGTTCCATTATTTCTGAAATGGCAAAATATACACATTTTATACAAATCTTGCCAGCCAAGATCCATGGATGCCTGATTCATGTTACATTGCATGGATGAACAGACCTCTCCCATTTGTGAAGCAACTGGCTCAATGTAACATGTGAACCGACACTTACAAATCAATGGATAATCTACAAGCATTAAAACAATGAGGCTTGCCATTAACTTCTATGAAATGTGGACTATCCCCATGAAGTCTCTTACCCCGATTCTAAACACATCAATCAAGAAACACAGGTTTAAATTATTCTAGTTGTTCACATGCATCCAAGCACTTAAAAACTTAAGAAGAACCCTGCTGGATCAGAGAACCATCTATTCCAGTGTCCTATTTCCAAAGTTATCATGCAGATTCTTCCAGGGGATGCACAAGCATGACAATAGAGCAACAACCCTCCACATTTGTTTGCCCCAGCGTCCAGGGCCAGTGCCAGCGCCAGGCATGACTAGGCCCTTGGGCATTAGCCTGCCCCAGGCTCATGCACCTACCTCTCCCACTGGCTTTCCTAAGGGGCTGATTTTTTTTAATTTATTTAATTACATTTTTAGACCGCCCTATAGCAACAAGCTCTCAGGGCGGTGTACAAAAATAAAACCACATTTAAAATACAAGCAAGTGTGGATTACACTATAGAAAAACATTTTAAGAGCAAGATTAGGCTAAAAATTAAAATAAAGTTTACAACTACAATTTAGATTTAAAATTAGAATTAAAATTAAGCTTAAAATGCCTGGGCAAAGAGGTAGTTTTTTACCTGGCGCCAAAAAGATAACAGAGAGGGCGCCAGGCATATCTCGTCTGGGAGGGCATTCCATAATTTGGGGGCCACCACTGAGAAGGCCCTAGATCTAGTTGCTGTTCTCCGGGCCTCCCTATGAGTTGGGACCCGGAGAAGGGCCTTAGACGTCGAGCGCAGTGAACGGGTAGGTACATAGCGGGAGAGGCGTTCCATCAGATATTGCGGTCCGATGCCGTTTAGGGCTTTATAGGTAAGAACCAACACTTTGAATCTGGCCCGGAAACATATTGGTAGCCAGTGCAGTTGGGCCAGAATAGGTGTTATATGGTCAAATTTTTTCGTCCCAGTAAGAATTCTGGCTGCAGCATTCTGCACTAGCTGAAGTTTCCGAACCGTCTTCAAAGGTAACCCCACGTAGAGTGCATTACAGTAGTCCAATCTAGAGGTTACCAGAGCATGGATAACTGAGGCGAGGTTCTCCCTGTCCAGGTAGGGACGTAGTTGGGCTACCAGCCAAAGCTGGTAGAACGCATTCTGTGTGTTGGAAGGCAGAGCTGGGGTCCCAATCCTGGGGAGCTGGATCCCGGAGAGTTGGGAGAAGAGTATTCGGATGGATGGCAGAGGGAAGGGGGAGGAACTTCCCCCCTTTGGAGCGAAGACGAAACAGAGGAACTGCCAGTGATAAGGTCGCTTAGCAACAGGGAGCCTGAGCCCTCCCTGGACATTCTCACGCCTCCCCCTCTTTCAGGCTCAGAGCAAGAGGGGAAAGAGGGAGGGCTGCTCACAGCCGAAAAGCGGGGAGGCAGTTTACCATCAGCCCCTCCCCTATCCCCCATCCTGGAATCGGAAACTTCAGAAGAGGAGGGGGTGATGCTTCCCCCCTCACCGCGCACACGCAGACAGCTGAAAAGACAGGAGAGAAGGGGGGGAAGGTGGGCAGTACCTGAGGGGCAGTTAAGGAGGAGCGAAAGATTGCGCGCCCGTTTGGCCCCTTCTTAAAGAACAGGCGGGAAGAAGTCCCTTGCTCTGTCAACTTTCTCCCAATGCCGCAGGACCTGTATCCCTGTATTGCTTCATGAGAAAAAGCAGTCTTTGTTTGGACATTACCCTAATAAAACACGAATTAACTACAGCCGTTGGTCTGGTTCCTGAGTCACATCCTGGGCCTGACACTGTGCCACCGAGGCTACCTGAGCCTCTAGTGACAGGAGCGGATCTAATAAAAACCCCAAACTACAGATCTGCTCCTTTAGGGGGCGTGTAACCCCATCTAGAGCAGGTCGAACATCAACCATCTGGGCAGAGAGCCCCCCCACCAACAGCATCTCAGTCTTGTCAGGATTGAGTTTCAGTTTGTTAGCTCTCATCCAGTCCATTATCGCGGCCAGGCAGCGGTTTAGTACATTGACAGCCTCACCTGAAGAAGATGAAAAGGAGAAATAGAGCTGCGTATCATCAGCATATTGCTGGAAACGCACTCCAAAACTCCTAATGACCTCACCCAGCGGCTTCATATAGATATTAAAGAGCATGGGGGACAGAACTGAACCCTGTGGGACCCCGTATTGGAGTACCCAGGGACTCGAGTAATGCTCCCCCAGCATCACCTTCTGGAGACGATTCCCGAGATAGGAGCACAGCCACTGCCAAGCAGTGCCTCCAACTCCTAAATCCGTAAGTCGCCCCAGAAGGATACCATGGTCGATGGTATCAAAAGCCGCTGAGAGATCAAGGAGAACCAACAGAGTTACACTCCCTCTGTCTTTCTCCCGACAGAGGTCATCATACAGGGCGACCAAGGCCGTTTCTGTACCAAACCCTGGCCGAAAGCCCGATTGAAATGGGTCCAGATAATCAGTTTCATCCAAGAGAGCCTGGAGTTGCCGAGCGACCACACGCTCTAGAACCTTGCCCAGGAATGGAACATTTGCTACCGGCCTATAGTTGTTAAAATTATCGGGGTCCAAGGAGGGTTTTTTTAGGAGCGGTCTCACCACCGCCTGTTTCAGACAGAGTGGGACCATTCCCTCTCGTAAAGAGGCATTGATCACCTCCTTGGCCCAGCCGGCTGTTCCATTCCTGCTAGCTTTTATTAGCCACGAGGGGCATGGATCCAGAGCAGAAGTGGTCGCCCAAACCTGTCCAAGCACCTTGTCCACATCCTCGAGCTGTACCAACTGAAACTCATCCAATAAAACAGGACAAGACTGTGCTCTGGACACCTCATTAGGACCAACTGCTACAATATTGGAGTCAAGGTCCCGACGGATGTTCATGATCTTATCCTGGAAGTGTCTCGCAAACTCATTACAGCGGGCTATTGATGGTATTATAGCGTCCTGAGGACCAGAGTGTAAAAGTCCCCGGACAACTTTATAAAGTTCCGCTGGGCGGTTACAAGATGACTGAATGGAGGCAGCAAAGTACTGTTTCTTCGCTGCCCTCACCGCCCTCGTATAGAGCTTGGTAGAGACCTTCACAAGTGCAAGATTACAGCCGTCGGGAGTTCGCCTCCATTTGCACTCAAGCCATCAACCAAGATGGCGGCAGGGGCATCAGCCCCTTAGGGAACCCTCATCCGCCATATTGATTGATGGCAGGCATGTGCACAGCGTGGCCAACATTCACCTCAACAGGAGAGGTAGGTGGGGCATGCAGGTGTTGCGGGCCTGCATGGTTGTAGAGAGCAGTTCCTGAGCTCCCTTTCTGCGATCTATGGCAGGTTCAGGAGCCAATGCTGCTGTGGATCGCAGAACAGGAGCACTATCCACCCACCCTAAGGAGGGGCCGTTCAGGCACCGGCCCTGCCAGCATCTAGTATTCATAGGATTTCTAGGCATGGAGGATCCATTTTGAAATTGTGGCTAAAGGCCACTGATAGATCAGCATAAACCCATTTTTTAAAAACATCCGTAGAGTTTACAGTGTGGTTTGGCTGATCTTATTAAGGAGTTCAAAAAAACAGATCTGTGCATGTATGGACCTTGGCCATGTATTTCTGTGGTGCATCTTAAGTGTGTAGAATTAGGGTGTTGCTGCAATAAAAAATCATTTTGATAAGTAAGATACAGCCATTTATTTCCTTAACTACACAATTTCTATACTAGAAAGTTTCTACACTGCAATTTTTCACATTGCAAATATAGTATTTTTATGTTTCACAACTATCTGACCCAACGGTTTAGAATTTCCACCGACTATTCCCATGTGTGTGTATGTATAATACCTGCCAACTGAGGACAATACCAAATGGATCTGATGAAGTGGACTTTTGTCCACAAAAGCTTATGCCATAATAAATCTATTTAAAGTGCCACGAGATGCTTTATTTTTCTGCAGCAGTCTAATCTTTGGAAGCATGTACTACTTAGAGACTTTCCTCTAATGAATATTTGCCTCTTTCCTCTGATAAAATGAATGTATGTTAATAGTCTAGTAAAAAACTTGTGGTAAATCGAACCATAAAGTAAGCAGCTTTGTTGATTGAGTCTAGCAGGATTACAGGTGTTGTCATATATTTATGCTTATATCTGTTTTATGGCCTGAATTATACTAAATGTTTGGGGCAAGAGCTTATTTCTATGCTACAACATGTATATAAGCTTTATAGGCAAAGTAGCTTGATATGTTCATTCCAGAAAATGGAGCTTGCATGGTCAGCTAGTTCAGTTAAAATAGTTGCAGAATGTAAGCAAGAGTGATTAGAATTAAAAGTGCAGTAGAGGTTCACCTAGTTATCTTCACTTATTGTATATGTTATACGTGATTTGCAGAATTATTATATTTATATTAAATACTTTGAAAACTGCTATGATTTGTCAAAATCAAAGAAATGCAACTGTTCCATGGGAAGCCAAAAAATAAAATAAAATCCATTTAAGAGAAATATTTGGGAAATTTCTTGGTGTATGTTACATGAGTTAATAATTTTATCACTTCTTGTAACATTAGGGTTTTCTTGAAATAAGTAATAACAACTGATTAGCCCTTGACGGTCTTTGCCGTGGTTCATCCTGGAACTGTTCCGAATAGGATTCCCATGCTCTAACTGTGAACACTGTCACCCTCAGATATAAGCGACTGCCTGCTGGAGAGGAGTAATTTCTCATCCTCCAACACTCCCTTTTGCAAGCTACTACTTTATGAAACTGAATACTTCCATAGTTTCTGGCAGCATTTAACCATGTCAGCAAAAACATTTAGTATATACATTGATCTGTAGTGAGTTTCATGGATCTTCTCAAGATTCCAAACTACAAGCTGTATACGGGCATACATGATGATGAAAAATGGAATGAACAACAAAGTGGTGAAGGGGAAATGCGGTCTGCATAAATCATATAGGCACAAAGTTCTAACAAATTATGCCAAGGGTCTGCATGCAAGATACTTAAAACTTTCTCCTTTTTTTAATTTCTCAAGGAATAACAAGTTTCTCATATATCATAAAATCCTAGATAATTGTCACACATTTTTCAGGACTGCCCTGAAGTGCTACAATATCTGTTGCCAATGAGAACAAATTTATTCTCTCATAACCATTTCACACTTCAAGTGGGAAAATGCATTATATTGGGAAAACAGGTACATACTACAGGGAAGCTGTGAGCAACTGGAGAACTCCCTGTGGCATATTTATTTACTTACAATATTTATATCCCACATTTCTTAATGACAACAGGCCTCCCAAGCAAATGAAAATAGGTAAAAACACAGTAAGTTAGTGGTCACTGATGAAGGCTTTGGGGAAATGATGATGGCAAATGTCCAGGCCTTAGATGTGCTGATGGTGTGGCTGGTTTCCATGGGAGAATAGCACATGCATGTGTGCACACACAAACACATATTGCTTAGCAACCCAGGGCTAGGTACTACCAAAAGTTTTAGTCCCTGTAAGAAAGGGGCATCTCCTCATACTGGCAGCTGGACAGTCTACAACTCCGGACTCTTCCTAACGAAACAGGAACCTGATGAAGGCTCTGAGGGGATTATGATGATGAAGGCAAATGTCATCTCCCAAGACCTTGGATATTTATAGACGTTTGCGTCCATTTCAAATATATGCTTTGGAACACAAAACTTTATAGCGTGTACAATATGGGCACGGGCTTCAAATGCAAAATATGAATCAGTTTGCAATGTACAAAGGCAGGATAGTTTGTTTCCAGCATTCTATTACTGAATTTTAACCTCCAGCACAGAATCCAGACCAATTGTTTTTTAGTCATTTAAAATCTATAGAGAGCCAGTGCGGTGTAGTGGGGTGAAAGTGTTGGACTACAACCTGGGAGAACAGGGTTCGAATCCCCACATAGCCATGAAGCTCACTGGGTGACCTTGGGCCAGTCACTGCCTCTCAGTCTCATGAAAACCCTATTCATAGGGTCGCCGTAAGTCAGAATCGACTTGAAGGCAGTGCATTTACATTTAAAATCTATAGATTGCCACAATAATCTTCACCATTAACTTCATCATTTGGGGTCATTCTAGCCCAAGGAGGGGCTTACTCAGAACAGAAGAAATGAGTTTGTATATCATCCATGTCCTCTTCCTGTGGAATTCCTGGGGCCCATTAATTAGCTTGTATTGCTTTTCCCCTTTCCAGATACACGGCCACACATGGGCACTGCTTAGTGTGGGGCAATTGCCCTCCTCGCTTTCAGACCACGTTTAGGGGGGAGGGAGAAAGAGAGATAATTGCTTTTCCCACAGCGATGTGATTACTTCATAGGAATGCTTATTCCTCTAAGTTGCTTATGTACTAGTTGGTTCTATGTACTGAGTGATTATTACAAATAATTATAAGCAGTTAAATGGGCAATTGTACCAGGTACATATACAAATGAGTAGAAATTCCAGTGCTTAAAAAAAGGGGGGTTCTGTAATCTGAGTTCATAACAAATACTTTTTTCCTGTGTACTCCTGTACATTTTGATTCAGAAGTCCTCCTGATTTCAGTGGACCTGATTCTAGTTGATATGTGTGCAGCCTGAAATTACTTTTTTGTAATGTCATCTTGAATAGACCTAAGAGCTGGTCTTCAACTCTTTCTTCATTCCCAACATAGTTTTCCCCACTATTAAAATCACAAAGATGCTTGTTCCTGCCGTTCAGACCCGGGCCCTAACACTCATGAGAGCTGTTTCTGTGCCCTTCCAGACATAATGGAACAATCCTGTTCCGTGCCCGGGACTTACCGGGCAAAGGGGCGTGTTTGCAGCCGCAGCCAATGCTCCGGCTGCCATGTTGGGGCTGCGCGCGCACACGGCGTGCTGGCGCGCCAGCGTGTGATGCAGCTAGGGGGCGGGGCAGCCAAAGGCCATTTAGGGCCACCCTGCCAGCTTGCTGCCGTCTGTTTGAATTCCGGCGGCAGCAGCAAGGCCTCAGCGGCGCAGCGCGGCTCCTTTTGTGGCGCACGTGGCCTCGGGAGGCTTTGTCTCGGCTGGGCCAGGTGCTCAGCGCCGAGCCTCTCCAGCCTCATCGGGAGATCCAGAAGTCAGCAGCGCGGGATCGGCAGCGAGGCGGGGCTCAGCGAGGCTTGGTGGCATCTGCGGCATCGGGGCTTACAGCAGCAAGGCTAGGGCCCTTGCGAGGCCCTGCGGTTTCGGCAGCGGCAGCAGCAGCGGATCCCAGGAAGCCTCGGTGGAGGCCTGTGGCGCAGCTGGGGTCTCGTGCTGGAAGAGGACCTATTGGCAGCGGCAACCCCTTCCAGGCCCGGCGCCTCTGCGGCAGCGCGGGATCGGGGCCAACGGCAGCGAGGACCACAGGCTAGGCGGCCTTTGGTCTGCAATTTTATTTGGGGCATCTTCAGGGAAGGGCGGATAAAGGAGTGCGGGGGGAAACATAGTATAAGCAGGCCAGCCCTGGACAGGGCTGGGCCAGGGATACAAAACCGCTAGAGATGCCACCCAAAAAAGGGCAAGGGGGGCCAAAAGGGAAAGGAAAGGCCCCCAAAGGAGGGGGAAAATGCCCACCCCCAGCGGTAGTGGGTGCTAGGAGCGAGGAGGGGCCACCATGGGCTGCCATACTGGCTAGGCTGGAGGCCCTCGAGCATGGCCCACGCCAGCCTAGTGCACCTAGGGCCCCACCTGCGAGGGGGAAAACAAAGGAGCCAGCACCCAAACATTATAGGGGGAAAGCGCAGCAGCCAGTGAACAGGGCTGACGCAGGGGATGTTGCCTCCATCTTAGCAAGACTGGACGCACTGGAGGCCGGGCCCAGGGTGGAGGCAAGGACGCCTAGCATGGAGACAGAAGCAGCGCCCACCTTGCAAGCAGCCCCGACAATGCAGCCCACACAGGGACCTTCAGCAGACAGCACTCAGGGTGAGTCACCTATTGCGCCTCGCCAACAAGGGCAGCAGCAGTGGAGCTGGCCCCCATGGGGGTTCCCCTACTGGCCCTTTTCCCCACCAGCGGGAACCGAGGGATATGGAGAGGCAGGGACCCCCGCAGGGGGGGAGTGTTTATGCAGCATCCCCTAAGGGAGGCCTGCGAGCAGGTCTGGCACCCCGCCACTGGGACGGCAGCGGAAGGGGGGAATCAGCCCTCCCTGTCTGCCAACCCCCCTGCAGAGACATCCGACCCCCTGGGATCAGTCAGAGAGGGGGCCATACCCTTTGGGGAGACATCGGCCCCACTAGGTTTTCACCTGCTGCCGGCTACAAAGGAGACAATATGGAAAGGGGAGTATGTCGACGTATTCTCACTCCTGTACAGGGAGCCAGTTGGGAAGGACAAGGATAAAAGGGAACAGGCAGAGCCCGATAGGCCCAAGAGGCGACACACAGAGCACTCTTGGGCTAACTGGCTGCCCGCATTCCTTACATACATGGGGGTGGTAATACAGAGGCAGCCTCATAGGGCCTCAGTACTGATCAAATACCTGGACATCATATATAGGGGCTACTCTGAGTTCCAGGGAACGGCATGGCTGGACTATGACCAGGCATTCCGTATGAGGGCGGCCTTTGACACCTCCCTTCCCTGGGATAAAAAGGAACCCGACCTGTGGCTGCAATTCATGTCACATTCCAAGCCCATGGCAGGCAATAGGGCAGACAGTGGCCATCTCTTGGTTCGGCAGGCGTCAGCAGCTCATTCCCGCGGGCCTGCGGGGCAGGGGGTTCAACCCCGCCTGCTTTGCTGGGAGTTCAGCTCACGCGGGCACTGCGGTCGAAGCCCATGCAGGTTCAGACATGAATGTGCCCTATGTGGGGGCCCCCACTCCTGTACTAGCTGCCCCAGAGGCCGCCCCTTCAGGGGTGGGAACAGGGACCTGCCTGGGACAAGGAAGCCAGGAGCTGCAGGCGCAGCTCAAGGAAAGGGGCCCCAGCCCAATTAAACCCTCCGAGCTCCAACATTTACTCCGCCTCTACCCCAAAGTGCAAGACGCCCAGTTTTTACTCAAAGGTTTTACAGTGGGTTTTCAAATCCCCTATTTGGGTCCCAGGCAGCCTTTCATGTCCCGCAGCCTTAAGTCAGCGGTGGGCAGGGAAGTAGTGGTTAGAGAGAAAATTATGGAGGAAGTCATGGCCGGCCGGGTATTGGGCCCCTTTGCGGCACCACCCATCCCCTCACTCAGAGTGTCCCCTCTGGGCCTCGTCCCCAAGAAAGCAGCTGGGGAATTTCGCCTCATACACCACCTGTCCTTTCCAAGGGGGGAGTCAGTCAACGACTTTATCCCAGCGGAGCTGTACTCTGTCCACTACACATCATTTGACAGTGCGGTACGGATGGTTAGGGATTGTGGGCCAAGGGCCCTTATGAGAAAGTGCAACATCAAATCGGCTTTCCGTCTCCTCCCCGTCCACCCGCAGGACTTCGAGCTGTTGAGCTTGGCTTTTGCGGGTGAATATTACGTGGACAGGGCATTGCCTATGGGCTGCTCTATCTCATGCTCTGTTTTTGAGCGCTTCAGCTCTTTCTTGGAGCGGGCAGTCAAGAGGCGTGCAGGCTCGCAATCAGTGGTGCACTATTTGGACGACTATCTGTTTGCGGGTCCTGCGGACTCGGTCGCCTGTAGGGCCCTTATGGCGCATTTCGTAGGGCTAGCGGGGAAATTGGGCGTCCCCCTCGTGGCCGAGAAAACTGAGGGCCCGTCTACCGCTCTCGCTTTTCTGGGCATCAAGATAGATACGGTGGCACAATGCTGCAGGCTCCCTCGAGATAAGTTGACGTCCCTGAAGAAAAAAATCTTAGAGGTGGCCGGGTCTAATAAGGTGACATTAGCCACGCTCCAACAGCTGGCAGGCCAACTGAACTTTGCATGCAGGGTGGTAGCGCCCGGGCGCGCTGTCATGCGGCGCATATATGAGGCCATGTCCGGCCTAACACGCTCCCACCACTGCACACGGGTGACAGCGGCTCTTAGGGCCAACCTGTCGGTGTGGTCCACCTTCCTGCAGGAATTTAATGGGGTCTCCCTATGGAGAAAGGATCGCCTATTGGAGGCAGAGCTGCAGGTGCACTCTGATGCCTCAGGTTCCTTCGGTTTTGGGGTCATTCTCTAGGAATCATGGTGCCACGGCCGCTGGCCGCAGTGCTGGGTGCAGGCTGGCCTTACCAGGGACCTCACTTTTTTAGAGTTCTTCCCCATTGTCGTAGCAGTACACCTCTGGCCGGACAAGCTGGGTAATTCCTCAGTCCACTTTTGGTGTGACAACCTCCCCACTGTGCATGCCATTAACACCCTGTCTTCTAGAAACCCCAACGTCATGTGTCTGGTGTGAGCATTCGTGCTCCAATACCTTCGCTATAATATCCAGTTCCTGGCGCGACATGTTCCGGGTATTAACAATAGTATTGCTGATGCTCTATCACGGAACCAGATGGAGAGGTTTCGCCAGCTGGCACTGTGGGCAAAGGCTCTGCCGGACGTGGTCCCCCCAGCGCTATGGGAGATTGGAGGATTGAAGCAGAAAGGGCCATAAGCCTTTCCGTGGCGCCCAGCACTTTGGCCAGCTACCAGGGGGCAGGTAGGGAGCTATCAGACTTCAGAGAGTCCAGGGGCTACGCCCAGGAGTGGCCCATCCCCGTGGAGCATCTTATGGAGTTCTGCATGGAGGGGAAACGGAGGGGCCTTGCAGTCAGGACCATCAAAGGTAAGCTCTCAGGCCTCACTTTCCTAGCGAAAGCGCGGGGCTTTCAGGATTACATGGGCGACTTTAGAGTCCGCCGTATGTTAGAGGGTTGGTCCCACGAGCGCCCACGCCCCCCAGATGCCCGCCTTCCCTTTTCCCCAGAGCTACTGTTTGGCCTGCAGGCACAGTGGAGGCACTTGTGTTCTTCTCCCTTTGAGGCTCTGCTATACCACGCTGCGGCTCTCACCCTGTTTTTCGGTGCCTTTCGAATCGGGGAGGTGGTGGTGGCTTCTAAGACCGATGACTCCCTCCGGGCTTTTCTGGTTTCAGACCTCAGCTGGAGGGCGAAGCGGGCCCTCTTGCGGCTCAGGCGGTCCAAGATGGATCAGCACTGTAAAGGCTGCCTGGTGGTATTAGCCCCATGCCAGCAGCGAGAACTCTGCCTGGTGACTGCCCTGCGTGCCTTTACGGTAGCAAGGGGACCGCAGTCTGGGTACCTATTCATACACGGGAACTCCCAGCCCCTTACCAAGTACCAGTTCTGGTCCGTGGCAAGGGCTGGCGGAGCTTAGGAATGGACCCCAGTAAGTTCGGTACACACTCCTTCTGGATAGGTGCGGCGTCCACAGCGGCCCTCTTGGGCTTCCCCAAGGACAGGCTTCAGGCAGTGGGCGGGTGGTCATCAGACGCATACAAGGCTTACGTTAGACCACTTGCTGGCATGCACGACGTCAGCGCTCAGATGTCGCCTCCCCACTTACCCTAATGTCGTTGTTGTTTCAACAGACCGCTGGACAAGATCGGAGCAGCCACGCATCCTCCTCTGCGGCCACAGCATGGTTTTCTGGGCCGGCCGCAGGGCGGTGAAATCTCGCTTCGGCACGCAACTGGGGCTCAGTCAATGTGCCTCGGTGCGGTGGCTGGGACGTCGGGGGATGCGTTGGAAAGATGCTTGTTCCTGCCGTTTAGACCCGGGCCCTAACACTCATGAGAGCTGTTTCTGTGCCCTTCCAGACATAATGGAACATCTGTGTGTTGATGGTGCCTTATCCAGGCCCATTCCTCAGTTCTCACTGAAATATCTTCCATCAAACTTTATGTGTGCCTGATGATTTGAAATATGTACCTCATGATTTTTTGTCATGTAGGCATATAAAAAATACTACATTTATAATTTACCAGTCCATTATTTGGAACAAATTGTGACTTTAATCTCATTTTTCTCTTCATTTGAGTCCCCCAATCCCATTTTTCTCTTCATTGCAACAACCCTTTACTTTGCACAAAGACGGCTCTGTTCCATGTGGTCTCTAAGGGAACAAATGCAGATTGGCAGAGAATACATTAACACAGAAAATGTTTAACTAGAGGGTATAGTATTGTACTTACAACTTATAAACATGAGCCAAAAGCACAGTGTATAGAACGTGTTGAATGTATAGCTTATATATGTATATATTTTGGATGTTTCCCTTTGTCAGCTCTGTTGGCAGGGATCTGTTTTATTTAGTCTTGTACAGCAGCATCTTGTCTGAGGTTGCCATATAAATAATAAGCCCAAGGGCAGGGCCTGCCTTTTTTATTGATCTGTAAGCTGCTCTGGGAGCCTTTTTGGCTTTAGAGCTGGGTTCAAATGCGTTACAATAAAAAAATATATAAATGTATGCAAAGTACATTGGAAGCTGTGGTGACAGCTTAAAGATTTATTAAAAGGTTTATATTGAGTCTTATTTTACACAGCTAGTTACAATCTGATTTGAGGTTTTACTGTGGTGAAAGCTAGTTATTTTTAAAAAGGTTTTATACTAACATTTGGCCAGAAATATATGTTCTGAATATAATAAGTACACCACAGAACTGTATGGCAGAATTTGTATTTATCATTTATAAAGTGCCTACAATTTAAACTCTTGAAAAGTCCATAATCAAGCAAATGCCTTTATTAGGACCAACCAGAAAGACAGTAACAAGCTTTTGAGCTTTTGAGAGTACCCGCTATGGACTGTGGAGTTTTTTTCCTTATTGACCAACATGGCTACCCTTGTTTTTAAAAATTTACTACACACTGCAGATAGATTGAAAAATACACTACCTGCCTGCAAGTTTACAATCAAGAAGACATGATACAAAAGGAAAAAGGGTATGGGAGGGAAGAAGAAAGCAAGTAAACTCTGGCACCAGTTTTTAAAGCTACATAGCAGTTCTAGTTCTATAAGGCCATCAAGTCCAACCCCAGGCTCAATGCAGGAATCCAGATCAAAGCATTCCCAATAGATGGCTGTCCAGCTGCCTCTTAAATGCCTCCAGTGTTGGAGCCCACTACCACTCTAGGTAATTGGTTCCATTGTCGTATGGCTCTAACAGTTAGGAAGTTTTTCCTGATGTCCAGTCGAAATCTGGCTTCCTGCAACTTGAGCCCATTATTCTGTGTCCTACTTTCTGGGACGATCGAGAAGAGATCCCAGCCCTTCTCTATGTGACAAACTTTCATGTACTTATAGAGTGCTATCATATCTCCCCTCAGTCTTCTCTTCTCGAGGCTAAACATGCCCAGTTCTTTCAGTCTCTCCTCACAGGGCTTTGTTTCCAGTCCCCTGATCATCCTTGTTGCCCTCCTCTGAATCTGTTCCAGTTTGTCTGCATACTTCTTGAAGTGTGGAGACCAGAACTGGAGACAATACTCAAGATGAGGCCTAACCAGTGCTGAATAGAGGGGAACAAATATTTCACGTGATTTGGAAACTATACTTCTGTTAATGCAGCCTAATATAGCATTTGCTTTTTTTGCAGCCACATCACATTGTGGGCTCATATTCAGCTTGTGATCAACAACAATTCCAAGATCCTTCTCACATGTCGCATTGCTGAGCCAAGTATCCCCTATCTTATAACTGTGCATTTCGGGGGTTTTCCCTAAGTGTAGAACTTTGCATTTATCCTTGTTGAATTTCATTCTGTTGTTTTCAGCCCAATGCTCCAGCCTATCAAGGTCCCTGTGAATTTTGTTTCTGTCTTCCATGGTATTAGTTGTGCCCCCCAATTTTGTATCATCTGCAAATTTGATAAGCATGCTCTGAACCTCCTCATCCAAGTCATTAATAAAAATGTTGAAGAGCAGTGAGCCTAGGACCAAGCTCTGTGGTACCCCACTTGTTACTTCTGCCCAGTTTGAGAAGGAACCATTGATAAGCACTCTTTGAGTATGATTCTCGAGCCAACTGTGGATCCACCTGATAGTTGTTCCATCCAGCCCACATTTAGCTAGCTTGCTAATCAGAATATCATGGGGCACTTTGTCAAGAGCTTTGCTGAAGTCGAGATATATTATGTCCACAACATTCCCACAGTCTACAAGGGAGGTTACCCAATCAAAAAATGAGATAAGATTAGATTGGCAGGATATGTTCTTCATAAATCCACATTGGCTCCTAGTAATCACTGCATTGTTTTCAAGGGGCTTACAGATTGACTGCTTTATAATCTGCTCCAGAGTTTTTCCAGGGATTGATGTTAGGCTGACTGGTCTGTAGTTCTCTAGTTCCTCCTTTTTGCCCTTTTTGAAGATAGGGACAACATTAGCTCTCCTTCAGTCATCCGGCACTTCACCAGTCCTCCATGATTTTGCAAAGATAATAGACAGCGGTTCTGAGAGTTCTTCAGCTAGTTCCTTCAGTACTCTAGGATGCAGTTTATTGGACCCTGCCAATTTGAACTCGTTCAAAGTGATTAGGTATTCCTCATCCATTTGTCTATCAATCTCAAGCTCCAATCCTGCCCCTTCTACTTCATGTTTCCTGGGAGGGTCATAGACCCTTTTTTGGGAGATTGAGCCAAAGTAGGAATTGAGCACTTCTGCCTTTTCTTTGTCATCTGTTATAATTTTGCCATCCTCATTGAGTAGCTGTGCCACCATTTATTTTCTCTGTCTTTTACTATGGGCATACCTTTCAAAAGTTTTTTTGTTGCTTTTAGCATCTCTCGCTAACCTCAGTTCATGCTTAGCTTTAGCCTTCCTGACACCATCCCTCCAATTCCATGATACCTGCCTGTACTCTTCCTTTGTGGCCTGGCCTTCTTTCCACTTCCTGTATGTGTCCTTTTTTGTTTTCAGGTCATCTCTAAGCTTTTTGTGAAGCCACATTGGCTTCTTCTGCTGTTTCCCTCCCACTTTTTTCCTTGTTGGAATTGCTTGCCATTGTGCTTTTAGAATTTCCTTTTTTAGAAACTCCCACCCATCTTGGACTCCTTTTCTTATTAGGGCCGCTTGACATGGAACTGTATTTACAATTGTTCTGAATTAAAACCAGCTTTCCTGAAGTCCAGGGTGTGTGTATGGCTGCTCTCAGCTTTTGCTTCTGTTAAAATCAAGAAGTCAAGTATGGTGTGGTCACTTTTCCCCAGAGTTCCCGTAACTGCCACTTCATCCACCAAATCATCTCTGTTGGTTAGAATCAACTCCAGGATAGCTGATCTTTTGGTTGCTTCCTCCACTGTTTGTAGGAGAAAGTTATCTCCAACCCAAGTTAGAAATTTCTTGGAGGGGCCGTGTTTGGCAGAATTTGTCTCCCAACAGATATCAGGATAATCATTACTACTACATCATGCCTCCTCAAAACACTGGCAATTTGTTTTTCAAAATTTACATTCTCGTCTTCTCCTTGATCGGGTGGTCGGTAGTAGACTCCAAGCACCACATTCATTACTTGCCACATTAATTTTAATCCAGATACTCTCGGTGGAGCTAGCAAGCTCATCTTCTTGTATTTCTGTGCAGGGATATATATTTTTAACATATAACCAGCTTAAATGGAAATAATACAGGGAGAGGAGAGGCAATCTTGCCTTATCCCAGATAGGGGATTCTCTATCACCCCTCTTCCCAGATCATTGCTGATATTGCAGCAATGCTGGTACAATAATCTCAAGGGTTGAGAGAACAGGAATGGAATAACCATGTACACAAAAATGTTATGAACAATCCTTTGCCCAAGAATGTCCACAGAAATATTTTGGGAGTGGGGAAGGTCTATGAATTGTTACTACAGGTCACTGACAACCCACTTCACCCACCATTACATTTAGAATTCGGGGGGGAGTGCCCCCCCTTGTGGACACCCTTACCTTTGCCTTTTTAATAAATTTGACCAGCAGGCAAAGTTGTGGACTTTACTAATTCCTCCTTCCTTTTAGCCCTTGATATTGTCCTGAAATTCATAAGCAGTGGCAGTTGGTGGCTCCATGTCACCTTAGACAGCTCCTTGAAAGTATGGCCTAAAATCCAGAGCGGATTCCACTGACATGGAGCCACCAGCCACCACTCATAGGTGAAACATGTACCCCTTGTCACCTTATTCTGTGCACTTCTGAAGTTGCCATTGATGAGGCTCTAATCAGATAGATTAGAGCTCAAAGTATGGGCTGAATCAGCTGATGATCTCCCTCCCCAACATGTGCTGATATCCCCACATAAATTGTTAATAGAGGTAGTCAGGCTTGTAGTTATCCGTGTCTGTAGTCCCCATACTTTGTGGGGAGCAGAGTCCTAGCAGGGTCGCTATGTATGAGCCAATCAACATGAAATGGGAGCATGTTTGTCACTCAGAAAAGCCTTCTCACTTGGCTAACAACATACTTCCTTGTCTTTTTGTGTTGATTGGAGCCATTCAAAGTAAAAGGTCAGTCACTGAGAAGACTTCTGGCAGGAGCTCACACACACCTCCCTTTTCATGCTGATTGTCTCCTAGGGTAAGTGAGAAGTGAGCTTTATGGCAATTTCTCTGCCTCTCAAAACTTAGTCCCACACGTGCCTTCATTTTGGGATTCTTAAAATCAAAACATTTTCGGCAACATTGATTCTCTAGACTGAGAGACAGATGGGAGGCGACCTTATGCACACAGTTTTATTCTGATTCTATAATTTTGCAGTTGCAGTACTGTACAGCAAATCCTGGGGTCATGGCTTTGAGGGGGCGTCGTGCGCCTATAATGAAGGGAACCTGCACTTCTGAACGTGCCAGCACTGTGTACTGCCTTCAGGTCGATTCTGACTTATGGTGACCCTATGAATAGGGTATTCATGAGGCTGAGAGACAGTGACTGGCCCAAGGTCACACAGTGAGCTTCATGGCTACGTGGGGATTCGAACACTGGTCTCCCAGGTCATAGTCCAACACCTTAACCACTACACCACACTGGCTCACTACACTATATAGGGTATGGAACCAGTAGGTTGTCCAGAGACAGAGGTGACAGCTGCTGGGGGGAAAACCCACACGTTGCTTTGAAATACAAGGGTGAGAGTGTTGGTGGTGCGAACATCGGTACGTTGCAATTGACATAGGCGGCCGAGTATGTGGTTGGAGCACTCTGGTCTATAATGACTGGAGAAGAGGCTCGGCAGTGTTAAGGGAAAAAATCCTCTGGGCCTAGAGCAAGTTCAGAAATACTTAGAGTTTTGGTGAACCAGAGTGCAAAGCCCAATGGAATACCAGTGTGAAGGGAGGGGGAGAAACAGTCGCTCTAAGTTCGTTTCCTTTCCTGGGAACTTAGCCCTGGAGGTGCCTACCAGTCGGCAACAATGTTTTGAAGAGATAATCACTCAGCTGTCCTTAACCGTTTTGTTCTTCCTGCCCTCTGTGTTCCTCTCACACCCAAAAGTCTGTAATCCTCCCCCGAATACTCCCTTAGGGATGTAGCAATAGAGCTCCATATTATTGCTGATGACTCTTTCAGAGCCGTATGTGTCCTTTTGTATACATGTTCTCATACTTATGATCCCATAAAGCGTCAATCCAAGTCTCTTCTTCACTGTCTTATTTTAGAATATACTGTTCATAGTTCTGATTTTCAAAGAAGCAACATCCTGACTGTGAAATACAAGAAGTGATATGTAGCTTCGGCTTGTTATTTTTTCTCCTATGTTATGTTACATTCTGTCTGCTAATATTTTGCTTGAGAAACCTAAATAATGGTACTTTCAGAAATAAAGGGTGCTCTCTTCCTTGCCAGGCTGTTGTGCCTGTGTGAGCTTGAGACCCACTTTTTGATCAAGAAGTGTATGTGTGTCTTTACTTGGTACCTGGCCGAAATTCCAGCAGTCAATCAGGTTCTCCTCAGCTCGCACTTCCACTCAGGAATGGAGGTGGGCATCACGCCACCTTGGTGGGTGCCAAAATAGCCTCAACAGCAGCATATGTTCTTATTGCTTATTGGGATTGAAGGGACTCCGCCGCCTACTCCTCCTCAATATTCCTGTCTTTGATTTTCCACTCGTTCTACTCTTCTTTCTTGGAGCAGCTGCAGTCTACGAAATGCACGGTAGACCCTGAAATCCCAACGAGGAATGACTCCCCCCAAACCAGCTCCTTATTGGGGGTGCGAGGGAGAGCACTGTGATGTTCCTATATTAATGTATATATGGTAAGTGTTGGTTGTTTAGAAGATACATGGTAAGTGGAGTGAAAGAGGAGGGGGAGTGAATGGGCAGTAGAATGCTAGATGATTGGCTGAGTGTTTAAAATGGCTGAACGTATAAAAGGAAGAGTGAGAGTGGAATCTGGGGGGAGAAGAGAAAGAGTGGGTTGCTTGGTGGGGTTTGAGAGAGTTGTTTGCCAGGAGAGAGTGGAGAAGGAGGGGGGTGGAGTTTGGATTAGTATTGAGTAAAACCATATGCTTATGTGCCTTAAGAAGAAATCTTGTTAATCTTGTTAGCTTTGTTATCTTTAATAAATACTTAATTTGGTTTACCAAAGGCCTGATCCTTGGCTGGGGTTTCACAGACCAGAAGGGAGGGTAAGGTAATGACCAAGGCTGAAGGGGAACTGTAACAAATGGTGGCAGCGGTGAAGAGAATAACAATACCAGTATTCAGAGTCTCTGGGAATACTAGTATTAGGACGTGACTGGTGGCTGCCTAGCAGGGGGATCTGTTGAGATCTGTGCTAGAGCGGGGAGAGAAAAAATAAAATAAAGGACAGTCCGGACTGGTGGAGTCCCTGGTGGTGCCTAGAGACAGGCAGTAATCACGAGCAGGTAGGAACCTGACAGGGAGAGCCAGGGAAGGGCGTCACAAGTGGTGGTAGCGGTGGGATACGAACAACAGAGAATCCAGATACGAATCAAAGAGAATCCCAAAGACACGTGGTGACAAAGGAGACTACGTCACAGGTGTTGGCTGTAGCAGTGAGATACGAATACTAGAGAATCCCTAACAGTGGTGTGGCAAACAGAAATAACAAAACAAGATTTCTTGTGAGAGTGACTGGCAAAGAGTGTGCGGCAAAGAGTGAGAGAACTCAAACACCATGGCTGAATACATAAAAATGAAAAGAGAGGAGCTGGTGGAGAAGTGCATAACATTCAATTTACCTCACGAGGGTAAAGGGGTAGATGAATTGAGGGTAGCACTTATAGGATTTGCAACTGCCCAGCAAAATCAACCTGTCAGGGAAGAGACCCCAGAAGGATATTTAAGCAATCCCGCTTATATAGAGTACTTGAGAGAGAAGTTAAGATGGGAGGCTGAGGAAAAAGACAAGCAGAGGGAGTTGGAAGCTGAGAGATTGAGGATGGAAGCTGATGGGAAAGACAAGCAGAGGGAGTTGGAAGCTGAGAGATTGAGGATGGAAGGTGCAGAGAAGGAAAAACAGAGGGAGTTGGAAATTGAGAGAATGAGATTGGGGTTTGAGGAGAGGGAGAAGCAACGAGCAGTGGATGCTGAATTACAAGTAGAAAAGTTAAAATTTGATAAGAGAGAAATTTCACTCTGAGGAGACAAGGAAAGACAGAGATGGAGCAAAAATAAAAATTATTCCAAAGGACTTTGCTGTCCATGAGCCTGGACAAGATCCTCAAATTTACCTCAGCACCTTTGAAAAAGCAGCTCAGTTGTGGGGGCTACCTGAAGATAAATACATGCAGTATTTATCAAACCTGATTAAAGGGGAATTGGCTGAGGTATACCAATATTTCCCCTCAGACAGGCCCGTCACCTATGCTGAATTCAAAGAAGCAGTGTTTAAAAGATTCAGACTGGGGCCTGATTATTTTAGAAAGCTTTTCAGAAACTGCCAGATACAGACAGGGAGGTCTTTCGTGGAGCTGGGGGCAAAACTGATGGACATATTTGGGAAATGGCTGACAAGTACAAAAGCTCAGTCTGTGGAGGAGGTGAAAAACCTCATGATATTGGATCAATTATACCATCAGTTACCACCAGAAATAAGGCTCCTGGTCAAAAACCGTTCCCCTACATCGGTGCAGGAGGCCGCAGAAATGGCGGATCACTTCGCCTCCAACAGAACTGGCTGGGGGGGGGAAACATCAAGAGATTTTAAACCCAGACCATATAACGCTGGCAGAAGGGATGTGGTACCACAGCGAGTGAGTCCTCCAGTAAAATCTGAAGGGCACAGGACACCCCAGAGTGGATCTGTGTACCCTAAAAGTGAGGAGAAATTATGCTACAAATGTGGTAGACCGGGGCACCTACGTTTTCAATGTGAGGTTGCCAACCCCATTAGTAATCCTGCTCAGACAAGGGCAGTGAAAACAGAGCCCAAGGCTTTAGAAACAGCGAAAAAGGTTCAGTTCTGCCAGATAAACTGGACAGAAGTAACAGACCTTGATTCAAGTCTGAGAGAGGAAGTGAGTGTACAAGGGGCAAATTATTGGGCATTGCTTGATACTGGTGCCGCTCAGACATTACTGAGGCCAGATTTAATAAAATCTGAGGTAATATTACCTCAGGAAACTGTGACTATCCAAGGAGTGAGGGGTCAACCAGAAAGTTTGCCTGTGGCCCTGGTGGAAATGACTTGGAGCGGCCGAGAGGGCCGATATAAAGTAGGCATTAATGCCCAGCAACAAGAACCAGTAATACTGGGAAGAGATGTAATGGGAGCCCAAGGAAAGATATATGTAGTGACCAGACAGCAAATTGGCAGAGAAAAAGAAGCCATATTAAGGGGGGCTGAAACAAACAGGGTGGAATCTGTTAACCAGCCTCAGGTCACCATAGCAACCACTAGCAGGCCTGCTGAAGGAGACAAACCGTATCAAGTGGTCTCTGATAAGAAAGAAGCAGAGCAATTCAGGGAAGAGCTGCATAAAGATATAAGTTTGAAGCAGATAAAGGAACAAGCTCTGACCCTACAGATTCCTTTCACTGACAAACTGAGGAATCAAGTTGTGTGTGAGAATGGGATTTTATATAGACTGTGGATGCCTGCTGAGAGAAAGGATGAATGTGAACCAGTGAAACAAATGATGGAAGTGGTGAAAGAGAATCTCAGTCAAGCTCAGCAGAAGCAAAGTTACTGGTATGACAGAACAGCCAGGGAACATGTGTATGATGTGGGAGATATGGTTATGGCGTTCATACCCAGGAAACATGACAAATTACAGGCTAACTGGGAAGGACCATATACCATCAGAGAAAGGCTTGACACAGTGACGTATGTAATCACCACAGATCAATTAAACAAAAGCAAAGTGGTTCATGTAAATATGTTGAAGCCTTACCATACCAGGGATGCACAGGTGTTGCAAGTTACCTTATTCCCTGAGGGAAGTGGGCCTGAACTTCCAGATTTGGTACAGGAAAGCAAAGACAAAGGAGGGGTAGATCAAGTGGAATGGTCAGAGGAGGTGAAGGAGGAAGTAAAAGAAGAGATTCTGAGAGTTTTGAAAACCTATAGGAATCTCTTTAGCAACAAACCTGGCCAAACCAGTATAGTTATACATTCCATTGATACTGGAGATCATGCCCCAATCAGATCTGTTCCGTACCGTGTGAATGGGAAAGTTTTGAATGAGATCAAAAAGGAGGTGGAAGATATGCTGGAATTAGGAGTGATCAGGGAATCCATCAGTCCCTGGGCCTCAAGTATTGTCCTGGTTCCGAAAAAAGATGGAACGACAAGGTTTTGCATTGATTATCGGCTAATCAATAAAATTACTGTCCCAGATGCGTATCCTATGCCTAGGGTAGACGCTATGTTAGAGTTATTGGGGGCAGCAACCATTATCTCTACACTAGATCTCTGTAAAGGATTTTGGCAAATGGAACTAGACGAGCAATCCAGAGCCAAAACTGCCTTCAGTACACCAGATGGGTTATATGAGTTTGTGACCTTACCCATGGGACTAAGGAACTCACCAAGTTCGTTTCAGAGGCTAATCAATACTGTGTTGCGAGGCATGTCAGATTTTGCAGTGGCCTATATCGATGACGTGGCCATTTTTAGCAAGTCGGTGCCTGAGCATGTCCAACACCTGACAACTAGGTTTGCCAGGTCTCCGGTTTTCTGCCGGAGTCTCCGGCAAAAGTGGGCCGTCTCCGGCCTCCGGCCATATTTGGTGTGAAGAGGCTGATCTCCGGCTTTTGGACCTCCCCCTCAGGCACGCATGCGTGATTGACACGCATGGCTGCTGGGTGGGAGGAGCCGCCGCGATGGGCGTTTCTGGCTGCGGTTTGCATCGCGGCCGATAGAGCAGTTTGGAATCTCGTTTGGAAGCAGAAGGCTGCTGGGTGGCAGGAGCTGGAGCAGGTTGGACTGCGGCTGATTGCAGAGAGAGGACTGAGAGAGAGAGAGAGAGGCCTGAGAGAGAGAGGCCTGAGAGAGAGAGAGGCCAGAGAGGCCTGAGAGAGAGAGAGAGGCCTGAGAGAGAGAGAGAGAAAGGCCTGAGAGGCCTGAGAGAGAGAGGCCTCTGAGAGAGAGAGAGAGAGAGGCCTGAGAGAGAGAGAGAGAGGCCTGAGAGAGGCCTGAGAGAGAGAGAGAGAGAGAGAGAGAGAGGCCTGAGAGAGAGAGAGAGAGAGGCCTGAGAGAGGCCTGAGAGAGAGAGAGAGAGGCCAGAGAGAGGCCTGAGAGAGAGAGGCCAGAGAGAGAGAGAGAGAAGAGAGAGAGAGGCCTGAGAGATGGGGCTCAGCAGTCTCTGGCCATCACCACACCTTGGGGGAGGAAATTCCATCACACACACACACTCTCACACCCCGGGGCCCCCTTCTTCCTTTTCTGATTGTGGAAAGCTGGTGGTTCCATGTCTGCCACTGCTGCTTGGATTGTTGAAAACCAAATGTTTAAATAAGCAAAATGTATAGCAGGATGAGGTTGCCATGTGATTTTTCCAGCTGGGTTTGTGTGTATATGGAACTTCAGCAGGTGAACAGGCCCGTCCCCTCATCTCTGTGACAATGAAAGTTCTACGTCTTGAATTTCTGGCTGCCACCCAAAGAAAGCTGGCAGCCCAGGGAACAGGTGGGTGCAGAGTGGGTCTTAAAATAAAGAAAGAATCTTGCAGACGGAAGGCAGGGAAAACCAGGCCAGGTTCCCCAGGAACAATGTCTGTTTCCTAATCCCTGTCCCTGATAAATCACAGTTTCCATTTTAAGCATCACTTGTGTTGGAATTGTGGAAATGCAACTCGATTTGGGTGTTTCCACGTCTGGAGGGAGACAGAGAGGAGACCTCCAGGTTGCTAGGCTGTGCCTTTCCTTTGGTCATATGCTCATCTTCCTTCCTGAAAACTGATACCTCTTAGGAATGCCGACCACACCTTCCAACTCTCTCCTTCCTGCTTCTTCTCTGTCTCTTGAAGAGAAGAGATGTCTTTGCTTTGTCTCTCTCACCTGCAGCATGAGGGCAAAGGCCTTGTCAGGTCCATGAACCTCCAATGCAGGTAGTTTACTAGAACTAGAATCCCTTTCTTATCTATTGTGTATTTCCTTCAATGAAGCAAGCTGTTCCTTATTTTACTAAGTCTGAATCCTCAGTTATTGCTGCAGCGTAAAAGTCTGCTACTTCACAGGGAAAGTCTCTCTCTCTCTCTCTCTCTCTCTCTCTCTCTCTCTCTCTCTCTCTCTCTCTCACACACACACACACACACACACACACACACACACACACACACACACACACACACACACACACACACACACACACACACACACACACACACACACACACACACACACACACACACACACACACACACACACACACACACACACCAGCGCTGGGTCTGCTCTTGATCCCAAACCTAACTCTGCTAACAAGTTTCTAGACTTTTTTCAGCATTGAGTTGCCTCCACTCAAGACTCTGGAAGTTAAACTTCTCAGTGTGCATGCAAAGCCCCCCGCAGCAGAGTAGGAAGCCTCTTTTTGTCTGTCAAGAGCCATTGACCACCAGCAGCCAAATCAACCTGAGGCCCCAGCTGGCTTTGTCTGTGGGTCAGTGGCCTGAGGAGAAGATGCCTTGGGTCAGCTGCCAGCCTGCCCAATGTGCACTTTCAAAATTCTCCTCAAGCAGAGACTGCCCAGTGCTGAACACCCTCCCGCCTGAGAAGAGCCTGTGGAGCAGGTGATATTGGGGGACCTGCAGGCCAGAGCCCGTCCCCCCCTTTTAAATCAAGGGAAGATGGCCGTAACTCAGTGGTAGAGAACATGGACAGTCGCTGCCAGTCGCTGTAGACAGTGCTGATGCTGAACCAGATGGACCAATGGCCTAACTCAGTATAAAGCAGCTCCCTGTTTAAATCACCCTTCATTCAGAACCATAAAGACTAGAATCTTACTTTATTTTTAGGGAAACTGTTGTGCATGCAGAAGGGCCCAGGTTCAGTCCTCAGCGGCATCTCCAGGTAGGGCTGAGAGACACCCCTGCCTGAAGCCCTGAGAGCCGCTGCCAGTGCAGACAGCACTGGGCTAGAGAGCACCCATGGGTCTGCATCCAACATTCCTGGGTAAATGAAGCGGATCCTCGCATCTGGTCCAATCCTGCCTCAGGCCAGGGCTCGGAGTCTTAGTTTGCCTTGGCCACCCTGCTTCATCTGCCTGTGCTGGGAGCTGCACAGCAGGAGTTGGGCCCATCTGTTCTCCTGGTACCTTTCAGTAGTTTTCAGGTTCCCTTAAGGACATAAGAACATCTAGTTCCTCACCCCAACCGTAATAGGAAGCCTGCAAGCAGGACCCTTCTGGGAGGAAGAGCGGGATATCAGTTTAATAGATAAATAAAATAAATAAGCGCAACTGGCCTTCAGAGGCATATTGCCTCCAAATGTTAATGCAGCTTCAAATAGCATTTGTCTTTTTTGCAGCCACATCACACTGTTGGCTCATATTCAGTTTGTGATCAACAACAATCCCAAGATCCTTCTTGCATGTAGTATTGCTGAGCCAAGTATCCCCCATCTTAATAACTGCATTTAGTTTCTTTTTCCTAGGTGTAGAACTTTACACTTATCCCTGTTAAATTTCATTCTGCTGTTTTTAGCCCAATGCTCCAGCCTATTAAGATCCCTTTGAATTTTGTTTCTGTCTTCCAGGGAATTAGGTATTCCTCCCAATTTTGCATCATCTACAAGTTTGATAAGCATTCCCTGGCCCTCCTCATCCAAGTCATTAATAAAAATGTTGAAGAGCACTGGGTCCAAGACCAAGCCCTATAGTAGCCCGCTAGTTACCCCCCCAGGTTGAGAAGAAACCATTGATTAGCACTCTGAATATGATTGTGTAGCCAACTGTGGATCCACCCAATAGCTGTTCCATCCAGTCCACATTCAGCTAGCTTGCTAATCAGAATATCATGTGGCATTTTGTCAAAAGCTTTGCTAAAGTTGAAATATATTGTGTCCACAGCATTCCCACAGTCTATCAGGGAGGTTTGTTGTTGTTGTTATGTGCCTTCAAGTTGATTATAACTTATAGCGACCCTATGAATCAGTGACCTCCAAGAGCATCTGTCATGAACCACCCTGTTCACATCTTGTAAGTTCAGGTCTGTGGCTTCCTTTATGGAATCAATCCATCTCTTGTTTGGCCTTCCTCTTTTTCTATTCCCTTCTGTTTTTCGCAGCATTATTGTCTTTTCTAGTGAATCATGTCTTCTCATGATGTGTCCAAAGTATGATAACCTCAGTTTCATCATTTTAGCTTCTAGTGATAGTTCTGGTTTAATTTGTTCTGACACCCAATTATTTGTCTGTTTTGCCTAGAATGCCCTCCCTTGTCCTTAACATGGCTGCAACCATATCTACTCAGAAGTAAGTCCTATTGAGTTCTATGGGGCTTAGTTCCGTAATAAGCATGTTTACAGTTGCTGCCTTCAGGGGCATCTATCTGTGCTCCCATCTAACGTCTCTGCAACACTAAGCTCCTTTCTTCCAATAATGGCCTGGCCTGAGGGCACGTAAACCCTTCTTGCCAGAAGCAAGTAAGCTAGATTAAATGTTCCCTAAAGGCGTTGAACTGTGACCAGGCAGACCAGGGTTCGAATCCCCACACAGCCATGAAGCTCCCTGGGTGACCTTGGGCCAGTCACTGCCTCTCAGACTCAGAGGAAGGCAATAGTAAACCACCTCTGTCTGAATACTGCTTACCATGAAGACCCTATCTGGGATCAACTTGAAGGCAGTCCATTTCCATTTTGCATCACCCTAAGCTTGTGAGAAAGAATGACCTTGTCACTTCAGATGGACCTAGGAACACCCTATTTTAGGTAAGATTTCTATTTTAATCTCCAGAGAATTTTTTTTGAATGGTATGCTCCAAGCAACTGTGGTTGATACAATGTATCATGTTTAATGATATCACTAGGGCCCGCCCCCTGACGTCACTAGGGCCCGCCCCCTGACATCACTAGGGCCCACCCCCATTTTCTCAGGTTTTTGGATGGTTCCGACCTGGCAACCCTACTGACAACAGTATTGGAGGCCTTAAGAAAAGCAGGCCTCACAATAAAAGCTAAAAAATGCCAGTTTGGACTAAAGGAAGTAATCTATTTAGGACATAAGGTGGAGAGTGGGAAAATCACCCCCTTATGGAGCAAGGTGGAGGCAGTACAAGCGTAGCCGATCCCCTTAACCAAAAAACAAGTAAGGGCATTTCTGGGTGTGGCTGGATTTTATAGGAAGTTTGTAAGAAATTTTGGGGAAACAGCAACCCCCTTGCATGAATTAACAAAGAAGAAGTGTTCTGAGCGTGTGGTATGGACGGATGAATGTCAGAAGGCTTTTGATCTGCTGAAGCAAGCCTTGTGCCAAGGACCCATATTAATAGCACTGGACTATGAGAAACCATTCATCGTGGCTACAGATGCGTCGGACCTGGCGCTGGGAGTCGTCTTGCTACAGGAGAGAGAAGGCACCAGACATCCAGTGGCGTACCTGAGTCGCAAGCTGACGCCGAGGGAGAAAAACTATTTGTCGGTCCAGAAGGAGTGCCTAGCGGTCGTGTGGGGACTGAACAAGTTGCGCCCATACGTGTGGGGACGAAGATTCACAGTGACTACGGATCATCGGGCCTTGTTATGGTTGCAGACTATGAAAAACCATAACACTATGCTGCAGAGGTGGTCCTGGGCCCTACAGGACTATCAAGTGGACTTCCAGTTCATCAAAGGCAAGGACAATGTACTGGCCGATGGACTTTCCAGGCAAGTGGCTGGGACTGCAGTGACGTGACCAGACGGAGGAACAAAGAAAGACATTTTCCCCATAGAGACTTTTATTTGTTAACGCGACGTATAAATCCTGGAACAGGAATAATACTCTGCCGTTGTTTTAAGGGGGAGGGAAATGTGATGTTCCTATATTAATGTATATATGGTAAGTGTTGGTTGTTTAGAAGATACATAGTAAGTGGAGTGAAAGAGGAGGGGGAGTGAATGGGCAGTAGAATGCTAGATGATTGGCTGAGTGTTTAAAATGGCTGAACGTATAAAAGGAAGAGTGAGAGTGGAATCTGGGGGGAGAAGAGAAAGAGTGGGTTGCTTGGTGGGGTTTGAGAGAGTTGTTTGCCAGGAGAGAGTGGAGAAGGAGGGGGGTGGAGTTTGGATTAGTATTGAGTAAAACCATATGCTTATGTGCCTTAAGAAGAAATCTTGTTAATCTTGTTAGCTTTGTTATCTTTAATAAATACTTAATTTGGTTTACCAAAGGCCTGATCCTTGGCTGGGGTTTCACAGACCAGAAGGGAGGGTAAGGTAATGACCAAGGCTGAAGGGGAACTGTAACAAATGGTGGCAGCGGTGAAGAGAATAACAATACCAGTATTCAGAGTCTCTGGGAATACTAGTATTAGGACGTGACTGGTGGTTGCCTAGCAGGGGGATCTGTTGAGATCTGTGCTAGAGCGGATAGGTAAACCATAAGAGAGTGCGGTCCAGACTGGTGGAGTCCCTGGTGGTGCCTAGAGACAGGCAGTAATCACGAGCAGGTAGGAACCTGACAGGGAGAGCCAGGGAAGGGCATCACAAGCACATCCCATGATGCGCAGCTCGCAAACTGTTCAGTGTCAATCCAGGAAGAAACAACACAAGGGACTTGCTGCATCTTAAAGACTAACACCTTTTTTAAAGACATAAATTTTCGTGGACTACAGGCCACTTTGTCAGACGGTAGTCCAGGAAAGCTTATGCCATAATAAACGTACCCGTCTTTATGCTACTGCAAAAGATTAATAAGACAGCGATCCCCCCGGGCCCGGAAAGAGCTGTTGCTAATGCCACATCTCACCACGAGAGGGTACGAGATTCTCGCAACACAAAACCCAAACTCTGTGGCGCGCAGTCGGCATGGACTTTTCTTTTTAAAAAGTCTCTGCGGAAGAACGTCTATATGGGCTATGGTGCCTTTTGAGATACCAAACATGGTGCCCTTCAGACGTCGTTGGACTCCAACTCTCATCAGCCTCAGCCAGCAGGACCAAAGATCATAGATGATGGGAGCTGTAGTCCAACAACGAGGGCATTACGTCAGCTACCTCGTTGTTTCTGCCCCAAAAGGAAACGCACAAGACTGAGAGAGGAGAAGGGGAGGCGGGTCACGTGGCCCACGAACTTATCATTACGGTTCGCGCCGGCCATGCGCGCCTTTCTTTTGGATACCTGCGGCAGTTTAGGTTGTCTGTGGTACTGCTGAGCCATTTAATAGCGAGAAGAGAGCATAAGCTATCTTTGGTGTCTGGCGCCTGAACAAAGGTATGCGGGCGTGGGGGGGGGTTGGGGTGCTCTCGTGCGTGGCCTATCCAGGCCTAGCAATGCTGGTCGCTGCCTGTGTGAGAGGGAGAAAGAGACAGGCTTCGCGCCTTGAATCCATCCGAGGCGGGGGCCGCAGTGTGAGTGGCTCCGGAGAAGCGGTTGGGTTCCCTCACTGACTTTCAACCCCCCCTCCTTTCCTCTTCCTAGGCCAGGGGCTGGTTTCTTAAACATAGCTAGGCCAGAGGCTCATGTTGACTCCTGCGACTAGGGCGCGCGTGGAGATTCCTACATTTAGGGGTAGGCCCTTTTCAGGGACTTTGATCCCCTTTTGAGGGACCATGCCATTCCAGCGAGGATCTCACATGGTTCCTGTGCTTGATAACTGGTCATGGCTGGGAGCCGCTGCCCCTGTTTGTAGAACCCGTTGCCCTTGCCCGAGAAGTACAAAAGCTACATCTCCTTGAAGTCTCTGTCTCTCTTCCCTTGGCATACCAAAAAGGAAAGGAGGGGAAGAATGGCGAAACGGGAGTCAGCAGATTCCCACTCGGCCATTTCCAGTGTTTTGCCAGGCTGGCTAACTTACAATTCTTCTCCCCCGTTCCCGGATGGACACATCAGTTTTGCAGTTGGCCCCGTAAATGTGCCCCTCGTATCAGGCAGCTGTAGAATATGGGGAGCCCTCAAAAAATGCCTTTAGTTAGGCCTTGCCACTCCAGGCATGTGAATAATTGGAGGCAGTCATTTGCACAGGTGAGTAGCCGGTGCCTTTAGCAAACTGAGTTTGAACTTGTTTTTTTTCCAGATGCAACCAGATTTCCGTGACATCTTCAATTCCTGCTTACAGAAGTACCACTGTAGTCTGCAGCAGCCATGTCTGATGAGAGAGAATTCAGTTTTGGTGCTGCATTTAAAAGAAAAGTGGAATCCAATCCAGTCAGTTGAATTTTGTTTTTTGCAGCCCAAAGAACATATTGTTATATTTGGGATGTGCTACAATATTAATAAATTAAGTGAAACAACACCTGAAAACCTACGCCAGCAGTGCTGGGTTCTAGAGAGTGCTGACCTGTGGCAAATTGCATGGCATTGATGCAAATGATTTATGTGATGAATTGAAAGCACTGTCTATATATGTTTTTGCAGACTCAACTCGAAAATACATTTTTAAATATATCTGTACAAATGAAGTGATCATCCTCTTTCCTAATGCTTTAATTGCTATGTGCCTCTGCTGAGGCCTTCTCTGGTAAGGAGTTCTCTGCAGAAGCTCTGCCAGCCTGGGAGAGCCTCTTCTGTGACTTTGGAAGCCTACACACTTTGGAGTCCACACCTCTGCTTACAAAGAGACTGTGCCGATACAAAACAAGCCTCCACTCTGAATAATGAAGTCTTGTAGGAGATATAGTAAATGGTTTTCTTTAGGGGCTTGGGGTGTTAATGGTTACTTCTTTGTTTTTAAAGATTGTTTTATTATGTTCATAATGTTGAAAAGTTGTTTTTGCTTATTATATTTGTTATGTCACTGTTTTATTATTTTTTGTTATTAGGAAATTGTTTTTGCAATTGTTTTTGAGATGTATTTTTGTTCACCTTGCTGTAAGCCGCCTTGAGCACAATTTTATGTGGAAAGGCGGCATACAAATAAAATGATGATGATGAAATGATGAAATGTAACAGTTGTCAGTGGAGAACATGGCTTCTTTAAAATGAAACAAATAAAACACAAACCTGCACTCCACACTGTTGCAGGAAAGGGGAACAGGTCTTGCAACCATATCCATAGACATGAGCTGGCCTGTTCCATTGACCTTAAATAAGCTGTTCATATTTTTGCAGCAAAGACCGCACAGAGAACACCATTTTGATCATTCTTCAAAAGGAAAAATAAAAGTCTATTTTCTCTGCTGACCAGAGAAGCTGATATTTGGAAGTGTCTTAAGTTGAAAACTTTAAAGATCTAGGGGCACTTGCACCCCTTTCCACCTGGTGAGTATGTAATTTAGAACATAGCTATGGAATGAGTGATCCCTTTAGAAAGCCTGGAATAGTTAATCCCTCTTCTTTGTTACACACTTTCTTCCTCTTTAAGAATCACCAGTCCATTTTCTATTCTTGGGGACCAGCCTTCCCCCCATTTCTCCTTCTAGGGCCAGACCTGCTCTATGGCTTCTTTTCCATGTGTCACTTTACACTTGCTTTCACTGAATTGCACTTGTCATTTTACTGCTCATTTATCCAGTTTTGAGATATCCTTTTGGAGCTCTTTGCAATCCTTTTTTTTTTTTTTTTTTGCTGTAAGGGAGCAATTTGATGTCATCAGCAAACTTGGCTACCTTATTGCTCACCTCTAACTCCAAGTCATTTATGAACATGGTAAAAAGCACCAGTCCCAATAACAATCCATAGGGAATCCCACTTCTTCTATATCTCCATTGTGATATCTCCATTTATTCCTACCAACTGTTACCTCTTCATTAACCACTTACTGATCCATAAGACGACCTGCCTTCTTCCATGAGTGCTAACTTTACTTAGGAGTCTTTGGTGAGGGACTTTACAGAAAGGTTTTTGAAAGTCTTAAGAACACAATTTTGACTGGGTCCTACCTGTCTATATCCTTGTTGACACAGACTTACTTTGCACTTAACACAAAGCCAAACTATGGCTTAGCAAAAATGTGTGGGCTCTTGGAGAGAAGATTGCACCAGCTTTGCTCCTCTGATTCCACTGCATTGCTGTGAGCCTAAGCCATGGTTTGTCTTATCATCCAAACCTGGGGTCATAGTTTGATTAATCCAAACAAACCTTGTTTGTTCTTTGTTAACCATTTGTGCTTTGTCTGGAGGAGACAAATAATGATCCCGAGTTTAGATGACATACTGTGCCACACCATGGCTTAGCTCACAGCAGTTCAGCAACAGCATGACGAGATGAGGATCAAAGTGGGTGCAATCTCTCCGGGAGCCCACACATTCATTAAGTGTGAACTGGGTCATTCATAGAACTCTTTAAAAGTTAGTAAGATAGAATTTACCCTTGCGGAAGCCATTCTGGTTCTGCTTCAGCAAGACTTGTCCTATATGTTTGGTAGTTCTGTCTTTAATAATGCTTTCTTGCTGTTAAGTAACTGGTATGTAATTTCCCAATTCCCTCTGGATCCCTTTTTAAAAATAGGTGTTATCTTGGATGTTACATATTTTTTGTCAGGAGATCTACAATTTCTCATTTGATTTTAAGTACTCTTGGATCTTGGATGAATGCAATCTGAACCCAGTGTTTTATCCATTTTCAACTTGTCAGTAAGGCCTAGAATTTCTGCAAAGTTAGATGGATCAGTGGTCTGCCTCGGTGTAAGGCAGATCCCTATGTTCCTATATTCATCCAACGAATAAGGATTGACAAAATCCTCATTCAGATTCTCTTTATACTGACACTTGGAATTTTATAAAGGCGTGCATCCATGTTTTGCACCAGCAGTACTTGATATGTAGAAAAATAGCCATTTGTGTTTATTAAATTTTATCTCACCTCTCTTCCATGGAGCTGAACTGGTGAACATGTTTCCCTTCTTGTTTCATCCTCACAACAACTGAGCGACATTAGGCCAAGAGACATTTACTACTCCTGGGTCACCCAGTGAGTTTCATGGTTGAGTGGAAGATTTGAACCCTGTTCTCCCTAGTCCATCATTCTAACCCATTACACCACAGTGTTTTATTTTGCACCAACTGATCTCATTTCCTTGTCAACTGAACTCTAGCTAACTCTGAACTCTAGCCAATACAACAGATGCTTATTGCATGATATCCTTCCTCTCCTCCCACACACCCTCATCTGCTTCAAAGGGTCTCCAGCCCTCAAGCAGATTATGGGGTGTATGTGGGGGCTGCAAAATGAAGGTACATTAGCACTGGGTAATTGGTATCCTTTTCCGAAGCTAGCTAAATATTCATGGGTTATGAAAATGGACCATTGGTCTCACCTGAAGGGTGATTTTCATAGGAGGAATCCCATCAAGCGGGTTATAGCTCCACCTATCATCCGAAGGCAAGAATGTTTTGAAGTCAAGACTAGGGGCGTCAGGCCCCTCCCACTCTCCAGTTCATTCGCAGCAAGTCTAAAGAGAGATATCTAAAAATGCAGGAAAAAAGACCAACGGGCCTACCAGCAAGAACATAACACAATAGCAATATTCATTATAATATGACTCTAACATAACAGTAATAGCAGTCTTGACTTCATTATAAAGTCTAAATATAATAGCGTAACATGAATATATAAAAACACCAGAAAAATGTGTAGGTATCCTCCAACTGGGAGGGTCGTGATGGCATTCCTCCTATGAAAATCACCCTTCAGGTGAGACCAATGGCCCATCTTCCATAGGAGGAATGCCATCAAGCAGGATGTACCAAAGCAGCCCATAACAGGGAGGGACCACCCACATCCTAATCATCATTGAGAACCTGTTGCAACACTCATCTGCCAAAAGAGGCATCGGCAGAGGCATAACGGTCTATTTTGTAATGCCTTATAAACGAATGTGGGGTAGACCAAACAGCAGCTCTACAAATATCAGCAACAGGAGCGTTAGTAGCAAAAGCAGCCGTAGTGGCCGCTGACGTAGTAGAATGAGCTGTTGTGCTAGCTGGCACTGGAAGCTTAAGAGACTCATAGGCTAAGGCAATACATGCCCACAACCAGCAGGATAAGGTGGAATTAGCTACTTTATGCCCCATAGATGAAAGGATACAAACAGAGACTCAGTTTGTTGTATATCCTGGGTCCGACCATGTCCTGGTTGCAATGGAAAACTGAATTGACCTTGGAACGGGAGGAAGGATCAGTTTTCAGCACAACAGAGTTCTTGCGTCTCGCAGAGGTGATAGCAATCAGGAACAGGACCTTGAATGACAACAGACGTAAAGGCACAGTCCTAAGAGGCTCGAACGAAGGGCGTTATAAAGCCTGTAGGACCTTCGACAAACTCCATGAGGGAAAACGGTGGACTACAGCCGGTGAGCGTAATGCGGTTCCCCTCAAAAAACGTTTGATGAACAGGTGCGAGGCAATAGGAGCACCCGCGGAGGACATGGAAGAATGGACGGCAGAGTGGACGCATGTCTACGCAATGTGTTGGGTCTAAGTCCCATCAGGAGGCCCCTATGAAGGAATTGTAGTATCTGTTGTATCGTGGCCTGGGAAGGATCAAGGTGTTGGGACTGACACCACCTGGAGAATGCCACCCAAGTATGTTGATATATACTGGTAGTGGATGGTCGTCGCGAGGCCAAGATAATGTCAATAACAGTGTCAGACAGGCCAGCAGGCCTTAAATGTCCCCATTCAAAAGCCACGCTGTTAGCTTGAGCCAATTGAGATCCTGATGCAAAATTGGTCCCTGTGATAAGAGGTCTGGCCTGACCTGGAGCGTCCAAGGTTCCGTCACTGACATGGCAAGGACATCCGAGAACCACGGTCGACGGGGCCAATATGGAGCTATCAAGACCAGATTGGCCCTCTCGCGTTGCTCCTTTCTCAACATCCTGGGTAACAGTGGTACTGGAGGGAAGGCGTACAATAGGCCGTCCGGCCACGGTAATGATAGGGCATCCACCGCTTCCACTGTCATGTCCAGGTATCGAGCGAAGTACCTGGGCAGCTAGCAATTGCGACTGGAGGCAAATAGATCGACTGAGAAGGCGCCGAACCGACACTGAAGAAGATGGAAGATGGTCGGATGAAGTTTCCATTCTTCCGGAAAGACCTGTTGTCTGCTGAGCCAGTCTGCTGTCACATACCAAACCCCTCTGAGATGTTCTGCTTTCAAAAGCCACGCTGTTAGCTCGAGCCAATTGGTATCCTGATGCAATATTGGGCCCTGGGATAAGAAGTCTGGCCTGACCGGGAGCGTCCAAGGGTCCGTCACTGACATGGCAAGGGGCTCCGAGAGCATGGTCGCCGGGACCAATAAGGGGCTATCAGAACCAGTTAGTCCCTCTCGCGTCGCACCTTTCTCAAAGCTCTGGCTAAGAGTGGTCTTGGTGGGAAGGCGTACCATAGGCCATCCAGCCATGGTAGCGATAGGGCAACCACCGCTTCTGCTGTCATGTCCAGGTATCGAGCGAAGTACCCGGGGAGCTGGCAATTGCGACCGGAGGTGAATAGGGAGACTGAGAAGACGCCGAACTGACACTGGAGAAGATGGAAAACGGTCGGATGAAGTGTCCATTCTCCCGGAAAGACCTGGAAAGACCTGTTGTCTGCTGAGCAGTCTGCTGACATGCAGACAGCCATACATCATCTCTTGGACATAGTGACGATAGAGCCAGTCCCTGCAACAGAGAGGTCAGAAGAGGTGTACTCCCTCCTATTTGCAGTGCCCAAACGAGATCTGTCATGGAGGGCGGTGTTGGACTTCAAGTTCACCAACCGTTTCTTAAAGTATCGCAGGTTCAAAATGGAATCCCTCCATTCCACTACAGAAAACCTTCACAAAGGAGACTTCCTGGCTTCTATCGACCTAAAGGAAGCGTATCTCCATGTGCCCATTTGCATAGCCCACAGAAAATTTCTTCGGTTTGCTTTCGGCTCCCAACATTTTCAATATCAAGCAATGCCGTTCAGCCTCACATCTGCCCTGAGATAATTTACCAAGGTGCTACTCATACTAGTAGCTTACCTCCGGCTTCAAGGGGTCCCTATATACCCATATTTGGACGACCGTTTAATACGGGCGAGTTCCAGGGAGCTGGCTCAGCGCCATCTAACGCTCACGCTCCATGTCTTGCAGGCCTATGGCTGGCTAGTCAATTTCGACAAAAGCCGTCTCCAACCAACCCAACGCCTACAACAGCTAGGGGCGATGTTGGATACCCTGCAGGCGATGGTGTTCCTGTCTCCAGACCGCATAACTGCTATTACAGACATCGCACGGTCTCTGATTCACCATGCAACCGCAGATATCATGCTGCTAGCCAGGGTTCTCGGAATGTTGGTGTCCACCATCCATATTGTGCCATGGGCTCGAGCTCACACACACCCACTCTAGTGGGCTTTGGTGCCTTTTCAGCAGGACATTGCCAAGTCAAATCATCAAGCAATTCCCCTGAGCTCAGCACTGTGTCTTTCATTCCGCTGGTGGACGAGGGTCCAACATCTCACCCAGGGCACTCCGTTCAGAGAACCCCGCAGGACTGTTATCACCACAGATGCCAGTCTCCTCGGCTGGGGAGCTCACTGCAACTCCCAGTTCGTTCAGGGGGTGAGGACCACAGCAGAACAGGCTCAGAGCATCAATTGGTTAGAACTGAAGGCTGTCCACTTAGCTCTGTTCCATTTTCAATCTCTGTTCCACTTGGACCATGTCCTCATTCGAATGGACAACATGTGTGCCAAATCTCATTTAAGCAGACAAGGGGGTACCAGGTCCCGTCCTCTGCAGAACCTGGCTTCCCTCATATTCTACTGGCCAGAGCAACATATGCAATCCTTCTGGCTGGAGCCCTGGGACAAGGGGGGGGATGAAATCTCTCTGGAGATGTTGCCCAAAACTCAAGTGTATAGCCATAACAAAAAAGATCTCTGATCCAGGAGACCTGAGTCAGACGTGGCAGTCTGCCCCTAACCGGTATTGAGTTAGTACTGTCTGCGCTGGCGAGACCCTCCCCTAGATGAGGTACCTCTGCGCCCTTGGTACTGACCTCTGCCTGGGAAGCACCTGTTCCAGACTCCCCTGGAGGGACGGAAATCGTATATTGGGAAATCGCGGCCTCGTCCCCCAGGCCGCGTTCCTTGAAAGGACTGAGTCGTGCGGTACGAGGTGAAACGTCTGAAAGGTCTATGATCAACGTTTCTGACAGAGGCCAAGACAGGCTTTCGAGCATCCTTGGGGTCAACAAGCACTGCTTTTAGGTCTTTCTCGCCGAAGAGTACTGATCTGGAATAAGGTGCCCTTGATAAATTAACTCTGGCTGTAGTCTGCTTGCCAGTGACGAAGCCGGAGGGTCCATCAAGCGACTACCTGAGCTGCCATAGCTCGTGCTCCCAGCTGATTTGCGTCCAAGGTGGCATCAGCCACAAAAGCAGCTGTCTTGTGCGATTTTATCAGTGACCGCTGCCTTGGAAAAAATAGAAGCTGATGCAGAAGCTCGCATGGAGAAAGCGGTGGCCTCATGATTCGTGCGTAAGTCAAAGTCCAGCCTCCGCTCAGTGGCGTCCTTTAAATGAGAATCTCCTTCCCGTGGCAAAAGGGATCTAGAGACTGTCAGAAACGGCCAGTCTGTTTGTGAGGCCCGGAGCCAAAGAATAAAGTCTGTCCGCAAGGACATTAAAGCGGCGTGTTTGTAATGGAAGAGACCATTTGTCCTTGGCCAGTTTAGCAATGGGATCTGGCACAGGAATGTCAATAGGATTTGGGGAGCATGATGGATTTGCCTCATTGCGTACAAAGTGGTTCCCACTGTGCTGAGGAATGGCGGTGACGTGTGACGGTGACTGTGTTTGAGCGAAGAACGACAGCATGCCTTGAAGTTGTGATATGAACTCATGAGACAGCTGCAGCCCCGGTGAACTAGATGGTTGCGCTTGCAGAGGCGACAGTATGGACAGCCCAGCAGGCTGTGAAGCTGAATAAACCCTAGGTGGTAATATGGGAGTAGGATGGCTGACAGTTGGTTGGTCAGGAAACCCAGCAAAGTCCTCCTGTTCGGAGGAAGCATAGGAGAATGAAATAGATTCGTTAACTGTTCCTGGCTGTCAGGATGCAGGACTGGGACCCTGAAGATTCAGAAGACGAAGAAGGGGAGGGGGTCATTTGTCCGGAGTTGTGCGAAGGAGCAGGAGAAGAAGGGGAGGAAATCCCAGAGATAGGGCCGTCTAGCAGCAAAGGCCTTAAAAGTCTCACAGACACAGAGCCTTCCCTTGAAGTTCCCACGCCTCCTCCCCCCTTGAGTTCAGAGCAGTTAGAGGAAGAGGGAGGGCCTCCTGAGCCAGGGACAAGCAAAGAGAAACTGCCAGACAGTTTAAACATTGCCCCCCTCTTTCCCCCATACCAGAATCCGAGCCTTCAGAAGGGGAGAGGGCCGTGCTTCCCCCTTCACCGCGTACCAGGAGGCAGCTAAAGAGGCGAGAAAGGAGGGGGGAGAGAAGGGTGGTGGATGAGAGTACTTTGAGGCGGAGTGAGAGAATTTGTGCCCGTTTTCCCCCTTCTTAAGGGACAGGAGAGATAGTGACCCCTTATTCTGTCAACTCTCTTGTATGTCGCAGGATATGTTTCTGTAGTGCAACTTCATGAGAAGAAGTAGTTTGTGTCTGGATATTACTTTAATAAAGACTGAATTGCTTTCACCAACTGGCCTGGTTCCTGAGTCCCATCCTAGATACGACACTGGCCCGCCCCCTCGGGAATTGGAACAGAGACGTAATGTGGCCGTTTGGTTGTGCTGTGACTGGAGAAATGTTTGGGTTTGGCAACCACTTTAGTGTGTTTATGTTTGGACGTAACGTGGCCGTTTGGTTGTGCTGTGGCTGGATAAATGTTTGGGTTTGGCAACCACCTTAGTGTGTTTATGTTTGGGCGCCTTAGATTGTTTTGGCGTGGTTGCCTGAGCTGTCGCTGGCTGTTCTGCCATCATATATATATTCTAGGGTTCTGCACACGGCCACGGATGGGGCAGAATGTAGTTCCGAACAGGCTCAGTACACGGCCACGGATGGGGCAGAATGCACCGGCTCAGACGGCTCAGTACACGGGCACGGATGGGGTAGAATGTACAATTTCAACAGCTTTGGTACACGGCCACAGATGGGGCAGAATGTACAGTATCAATATGCTAGGTACACACCCACGGATGGGGCAGAATGTACAGTTCAAACAGCTTTGTATAGTATCAACAGCCTTGGTACATGGCCACGGATGGGGCAGAATGTACAGTTCAAATAGCTTTGTATAGTATCAATAGGCTTGGTACACTGCCACGGATGGGGCAGAATGTACAGTTCAAACAGCTTTGTATAGTACCAACAGCCTTGGTATACTGCCACAGATGGGGCAGAATGTATAGTTCAAATAGCTTTGTATAGTATCAACAGCCTTAGTACACGGCCACAAATGGGGCAGAATGTACAGTTAAATCATTCACAGATGTACTAGTTCAGATAGTTGCAATAGTCAAATATTTGGAAAAGGCAGCAGCAGTAGCAGATTTAGATAATGCTGTGGGAGCAGACTAGAAGCCTTTGGCTCTGCTGTCCACTGCCCTTGGAGGTTAGACTGAGTACTGAACAGTTAACAGAAAGAGCGGGAAAAGTGGACAAACAAAATGGCGCCCGTAAGAAGAGCGGGAAAAAATTCAATCAAAATTGGCGGAGGGACGGGGAAGAAGCAATGGCGGACACTGAGGAGCACCCGGAAGCTGAAATGGGGCTGACCAGAAAATTTAACTGAAGAGGACAGCCTCAACTACGTTGTACAGCGGCGGAGCTGAGAGACGCAATCGCGGCTCTAGACTCTGCCAGGGCGGCCAGCAAAATCCCCGTAGCGGTTTGGCTGAGACAGTTAAAACTGGAAATAAGCCGCAGCCGCCGACTCCTAGCGAGCATCACGGCGAAGGCAAGCTAACTGATAAAAGCCGCTGAGAAGGAAGGGGGAGCCGCAGCTCCTGGAGGGGAAGTTCAGAAGTAACCGCCTCGAGAAAACAGCCAGGGCAGTAAGCGGGGAGGCGGCAACCAAACGAACGAGGGGACAAAGGAGCCGCAGCTGCAGGCTCTTGGGTTAGGCGGTAAGCCGTAAAGGCACGAAACTAGCAGCGGAGCAGAGCAGGAAGCCCAAGCAGGAGGGACACTGAAATAGAAAGCCGCAGTCGCAGGCTCTGGAGCTGCCGCAAAAATAGGCAGCGAGTGGAAAAAAGAGAGACAGAGGCGGCGCGAGGCAGAGAGCAGCAAGCTCCCGAGTGGAAAAAAGAGAGACAGAGGCGGCGCGAGGCAGAGAGCAGCAAGCTCCCGGATTAAGTCTGCAGCCGCCTGCTGAGGGAGGGAAAACCGCAGCTGCGGTCTCCCAGAATCGCCGATCAGTAAGTCAGGGATTTGTAGCGGCAAGCTACAGGGGTAAGTCAGCGTAGGAAGGGAGAACCGCAGCCGCGGTCTCCCAGACAACGCCGTTCGGCTAGATAGGGAGCTGCAGCTGCAAACTCTTGTGGCAAGGCTGCGGCCGCCGTCTGGGAAGAGAGACCCACAGCCACGGTCTCTCTGAAGCACCGTCAGGCAACTTACTGGGGAAAAAACCACGGGAAAATTAGAACCCTCCAAAGAAATTCCCCAGGGATAACAACTGGATTTAAAACAAAAGGTTTGAAAAACAAGACAAGACAGGGACGTACAGAACCACACACAAATCTCCCGCCCTGTCACACAAAAAATGAAAGACTTATCTATAAGCTACGCTATCAATAATCTCAAACTTCCTCCTATGGAAAATGTCTGCTTTTAACTTAATGTGACATTGCCAGGTCCTCTTTCTCTTTGTATATATTTTGCAGAATTTAATTAGGTGGTGTGTTGAAAACACAACAGTTAAAATGTACTTCCAGTATTGATTATTTTGAGTTATTTCCAGTCTGCCAAGTTGTCTGAATGATGATGAATTAGACAGCTAAAGATCATTACTGTAGAAGATGTCTTCATAAATCAGTAGCATCAGCTGGATGTCCCAGCTGTAATGATAAATTGCCTCTTTGTCAGTGGGGAGATTGGTTAGAGAGTTATCTTATAACCCTGACCCATGACCTCTTCACTGTAGCAATCTATTTCAGTCTCGAAATTCTATTTTATTGAGGTTTTGGCTTGATGATACCAGGAAATAGTTTTAACTGACCCTGTAGGGAATATGGTGTGCTTGTTCACAAAGCTGGAAGTTGTAATCCTTAAATCTTAGTTCATATATTATACTTATCAAATAGGAAAGACTAAAAAAGGAAGTGTTTATTCTTTCGAAACATGGCATCTCTGTAAATTTTTTTAAACTTTACAGAAAGACCCCCCCCCTTCCCCAACAGCCAAGCTGTTTCATGGTCCACCTCCCAATGTGGTGCCAAACCACCACCGACATTCCCCCTTTTTGACTGTATCAGAGACACTGGATCTCCCCTTATAATATCAGAGGTTTCTGATGTATCCCGTTGTCCTGGGGTTTCCCTTCACAAGAACCATTGCAGCCTAAGTAGAAAATATGGTTAAAGCAAGAAATTGTACATTAAATTGAAATTATTTTTAACTCGTTTATGTATATGGATATTGCTTATGTATTTTGCTTTGTAAATTAATTTGATATATTTTTTAAATTGTACCTTGTGTATTCTATTGTAAACTGCTTTGAGATCTTTTAGATAGTAAGCGGTCTATACATGGAAATAATAATAATGATTTTTGGAACTGGAATCAAATTGTTGGATGTGCTTCTCAGTCCCTTTTGTCTTCTCAGTCTCTTGTCAGATGTTTATACCCATTGGCTTCATAATCAGTTTGTGTGTTACTTGTTTCAGCCAGCAAGGTATAACCATGAACCCTTGAGAATGCTGCATATATTAGTTTTCTTGATTATTAAAGCACACAAAACTGGAAAAAAATATATAGGAGCTAGAGTAATCAAACTCTTTTTAAAATCTTCTTAGTGGCTAAACTAAGACATAACTACAGTTTCCAAGGGCAAATAAATTCTTATCTTAGGAAATAAATACTCTTCAATGGACCAGCCAACCAACAGTAAAGTATAGGTAGAGTCCTATTTTTTAGTCCCATCTGCTCTTCTCCACTCTTTAGTCAAGTAGAGGAAATAGAAGTGGGAGTGCCTTGCTGTTCATGTACATGGGTCTTACAAGTAGGATGAATCTCATTAGCCACATCCCAGCCAATGTATATCTGAAAGGTTGAGTCAAGTTTGGCAAAATATTCTGGGTGGTATGGGTAGTTGTGATATGCTTCAAATGCAACAGCGATTGAGCGCAACAGACATGTTAGCTTGAGTCCAGATTTTGTTCCTGTCAGAGGGAGCACCCACTGAGTGGAGATTCCATTGTTAGGATGTGCCCCTGGTGGAAGGAGTGGGAGACTACTTTTGCTGATTTCCCTGTTGCCCCTTGTCCCTTCTAAAACTACAGCAGAGGGAAATCTGCCATAGTTGCTCCTGCCCAGAATTGGGATCACTCCGCTGGACCAAAAGCCTTCCATTGATGAAAGGAGCTCTGTGATGTTCCTGTATTAATGTATATATAGTAAGTGCTGTTTGTATAGAAGATATGTGGTAAGTGGAATGAAAGAGGAGGGGGGAGTAAATGAGCAGTAGAATGCTGGATGATTGGCTGAGTGTTTGGATGGCTGAGAGTATAAATGGAAGGATGACAGTTGAATCTGGGTGGACGTGAGTGGGTTGTTTTGGTGGAGTTGGGAGGTGTTTGTCAGGAGAGTGTGGAAAAAGAGAGAGTGGGAGTTCTGGTTTATGATAAGTCAAGTATCATAGTAATAGATGAAACCATATGCTTATGTGCCTTTATAAAGAAATCTTGTTATCTCTGTTATTTAATAAATACTTATTTGGTTTACCAAAGGCCTGATCCTTGGCTGGGGTTTCACAGACCAGAAGGGAGGGTAAGGTAAATACCAAGGCTGAAGGGTAACAGTAACAAATGGTGGCAGCGGTGAAGGGAAGAATATATCACCACAAGTATCCAGAGCAAACCAGAATTATATGCATTCTGTATAGATCAAAGGGATTGGGACAACTTAAGCACGCAGTCACAGAGGTAACCTGATTGAGAGAGACTCAGGCAGAGTCTCTGGGGATACTGGTTATAGGACGTGACTGGTGGTGCTGCCTAGCAGGGGGATCTGGTGAGGTCTATGCTAGAGCGGAGAGAGAAACCATAAAAAAGGACAGTCCGGACTGGTGGAGTCCCTGGTGGTGCCTAGTGACAGGCAGTAGCCACGAGCAGGTAGGAACCTGACAGGGAGAGCCAGGGAAGGGCATCACAAGCTCTTCCATTCGGAGAGTGCAAAGTCTGGATCTTTACATCAGATCACTGAATTTTTAGTCACAAAAAGACATACGTGTGCAATACTACCTTCTTCATGCTTCAAGTAGTGTAGTAGTATGCTGCTTTAAGCCACAGGGACTCACGCAAATTACAACTCTCAGCTGAGTGACCAATTTTTTAACATTTTTATTAGATTTTTGTATGTGAGTGATAAATCTGTGGATTAAGTTTAGTCATCCGTTCTATTTCCAGGCCAGAATTGAATCACTGCACACTTAAGCAGTTATCCCTGTGCTCTAGCTGTTCTTGAATTCTTTAAGGGTGCTCTAAAGAATTAGGCCTTTGTAGTTCACCATAAAAGATCTATGAACCTCAAATCCCTACGGCCTGGGGGAATACCAGTAATAGTTTCTAACCTCTGCGTTTACATGCAATAATAGAAACTTTGGCAGAACAACAAAGGCAGGGTCAGGTTTGTAGTTAATCAACAAGCTCCTTGCATCTTGTGCTGATTGACCTGTGATGGCTCTGAAACACCCAACTAGCATCTTGCACATGATGAACACCATCCTTTCCATGAGCAAGAAATAGAATAAAAAAAATCCATGGCTAACAAGTTCCTAAAGAACTGTGAAAATTATTTTCTGAATGATAAAATTATTTTTTCTTAAGAACCTCTTCACTGGTTTTGTGCTTTGTGGTATGTTGAAAATAGTTGTATTTGAGATAGACAAATTCTGAATAAGCCAAATAATTAATTACGCCTGTAGTTTCCATAAATAGTATTGTCAACTGTGTATTTCCAAAGGTTTTATTTTTCTTTTTGTTTAGATCTGCCAAGATGACCTGCTGGCACTTAAAAGTTCAGATATCAGTAAGTGCTGCTTTTTAGAATCTTAACCAAGAGCAAGGATCATGTGCTTTAGTAAATCTAGTTTTCTGTAGATGCGTGGGTTTGGTTTGGTTTTTAAATTGACTTGTACAAGAATCCTCTTCAGTAGATATTGGTAGGAGGTTAAATCACTTCATATAGCGGACAGACTGTTGATGAGGGCACATGGCCGACAGCCTGACACCACTCTTGAAACATTTGTACTGGCTTCCCATCTATTACTGAGCCAGGTTGAAGGTCCTTATATTAATTTACAAAGCCCTGAACAACTGAGGTCTGGGGTTCCTTAGGAACCACCTGAACCTTTATATCCCAGCTCAGTCACCGAGATCATCTGCAGGAGCAGCCGTGGTCGCCCCCCAAGTTGGAGACACTCATTTAGCATCCACACAAGATCAAGAAATTGAGCCTTCAGTGTCATTGGCCCAGTTCTTAGGAATGCTCTGCTAACAGAAATTCAGCAGGCAATTAAGAAGGTGTCTTTTCGCAATAGTTGAGCTTAGCTTTTACTGTATGCTTAATGGTTTTTACTATACAGGGTTTTTTACTTGTAAACTGCTTTGATGTTTTTAAATGAAATAGTAGTATGCAAATATTTTTATAAACAAATAAAATGGGCCATTGGTCTCACCTGAAGGGTGATTTTCATATGAGGGAGGCCATCACTGCGGGTAATATCTCCACCTATCGTGCGAAGGCAAGAATGTTTTTGAAGTCAAGACTAGGGGCATCAGGCCCCTCCCATTCTCCAGTTCATTCGCAGCGAGTCTAAAGAAAAATATCTAAAAATAAAAGAACAAGGCCAACAGGCCTGCCAGCAGGAAAATAACACCATAGTAACATTCAGAATAACGTGACTCCAACATAGCGAGATTAGAAAACTAACAGTCTTGACTTACAATAGCGTAACAATAATATATAACACTTTAGAAAAATATCTAGGTATCCTCCAACTGGGAGGGTCGTGATGGCCTCCCTCATATGAAAATCACCCTTCAGGTGAGACCAATGGTCCATTTTCCATATGAGGTCGGCCATCACTGTGGGATGTACCAAAGCAGCCCAACAGGGAGGGACCACCCACATCCTAATCATCATTAAGAACCTGTTGCAACACTCGTCTGCCAAAAGAAGCGACAGCAGAGGCATAGCAATCTATTTTATAATGCCTTATAAACGAGTGTGGAGTGGACCACACAGCCGCTCTGCAAATATCAGCAACAGGAGCATTGGTAACAAAAGCAGCCGTAGTGGCCGCTGACCTTGTTGAATGAGCTGTTATGCTAGCTGGAAGGGGACACCCTCCCCTTTCCGGAGGTATATGATTTGTCCTGGCCCAGAGCAGATTTTGGGGCGTGTACCCCCAGTTACTTATTTTTTCCTGTATGCTTTTGTCCAGTTCGATTTTGCATAGATGCCCTCGTGAGTGTCTGGTGCCCAGCAGAAGCTCTGGGCCGGGCGGGACGCAGTGGCATCTCATAGGGGACACCTTCCCCTTTCCTGGGATATATGATTTGTCCTGGCCCAGAGCAGATTTTGGGGTGTGTACCCCCAGTTACATATTTTTCCTGTATGTTTTTGTCTGCTTTGTTTTTGGATAGATGCCCTCCCATGTGCCCTTCGCCCAGCAGAGGCTCTGGGCCAGATGGGACGCAGTGGAATCTTGTAGGGGACACCCGCCCCTTTCCTGGGGTATATGATTTGTCCTGGCCCAGAGCAGATTTTGGGGCGTGTACCCCCAGTTACTTATTTTTTCCTGTAAGTTTTTGTCCAGTTTGATTTTGGATAGGTGCCCTCCCATGTGCCCTGCACCCAGCAGGGGCTCTGGGCCAGGCGGGATGCAGTGCAATCTTGTAGGGGACACCCTCCCCTTTCCGGGGGTATACAATTTGTCCTGGCCCAGAGCAGATTTTGGGGCGTGTACCCCCAGTTACTTATTTTTTCCTGTAAGTTTTTGTCCAGTTTGATTTTGGATAGATGCCCTCCCATGTGCCCTGCACCCAGCAGAAGCTCTGGGCCGGATGGGACTCAGTGGCATCTCGTAGGGGACACCCTCCCCTTTCCTGGGGTATAAGATTTGTCCTGGCCCAGAACAGATTTTGGGTCGTGTACCCCCAGTTACTTATTTTTTCCTGTATGTTTTTGTCCAGTTCGATTTTGCATAGATGCCCTCGTGAGTGTCTGGTGCCCAGCAGAAGCTCTGGGCCGGACGGGACTCAGTGGAATCTTGTAGGGGACACCCTCCCCTTTCCTGGGGTGTATGATTTGTCCTGGCCCAGAGCAGAGTTTGGGGTGTGTATCCCCAGTTACTTATGATTTATGATTTTATGACATCATTATGTATTTATGATAATATCGGGATCCTGATGATTTTGATTGTATAAATTTATTGTCGGTCTTGACAGCGAGAGTCTCCTGATTACAGCGATATATCATACAGGGTACCCCATTATTTATTTTGGGGTTCAGGGGCATTTTAAATTTGGCTTGATGTTGCTGTAGCTGTCAACTTTTCTTCTTTGTTAGTGACTGAAATTTCACACAAATAAGGAACTGGGAACTGGGAACTAGGAACCAACTTCAGAGTCGTGAGACCAAGGGCGTTAATTACCCTGCGAGCTAGAGGCTGATAATCTGAGGCATTAAACAAGCCATACGATGTATCCTCCTCATGTTCCGAATAGGCACTCCAGTCGTCTCCTTCAGCATGATCAGCAAAGGTTGACTCCTCCCCAAACGAAGCATCATCAGTACATCTGCCTCTAGCCACATCAAAAAGGATTTGGGGAGCAGGAAGGAGTTGCCTTATGACATACACGTTGATCCATAGTGCATTGATGTATGGCAGGAACTTGTGGTGGTGACTGCATTTGAGTGAAAAATGCCAGCATGCCCTGAAGTTGCAAAAGAAAATCCTTTGACAGCTGTAGCCCCGTTGAGGCAGATAGTTGTGCCTGATTAGGTGGCTCAGTGGGCGGAGCCGGAGGATAAGCCCTGGGCGGCAACATGGGAGGAGGCTGGCTAAGTGTTGGCTGAGTAGGAAAGCCAGCAAAGTCCTCCTCGTCAGAAGAAACAGCGGGGGAACGAAATATATCAGTTAGCTGTTCCTGGGCTGCTGAGGTGGTGTTTGGAACAGAAGCATAGCATGGATGCTTGGGTTTGTTGTGGCTGGATAGATGTTTGTTCTTAGCCAGTGCTTGCTTTAGCATGCTTAGTCTTAGTTGCCTTAGATAGTTGTGGCTTGGCTGTCTGAGCCATGTCTGGCTGTTCCGCCATCTTATATTCACTTTGGGTGCAGTACATGGCCACAGCAGGGGCAGAATGCACTGGCAGATGGCTAAGTACACGGCCACAGAGGGGGCAGAATGCACTATGGTATCAGCCTCAATATAATGCAGACTAGTTTTCAGGCTTGGTACACGGCCACAGAGGGGGCAGAATGTACAGCGTCAATAAAATGCAGACTAGACTTCAGGCTTGGTACACGGCCACAGAGGGGGCAGAATGTACAGTTCAAATAAGTTTGTTTTTTATACAGGAGCAACTGGCTGGGCGACGCCACGAGTTGTGCAGGGCAAAAAGCAGCGGAGGTACAATCAGTAGCTGCAGAGAGCAATGTTGCAATAGGCAGCAGTACAAGTCGGTGAGAGAGGAGCTCTTGTAGAGCTAACTAGTCCTATTTGAAAACTCACATACAAGAAAGCCTGGTCAAGGTAAGAAGCCCCCTTATTTAGGTCAGGAAAAAACGAAAAAAAAAAGGGCGGGAAATAAACGGGACAAACAAGATAGCGCCCGTTAAGGGAGAGGGAGAAAGGACACTTAAAATGGCGGAAGCGCCTCTATATGAAAGGTAATGGACGCTGAGGCGACAGCAAACTGATCGAAAATACTGCCTAGCACAGTCTCAAGGGCGTGCGATGGGCGTGCCTGAGACGCAATCGCGGCTCGTAATAGCGAGTACCGTAGCAGCTAAGGGACCGGTAGTGGAAGCAGCCGCCGCCGCCGCCTAGAGACTTTCGCTGCGAGAACTCAAGGCCACAAGTCTGGGTGAGGCAGTTAATCGGATAAAAAATCTCCAAGGTGAGAGCCGCAGCCGCAGGCTCCTGGAGGGAATTTTAATGGTACGTCCGCGAGGCAAAACGCTGCGGCTAAGCCCGGGAAGGCAGCGAAACAGACGACCTCCTGAGAGTGAATCGGGAGGGAACGACACAAACGAGGGGTGAAGCAGGGAGCTGCCGCCGCAAGCTCCCGCTGAAAACGGAGAGAAACGCAGCCGCGGTCTCTCTAAGCTCCAAGGCTAAAAAGCCGGGAAAAGGAAACGGCCCGGGCAAGGAAAACCCCCCCCCCCGGGAAATCCGCAAGAATTTCAACAGTGTGAAATACAAGACAGAGGGAAGGGAAGCAATTGGATATACACAAACGACAAAACCCTCACACCCTGTCAGACAGATGCACAAACAAACACAAAAGACTTAGTCTAAATGCTACGCTATGGAAATCTCAATCTTGTTCGTAGGAAGGCAAGAATGAACTGGAGAGTGGGAGGGGCCTGACGCCCCTAGTCTTGACTTCAAAAACATTCTTGCCTTCGCACGATATGTGGAGATATTACCCGCAGTGATAATAATATGGAAAATGTTATGTATACATTTTGTTTCCTACATCTGAAAACTAGCAATAGTGTTAACTTTGCAAGAAAATATAAAACATGGAAAATATTTTAAAATAGGAAATACTGTTTTTTATGGTATAGATCTTACAAAATGGCATTGCTGGCACAGTGATGATTTTCTTTTGCCGTTTACCCATCTGAATGCATATTGATGTGTTTTTCCTAATTCTGAGATGCCAGTAAAGCTTTATATAGACCAAATAACCTGATTTGTCAGAACATTGTAAAGTTCTGTTAATTATTTTTGTTGCAGTGAATGTTTTCGATTGTGCACCTTCCTCAATTTGGATATATTCACAAATGAGACCGGACTGTTGAATTGTTTTCATCCATGAAGTGCTACTTGAGAGATTGAGGTAGTTCTCTATTAAACTTGTAATCCATTTATAAGAAGCGAAAGTTGAGTATTTTGCAAATGCTATATGACAAAGAATGACTTTTTTGTAAAAGATAAAAAAAATTGAGTTAACAGTAAACAAAATTAAACTGCGTAAATTATGAAAGGGAGTCATTTTGTTTGAATGCTAAAGGGATAAGAACAGGTGTATCTATGTTGTTTTCACAATGGCCTGCCGGATGCAATTGTTAATAATGCCTGAAATTCAGTATTTTTTTAATTTGATTCAATCCTTGAAACACAAATATTTGAAATTTATTTGCCATGTTTGCAACCATTTTTAATTTTTTCTCCTAATGGAGAACAAAGGGTTATATCCCACTAAGCCATACTCTGAACAGACCCAATGAAATCAATGGACAAAAATAATTTCATTGATTTCAATGGGTCTCTAATTTGATTGGACACAACACAAAGATGTCAACTTTGAAGAAATTTCTAGAAGGGTGGTAATTCTTACGTTTCTCACTGAAAATAATTGGCAACTTTTTGATTCGATACACTAATTTCTATTTTTCTTTGCAGGATGTTAAGAAGATAGTTGGCAGATCTGCTGTTTTTTCTAAAATTAATGTATAACATTAAAATGTTTGTGGGTTGATACTGTTTCTAGAGCAAGATACTTATTCAAGACAATGAAAACCCTTCAATTTTTCCAAGAGGTTCTTTTTCTGTATAGCACTTTTTTCTCAAAAGGCTTTATAGTACGAGTGAGTAGCTTTGCATACATTTTTTAGACATTTATAGTAAAGGTTCCTCTTGTTCTTTCATAAAAATTAGGAGGCCATAACACTAACTATGGTCATCTCTTCACAAAATGGAAAGTGTTCCTTTTTTCTACCTCCAGCATTCTTTGTTACAATCAGGGTAGCAACAATTGTATGCCTGATTTTTTTTGCAGTAACTAGTCTGTTAATTTCCCTTTCCTTAGTTAGAATCTTGTGTGTTTTTATAATGTAAACGGTAGATTATGAGAGAAGTAGAAGTGCATTTTCAAGTAAAGTTTCTTAATTTTTCATGTTTTCATATCCTGTATTTGGGTATATTGCTAAGGTAAAAGGTGACAGTGGGAAAATCAGTTTTACTGACCATTAAAATGTATGTATGACAAACATTAAGAAATGTATGAACTGATCTTACAACTATTTATACATTGAAGTATATCTTTAAAAATACTTGAGAATAGACTTGATTTTTCAAAGAGATACTAAACTTCATTACTAAGAACATGTGTAGCAGGTCCATATGTAGCAATGAACTGTTTCAGCTGTTTGTGGCACTGCAGTAGGTAAATATCCCTTTGATCCAGAGAGTTCTCACTATTGAGTTCAAATGGAAACACAGCATTTGGGGCCACACAAAACACAGAAGCACCTATGATAATGAAAGCAGAAGAGTAAACTTGTATAATTTCCTCAAACTGCTACAATGCTCAAGTATCCGTGAAAGTTTGATTGATATCAATGGACATTTCAAATAGAAACCCCAATCTAGTTATAGCCATCCCTGTCAGATTTCTGAACACAAGAAGGATGGGTAGAAAATTTCTCAATATTCTAGAACTACTTTCAAATGTTAAGATTTTTAGTATGCACAATAATAACTGGTTTTAATTAGCCTCACTCATACTGTGTCCATACCTGCACTATAATAAATATTCCCATTTTAAGATGTTTCTTTTAAGGGCAGAAGACTGAACATTTTAGCGGAATCTAGCACAGTAAGATTTACACAATCTCATAAAATGAAATCTTGGATCCTGTCAAAGCCAATGCATTAAAAGCAGGTGTGGGGAACCCTTAACCCTCAAGTCCCAACCCAGCTGGAGTTGCTGAAAGGTCCTAGGGAGCTAATAGAGGAGCATGCACCCCATCCAAATCCCAGTTTAGATCAATCACTGCGACGAAAGCAGTCTAAAATCCCACTGAACATCCAATTGAAATGGGTCCACTTAATCAGTACCCTTCCAGGTGTGTCTGGAATTGTGAGGTCGTCCCATCCTTGAGTTGCAATAATTGAAACTAATCCCAGAAAACCAGACTAAGTGATACACTGGATGCATTCTTTATAGGAACCAAAAAGAACAGGAACTTCAAGTGTCTTTTTTCTGCCAATGCCCCCACTGTAGCCTCCAGCAGATGGTTATGTCAGCACACAAGGCAGCAAAGAAATATATATAAATGAGACCTGGGGTGCCGCAAACAGAACCTTACCTACTGTTTGGTATCTGATGGGCTCTGCTTTTCAGCCAACCATAAAACAGCACGTTTAAGGATTTTACGTGAACTTTTAGAGAGATCTAATTAAGAAAAGTTCAGTTTAAAAAGTCTTTACCATGTTTTAAAGTGAGAGATGATTCAAATAATAATACAGCAATCAAAACATCTTCTTCAACTACTTTTGTCCTTAAACTCAGCTTAGCATGTGCTTTAGACAGTGAAATCCTAAAATACAAAGATAAGTTTAATGGTTAATTTTAAATCAGCTGTACAACATTAATAACTGTATGTTTTTTGCAGCCTTTACACATCATAGAGATATGTAGCTGCTACAGTGACCTGTCTGGAGGGAAGTGAAGCATGTGTATTTTTGAATAAAAAATTCTAACCAATCATTAGCACAAATGAGAGGGGTAGTTTTGGGCTGATGGAGATGGAGCCACAGTGGCCAAAATATTTCTAGGATACTATGCAAGATAAATCCCCTCTCCCTGCAGTTCTGTTAATCAACATATAGCATATATACAGATCTGCCTGTATTACACGAACAGAGATGTGGGTGCCTGTATCAGAATTAGTATTTGTGTAGGGGTTTGGAAGGAGCGGATGCTTCTCTAAAAACTGGCTACGAGAGTCTCAAATTCTCAGCTGATACATCAGATTCTGAAACAAAATGGGGATCTATTCCAGCTCTTAAACTTTTAATTTTTTAATAAAATCTTAGTGTAATGCTACTTGAAATTGCATGTATAGATTAACACAAAACATGTTGGTGAAATTTAAGAAATTGAAACTTAATCCCATGCCTAATATGAATCATTTCTTCTGAGGATGCTGAATGATTCCCAAGAAAATGTATAAGCACTTCCTCCATAAGTGATAGACAGGAACATAAGAACTGACATTTGTGAAGCAGGCTAAGGTGCATATAATTATGTATTGTGCAACCGACATGGCTAAGGATAAGGAACATAGTGATTTGTGGAATGATCCATCTTTACGTTCTTTCCCAGCTTTTGGTAAAAAAGATAGTTTGGCACAGCCGTCAGGTTTGGGTTTGGCATGATTACTTACGATTAAAAGGCTAAATTTTGAGGATGAACACTTTAGCAACATGTACTTAATATGTAAATGAAACCTTACAAGATTTTCAGTGCAGTTCCTGAGAGACTTGATCCATTAACAGGATGTGTTCTTACTCTGCGACTTGCTAAGTAGTAGCCATGAATCAGCCTTTCTGCTTCTGAACAGAGTTCCACATGCAAATTCTTGGAGAAAGCAAGGAACTAAAAGGACGATATAAATTATTTTATTTGTTTATGAATTCTGTGGTAAATAAAAACGTTAGAAAGATATACTAGTGATCTTTAAATTTCAGTTGTACAGTGCTTTTTAGAGTATTTTCCAAGACCCCATTTTCAGAAAAATAATTCGTCAATTCATTATTCTTGATACTTTTTCACCTTAAAGAAAATAATTTTAAAACAATCTGAAAAAAAATGCTGTGAATTTATTTATAAACTTGCATAAAACTAATATACTAAAGTACTATATTTCAGAAGTACTTAAGAAAGTTCACACCAGTCACAGTGAAACCTCAGATAGTTGACTAGTTATCAACAGCTGAACAGTGCTGATTCATGGATAAATGTTGCAAATTTGAAAGTGTTCCCTTAACTACAAGCTCATATGTATGCTGGAGACTTCTGGTGCCCTTCAAGGCACAGGGTCAAATACTCTCATGGCTTCTTACTTGTATAATAAGAGTGTGAAGTCACTGTTGGCCTTCCCAGCACTATAAAAGATGTGGTGGGAGATAGGGTGAAAGAAAAGTCTCATTCTCATTGTGAATGTGGGACATTGAAATCAGTTGCCTGGAGTGAATAAAGTGCACCAGTAGTGTAGTGGCAAATTCAGAAGTGCAGGGTTCCACCATGATAGTCCCAGCCCCTCTCTCGCCTTTTGTTGCTGGGTTGAGAATAAGATCCTTGTTAATACTTTCTCCCACAACAAATGTCCCTAGAGGCCCATAAGCATGAAAGGGGAGCCTTCTCAGTGGCTGACTTATCTCCATTCTCTCTGATTAGCTCCAATCAGCAGGAAAGGTGAAGAAGCATGTTAGAAGACTCTTCTCAGTGGCTAACACCCCTTTCATGCTGATTGTGTAGGATGCTAGAGACAGAGGGACCCTGCTGGGACTTTGCTCCCAGAAAAGTAACAGGTCTAAGACCTCCTGAGTCCCTGAACAACTACACCTTTGAAGTATACACACAAAAAGCCAACCAGAGCAGGATGGCTCCCCACATCCTTGTTCAATCAAAATATAGACAAACTAGGTTGTAGGAAAGGTCCTTTAATAACTAAAGAACTGTAGTTCAGCAGTAGAGTATCTGCCATGCAGAAGGTCCCAGGTTAAATCCTTGGCACCTCCAGGTAGGCTGAGATAAGCCTCCCTGTCTGAAATCCTGGAGAAACCAAAAAAGGGGTCAAAGACCAAGATGCTGGAAAATAGGAACTTTTATTATAGATAAAACCCAACGCGTTTCAGCCTGTTATCTGCAGGCTTTCATCAGGGGCTATGGTAAATCAAACAAAAGGGACAAGTTAACTACACATATATAAAATCATACATATAATCTTATAAGCCATTATGTGAGTATCAGATTGTCCTAAAGACTTATATGTACTATGTATGTGTGTATGATTTTATATGTGTGTAGAGTTAACTTGTCCCTTTTGTTTGATTTACCATAGCCCCTGATGAAAGCCTGCAGATAACAGGCTGAAACACGTTGGGTTTTATCTATAATAAAAGTTCCTATTTTCCAGCATCTTGGTCTTTGACCCCTTTTTTGGTTTCTCTTTTGGATGCTAGCCACCCTCTGCTTGAAATCCTGGAGAGCCATTGTAGATAGTACTGAGCTAGATGAACCAAGGCTCTGACTCAATGTAAGGCTGTGTTCCTAACTGCGTATGTCTCAGACAATTTATGTTTTGGAGGAAGTTGGCTACTCCTATGAATTGATAATAGTATATTATCTTCAGAATAGGATCTGAAGCAAGAGGCCAAAATGGCAAAAGAACAAAAGTGACCCCCCCAAAAAACCCCACAACATTTGAAATATGATTGCTAAAACAGCAGTTTGTCAACCAGCTACACTCTTTTGGTGTAACTCCTAATGTCTAATTACCTTCTTGTAATCTTGTGTTCTGAATTGTTGAGAGACTGTGTAAACTGCTTCTTTTGGATTGATAGCCTTTTTTAAAATGTGATTCACAACAGGAAGAACTGAATTGGAAAATGGTGATTCACTGCAGTGTATTAAAAGCCCAAAAGCATCTATAAGGTTAGCTGAAATAAAGCTTAAGTCCTAGTCAAAATAAAAACAAAAGCAATTTCAGAACAGAACGTCATGTGGTTTCAAAACAAAACCAAAATCTTAATTATTTGGCACTATGGGAATCAAAAAATGTATAGTTCAATGTTTTTATGAGAAATATTTTTAAACATTTCATTTAGAACTTTTGAACTATTTAACAAATACACATTCGCTATAGTCAACTCATTGATGAAAATAGAATGAATGACGGGAAAACCACATTTTCATGGCTGCCCATTTGCAGATCAATGTGTCATTTTAAAAGCTATTAAGTATTCTTAATTAACATCATTGTGCAATTACAGCAAAACAATATGACTTACCATTTGACCAGTTAGAGTATTATCTCTTTGAACATGCTTTTTGGAAGAAGAAAAATCCACATCAATAAATGACCAAAAACTGGTTTGAATTGGAAGAATAACTTGCTGATCAGTATCTTCTCCATATTTCTTTCCAGAAATAAATATAGTAGTAGTTCTTCCTTCAAGCACTTGTAAAGCCAGACAATAAAAACTGCTTAAAATCTGATCGTACGTAGATATCACTATAATATTGCTTTGAATAATGAAAACTACATAGTATACTTGTCTTAAAGAATCTGAGTGACAGCTGACATGCTATATTTTCAAATTATAGGAATACTCTGGAAGTCAGTGCTACACATCAAAATGCAGCATAGGAAGGATTTATGTGCTATATTTCTGAGAAAGACAGATAATCTAAGAATTAGGTTTCTTAATTTTGATTTAGAAGCTGGGAAGTTACCCAACATTGTGCGAACAGATTCCCCCTTCCTCTCTCTCCCCCCCACAGCCACATGTGTACCCTCCCCCAAATCTGCTCCAGAGGGTCCCCTAACCCTCTGGAGTAAATGTGGTGGGCTTGAGGCGGCTCAGGGGGCAGGGGAGGGAGGAAAGGGAAATTCCCATTGCACAACCAGAAGTCCTTTTCACTAAATGGCAGGCACAACTGAGTATCAGCCTAGATTTTTTTATATTGATTTTAAAAAATTAATCCTTGTCAATAAAATGCCTCCACTAGCAGATAGTAAATATTCTAGTGTTTTGTTCTTTCTGCAATATCAAAACTTCTACAGGTTGAATTCTGATTAAGGCAAGCAAAGTGCTTCTGCAGGAACTGAGTAGGACATGCTTATACTATACTGTCTACACGTTTTAAAATGAGAAATGTCAAATACTATTCTGCACAGCAAGACTGCACTCAGTGAATCCATATGATATATGAAGATAACCCAGAGTTTTTCTTGAATCTCTTTCCAGTAGTACATGCTGCTATCAGGTGCTTCCAAAGTAGCTGTTTACTCTGAAACTAACACTCTTTGTTCCATTCCTCTTAATGGGGCATTTACATGATGTCATTCCCGTGGTTCCTAACATCTCTTTTGGGAGCTCAACAAACCCAACTTTTTTTAAAAAAATGTGTTTTAACAGTAGTGCAATCTCTTCAGGTACAGATTGCCTTGGCACCACTCCATCTTTTTCAAGCAATACAGCTTTGACTTGTGCACTAACGTATCAGGTGGTTGACTTTATTGCCATACCTTTACAGTTACACTATTATCTTTCTGATCAGCACCAACTTAGCAACTTTTTTCCCTTAATTTATATTTTAAATTGTATTACAAAACCTTTTCACCTACATTAATGTCTGTGTTGGAATATCCATGCAATAGCAATTGAATGAAAGTGTTTTTAAAATTATTTAAAATATTGGGGAGAGATCATGGGTTAGTGATTTTAGTACATTGTATTCATGCAGAAGGTCCCAGGATGGACAGTTCAAGCAGAAAGTGATGTAGAAAAACAGAGACTTTGGAAAGCCTCTGGCATTAGACAATTCTGGACTGGATGTAAAAACATTCTGATTTGGTATAAAATCCAGTTCATATGTTGATTTTAAAAATCAACACTCAGCTAAAATTGTGTACTTAGGTGCACTGTTATTTGCCCACCCATGTGACTGTGCCACGTACACACACATGAGGATCCTCTGTCTGAAGTATGATTGTGGTTCTGTCTACTTCCAACAGAGAAGCAATGACTGAAAAGCTGCTAGTGTGGAAGTGTCCATAGTGATGGACAGAAACCTACTATTAGAGAGCAGTCTTAAACACAAAGTGCATTTGGAAGTCTGAAATAATTTTGCTTTGAGGTGACATGTGCCTTACATGTGCCCATATTTTAGGCACATGTAAGACTTTCCGTTGACTTACCTGACTGCAACTGCTCAAGCTTATCCTTTTTATATGAAGGCAGTTCTCCAATGAAACATATTCCACCTTTGGCTAGCAAAGCACTATTAGCCTGAATGCTAGCAGTTCCAGTTCCATGTTTATCTTTGGACACAGTAGGAAAAACATCAGACTGAATGTGCCGTATGCCCCGGGTCACAAGACTAATGCTGTAATTCATAACTCTAGATGATGGGATAAGTAGATATCTCAGTAACGAGTGGGTAATGCTTTGGGGATAGAAATCATACAGTTTCAAAAATAATTTTAATTGTAGTTTAAATGACATTACAGTTCAATTGAATCATAATTCTGTCCTTGGAATAAAGAAGCATACATATTTTATCTCACTCAAAGCAAACGCAAAAGAAGAAATTGAACAACTGCAAAGAAGCTAATTTTACAGTCATAACATAGTTCTTTGCACAAGGGTAAATAAAATATACACAGCCATCCCTCCAAAGGGGAAGATAATCTACTTACTAAAGAAAAGAGGACTTAGTTACCTCTCTAATGTTAGAGATTCATTCGTCATTATCAAAAGATCCAGGTAATCTGCTGTTGTGTTATCTCTGTCACTTGTCTGTACTAGACTCAGCAATATAGCTAGTTTGAGAGTGTTGTAAATGCCTGGTGGAAGTATTTGTGAAGCAAAACAGTTGGCCAGAAGAGCTGTAAATCTCCAACATGAGCTTGAAGTCAAGGAAAGGAGATACTTAAAATTTCCACTGATGCAGGAAGGGCCTAATAAAAAAATAAACACCAAACCCAAATTTATACATATAAACAACATAACTTACAAATTTTTTACAAATATCTTTACATCTTCCATTTGTAATTAATTCCAAGACAAGACAAAACATACTGGGGGGGGGGAGATCAGAGTGCATTCCTATGTGTTAACTCAGATTATTCCCAACTAAGCATCCAAAAGGATTTCATCTCATATTTGCAAGAGTGGACACTTAAGTCAGTCTCATTTTATTAAATGGGCCTTCCTTTCAAATAAAAGTTAGGACTGATGTTTAAAGCAGTTGTCAAAAACATAGAGAGCACCCCATTTTATTATGGTCCTTTTTGCTATTGTTTTGGATCCCTCCACAGGGTATAATTTGCCCAAACCCCATACCACAGTGCCTCCCAAGGTTCTGCTGTCTGGATTATTCTCTCCACCATGTCCTTCTTTAACGATGTGGCTGAGAAGGGCACTGTGGTTTCCCATCTCTGTGTTGCTTTGTATACTCCTGCCCAGAGCTCTGTAGCTCTTTATTCTTTGTTTATTGCAGCCCACAGTCTGCATCTTTTTCTTTTTCAGGCCTCTATGGGTCTCACACAGTGATGCCAAAAGGTTTTTGTAGCTTCACAAAATGGAAATGGACTGCCTTCAAGTCAACTCTGACTGATGGCGACCCTAAGAATAGGGTTTTCTTGGTAAGCGGTATTCAGAGAGGGTTTACCACTGCCTCCCTCTGAGGCTGAGAGGCAGTGACTGGCCCAAGGTCACCCAGTGAGCTTCATGACTGTGTGGGGATTCGAACCCTGGTCTCCCAGGTCGTAGTCCAATACTCTAAACATTATGCCACACTTCAGAAGGCCCCTCCAAATTTGTTAATTTAAAAAAAAAAATTTACTGAATCCCCATAGGTTCCCCAGTGATACTGTGATCCATCTGGTTTTTTGTGCTCTCCCCAGCATTATCCACTATCTTTTCGGCGCCAGGTGAAAACATTTTTATACTCCCAGGCATTTTAAAGTGTATTTTAAACAGCATTTCCGTATTTTGGATGTTGTTTGGTTCGTTATTGTTTGTTTTGTTTTTTGATTTATTGTATTTATTGTATTTATATATTGTGCTTGTTTTTATCTTTTTGTACACCGCCCAGAGAGCCTTCGGGCTTAGGGCGGTATATAAATTAAACTAAATAAATAAATAAAATAAATAAATTAACTTTAAATATTTTGCTTAAAACTTTTTTTTACCAACTACTTCTGCTAGTGCCCTGCTTGATTCTGTGATGCCAAAAGGTTTTTGTGACCCCCCCAAGATCCCCATCTGTCCTTTTTAAAAAATGTGAATGAATGAATAATTTTATTTCAGTCAACCGACCACAATACAATATAAAAATAAAAATATTAACATGAGACTCCTTGGTGACAGAGCTATGGCAGACATCAAAACAATACGATAAAATTAATTACAATTCACAATCTTAGAGGGTCTGGTCACAATGGCCAAGTTCAGAAATTTGGCCACTTGACCAGTAATTGCCTTGTCAGAGCCCTCTAGTAAAACAGGCAGAAGAGACTCAGGGGAGCGGCCTGGAAGGGACTGCATAATGGGGTATAAAAGATCTTTTCTGGCCGCTTCATAATACCTACAATTAAACAGAACATGTAAAACAGACTCCAGCATTATCACAGGGGCAGCATCTATTATTCCTTGGAGTTTTGTCATATCTACCCTCCAAAAGTTTAGAAGGTAGGGCGTTGAATCGGGCCAAAGAAAATGCCCTCCTGTACTTAGGTACAGATAACCAACTTAGGTAGAGCATCCCATCATTATAAGGGAAACCTGTTAGACCCACTGATCGAGGGGAACAGGGGCCCGAAACAGCTACAAGAAGCTCTTGGATGTCAATGTCCACTAGCCGCTGTTTAACAATTGCCTTGGCCCTACCAAATTCCATAGAGAGCAAGTCAGAAGGAGAAAGGCCAGCTGAAACAACTTTATCCACCACCACCTTGGTCCAAGATGGCTTAAGAGGGTCTCTCATTACCTAAGAAGTAAATGAGTTTTGAGTGAGCATAAGACAGCAGCGTAGCCAGAATGAAATGACATAGATCCAAGCTAAGCATTTTAAAGAGTTAAGGCCAGCCTCCAAATTAAGGGTAGCTCCAGAAACACGTCTTGGGACACCAAAAATAGATCTAAGGAAGAAGGATTGAATTCCTTCAAGTGATCCTTTAAAGTAGGGATACCAAATTGGTGCCCCATAGAGTATCATCGGGACTATTTTAGTTCTTAAAACACGTACTGCTGCTGGCAAAATTTTCCCGCCTTTTGTGAAAAAGAAGTGGGTCATTGCACCCAAGTTTTTCTCAGCTTTGGCCTTAACATATTTGCCTTGGATTCTCCAGCTGACTGTTTAATGGAACCAAATACCCAGGTATTTGTAGGAGTCAACCTGTTTGATTTTGTCGTTCCCCATGAACCAAGGGTACCTGACCTTTCTCCTGGAAAATACTATTACTTTAGATTTAGAATAGCTAATTGTAAGGTAATTATCTTTACAATATTCCACAAAGCCACTGAGTAGTCTCTTAAGACCCAGCCGGGTTTGGGAAATTAGAACCGCATTGTCTGCATAAAGCAGAATGAGTACTTTTGTATGCCCAATCTTGGGTGGATGGGATTGTGTCGTTCCCAGGACAGAAGGAAGATCAGCCAAGTATAGGTTAAATAGGGTGGGAGCGAGAACACACCCTTGTCTGACACCTCGTGTGGAGGAGATCTCCTTTGAGAAGTGACCTCGATAGCTACATCGTACCTGGATAGATGTATTTTGGTACAATAAGCGAATCAGGAACAATAACCTTTTCTCAATAGAAAGCAGTTTTAATTTGCTCCACAGACGATCACGAGAGGTAGAATCAAAAGCAGATTTTAGATCTATGAAGGCTGTACAAAGTTTGCCTCCTCATGCTTTAGAGTGTTTGTGTGCTAAGTGGGCCAATACCAAACAGTGGTCAAGTGTGGAGCATCCTGGTTTGTATCCTATCTGCTCTTCTCCCAATATGTTGTTGTCACTTATCCACATTTTCAGCTTTAAGCCTAGATAGCTGGCGAACACCTTCTTGATAGCTGGTGAACATCTTCTTTAAAAAAAAAAAGTATAAAAATCTCCACTTCAGCCACACCCACTCTGATATCCAGCACCTAGAGGATTGATAGTGGAACAACGTAGCCAATCTCTCTCTCTCTCTCTCTCTCTCTCTCTCTCAGCCACCTTTGTGGTAGAGGGAGAGAGATTTCACTGGTCAAAGATAAATAAATAATCTGTTCTGAAAGAAATAGTCCATTCTCCGCCTGTGCTACGCATCCTATATCTCAGTTAATACTCCTCTGGGGGATTCTCTGTTAGCTTGGTGCAGGGTTGGGGGAATGTTTCTTTTTCTAGACTACATCTCTCACAAGCATAGTTAGTATGAGAACAAAAGGAAAGAGGATTATTGCTCCAAGGTTTTTAGTAAAAGGTAGTAAAATCATCTGGATCTGTTTCAGTCGGGTTTCAGGCCTGGTTTTGGCATGGAAACAGCCTTGGTCGCCCTGTATGATGACCTCTGTCAGGAGAGAGACAGAGGGAGTGTGACTCTGCTGATTCTCCTTGATCTCTCAGTGGCTTTTGATACCATCGACCATGGTATCCTTCTGGGAAGACTGGCTGAGTTGGGAGTGGGAGGGACTGCATGGCGGTGGTTCCACTCCTACTTGGCAGGTCGGCTCCAGAAGGTGGTGCTTGGGGAACATTGTTTGGCACCCTGGACTCTCCAGTATGGGGTTCCACAGGGGTCAGTTCTATCCCCATGCTGTTCAACATCTACATGAAACCGTTGGGTGCGGTCATCCAGAGCTTTGGAGTGCGTTGCCATCAGTATGCTGATGACACGCAGCTCTTTCTCCTTTTCATCTTCTTCAGGTGAGGCTGTCAATGTGCTGAACCAGTGGCTGGCTGCAACAATGGACTGGATGAGGGCTAATAAACTGAGGCTCAATCCAGACAAGACTGAGATGCTCCTAGTGGGTGGTTTTTCTGACCGGATGGTGAATGTCCAACCTGTCCTGGATGGGGTTGCACTCCCCCTGAAGGAGCAGGTTCATAGCTTGGGGGTTCTTCTAGAACCATCTCTGTCACTTTGAGGCTCAGGTAGCAGGCGAATCAAGCGAGGTATCCAGAGCACAGCCTTGTCCCAATTTCTTGGATGAATTTCAGTTGGTACAGCTTGAGAACGTTGATAAGGTGCTTAGACAGGTTCGTGCAACCACTTCTGTGCTGGATCCTTGCCCTTGGCTAATAAAAGCTAGCAGGGATAGAACAGCTGGCTGGGCCAGGGAAGTGATTAATGCCTCTCTGCGAGAGGGGGTGGTCCCTGGCTGCCTGAAAGAGGTGGTAGTGAGACCACTCCGGAAGAGACCCTCCCTGGACCCAGAAAATCTTAATAACTATAGGCTGGTAGCAAATGTTCCATTCCTGAGTGGTGGCACGCCAGCTCCAGACATGCTTGGATGAGACAGATTATCTGGATCCATTTCAGTTGGGTTTCAGACCTGGCTTTGGCACAGAAACAGCCTTGGTCACCCTGTATGATGACTTCTGTCGGGATTGAGACAGGGGGAGTGTGACTCTGTTGATTCTCCTTGATCTCTCAGTGGCTTTCAATACCATCGACCATGGTATCCTTCTGGGAAAACTGGGAGTGGGAGGAACTGCATGGTGGTAGTTCTACTTGGCGGGTTGGCTCCAGAAGGTGGTGCTTGAGGAACATTGCTCGGAACCCTAGACTCTCCAGTATGGGGTTCCGCAGGGGTCAGTTCTGTCCTCCATGCTGTTCAACATCTACATGAAACTGTTGGAAGCGGTCATCCGGAGCTTTGGAGTGCGTTGCCACCAGTATGCTGATGATATGCAGCTCTATTTCTCCTTTTCATCTTCTTCAGGTGAGGCTGTCAATGTGCTGAACCAGTGCCTGGCTGCGACAATGGACTGGATGAGGGCTAATAAACGGAGGCTCAATCCAGACAAGACTGAGATGTTGTTAGTGGGTGGTTCTTCTGACCAGATGGTGGATGTCCAACCTGTCCTTGATGGGGTTGAACTCGCCCTAAAGAAGCAGGTTCGTAGCTTGTGGGTTCTAGAACCACCTGTCACTTGAGGCTCAGGTAGCCTCAGTGGCACGGAGCGCCTTCTACCAACTTTGGTTGGTGGCCCAGCTACGCCCCTATCTGGACAGGGATAACCTGGCTTCAGTGGTCCATGCCCTGGTAACCTCCAAGTTAGATTACTGCAATGCGCTCTATATGGGGCTGCCTTTGAAGACGGTTTGGAAGCTGCAGCTTGTGCAAAATGCAGCGGCCAGATTGGTAACAGGGACCAGACGGTTTGAACATATAAAACCAATTCTGGCCCGCTTGCATTGACTGCCTGTATGTTTCTGAGCTCGATTCAAGGTGCTGGTTTTAATCTATAAAGGCTTAGGACCACAATACCTGATGGAATGCCTCTCCCAACATGAATCCACCTGTATACTACGTTCAACATCCAAGGCCCTCCTCCGGGTGCCTACTCCGAGGGAAGCTGGGAGTCTGGCAACAAGGGAGAGGTCCTTCTCCGTGGTGGCCCCCAAATTATGACTTCTGTCGGGATTGAGACAGGGGGAGTGTGACTCTGTTGATTCTCCTTGATCTCTCAGTGGCTTTCAATACCATCGACCATGGTATCCTTCTGGGAAAACTGGGAGTGGGAGGAACTGCATGGTGGTAGTTCTACTTGGCGGGTTGGCTCCAGAAGGTGGTGCTTGAAGAACCACCCACTAGGAGCATCTCAGTCTTGTCTGGATTGAGCCTCAGTTTATTAGCCCTCATCCAGTCCATTGTTGCAGACAGAACAATCTGTCTGATGAGGTGTGCCTGGCACCAACACTGTTATCTTTTCGGTGCAAGGTCAAGACTTTCCTCTTCTCCCAGGCATTTTAGCATGTGTTTTTAAATTGTTTTTTAAAAAAATTAAATTGTGTTTTTAATTTTTTTGTGTTTTAAAATTTGTATATTTGCTTTAATGTTTTTAATTGCTGTAAACCACCCAGAGAGCTTCGGCTATGGGGCGGTATATAAATGTAATAAATAAATAAATAAAATAACACCCATGAGAACGTAAGACTTGGTGGTCCCGTTTGCTTGCAGTTTAGCAGGGGTAGGTGATATGGCTTATGAGAACTAGCATAAGGGATTACATTGTTGGGGTACAAGAATTATGGGTTCCCACATCTTCATAATTTGAAAACAGGTTTAAAGGTCAATTTCTTGATTTATGCGGATCAGATATATATATATCTTGTGTACCAATAAGCAACCTAAATGAGTGATAAAGCTATCAGATTATCTGGTGCCCAATTTCACTACATATGAACTTGGTTCATAGTAAATCAGCCCTCATGAAAATCAAAGTGTCAGTAATGTGCATTAAGTACAGGCTATTTGTATATTTGTATAATTTTATGTAGTGCCTTTCTACAAAATTACAATGGGTGGTATTCGGCTAAGCCGTTCTCAGAGCAGCCCATTGAAATCAATGGACTTAAGCTAAACATTACTAACTTGTCAACTGATTTCACCAGTCTTACTCTGAGTCATATATTACTATCTAATAAAAACAGAACTACAGATGCAAAGCATTCCCACCAGGAAAAACAAATGAACAAAATCTTCATAAAACACCAGTATTATTAGCATCACATGTAAATGTTAATGCAGGAGACTCTGCGTAAGAGAGAGTAAATGGACATTCGAGCCACTATAGGTTTTATAGCCATACTATAATGTAATTTAAGCTTCAAAGTATTTAAAATGCTGTTAGATCACAAATTAATAGGTAGAGGGCACTCTCTGTCTGGTATTTCAGCTGGAATTCTTTCTTATTCCAACTTAAATAGCAGACAGAGTGCCCTTTAGAATGCAACATGAATGTAGTGTATATACTTATGTATTAATTTAAACCTACTAAACCTCCAAATAAGGTGAAATGTATGAATAAAAAGACAAAAAGAACTCTGCATTTTTCACAGATAATTTACTGAGATGCAACAGAGAGAGAAAGGAGGCAATTTGCAAGCATACAGAAAGCAAAGTCCCAAAATGTTTATATATATATATATATATATATATATATATATATATATATATATATATATATATATACACACACACACAACTCCACTTGTTATCAGAGTATGCTGTCATTCAAATATTTTAAAACAGGAACTCGTCTTGTTTTACCTGTTAGATTAGAGAGATGTACACTGTTGGCTTCCAGGCAAAGTGTGATTTGTGAGCAGCTTGGTATACACACTGGAATTCCTATAACTTTGTACCTGTTTCCTATTTTCATTTTATTGGATAGTTCATCTATAAATAACAGATAGGCATGTGGTGATTTATGTATTTACTTAAGATATTTATAACCTGCCTTTCTTCATAAAAGCAAGATAGTTAACAGGAGAAAAAAATCACAAATAAACCATTTAAAATGTTAGAATCAAACACTAAAATGCTAAGGCTGCAATTTTCTTGCTTTTACCTGAATAAGTTCCATTGAATTCAATGGGACCTATTTCTTAGTAGACACCTGCTGTAAAGAAGCAGCAGCAAATAACACAATATGGAAGCAATAAAATCTATTCAAAAAGCAGAGACAGTTGAAAACCAGTTCAAATAAAACAATCATTTATTAGCCAAACATCTTTCTAAAAAAGATTTCCAGTTCCACTAATTGCAAAAGATCACTAATGGTGACAAGACAAGCCTCGCTCAGGACAGAGTTTCAGGGCCTAGACACATCCATAGTAAAGGCTGTCTTCCTGAACCTAACTAAGCTTATTTACTAATAAACAGAATAAATTTAAATTAATTATTGCTCCATAAGTTATCTTTTATAATGAGACAGCATTATAAAACACAAAATACAGCTATAGCCAGAATGTCCAAATATCTGTATATGTCACTTTCTTTACATTTCTCAAGTACTTTTAGAAAAAGAAAGAAAGAAAACGGGGAATACTTGGCTCAGCAATACTACATGCAAGAAGGATCTTGGAATTGTTGATCAAAAGCTGAATATGAGCCAACTGCAATGTGGCTGCAAAAAAGGCAAAAGCTATTTTAGGCTGCATTAACACCAGTATAGCTTCTAAATTGTGTGAAGTATTAGTTTTCCTCTATTTGGCACTGGTTAGGCCTCATCTTGAGTACCGTGTCCAGTTCTGGACACCGCACTTTAAGAAGCATGCAGAGAAACTGGAACAGGTTCAGAGGAGGGCAACAATGATGATCAGGGGACTGGAAACAAAGCCCTATTAGGACAGACTGAAAGAACTGGCCATATTTAGCCTGTAGAAGACTGAGGGGAGATAGGATCGCACTCTTCAAGTACTTGAAAGGTTGCCACACAGAGGAGGGCTGGGATCTCTTCTTGGCCCAGAGTACAGGACATGGAATAATGCTCAAGTTGCAGGAAGGCAGTTTTTCACTGAACATCAGGAAAAATTTCCTAACTGTTAGAGTGATACAACAATGGAACCAATTACCTAGGGAGGTGGTGGGCTCTCCAACACTGGAGGCAGCTGGACAGCCACCTGTCGGGTATGCTTTAATTTGGATTCCTGCATTAAGGAGGGGGTTGGACTCAATGGCCTTATAGGCTCCTTCCAACTCTACTATTCTGTGATTCTAAGAAAATTTACTATGACAGCTGCATATTACTATTATTACTTATTTATTAAATTATTATCCTGGCCTTAATCCGAAAGGAGCCCAGTGTGTCAATTTGAACCACTGCCTCCTCTAAAATCTGAATTTAATGGGTGATATCCAGTTGTGTTTGTCTACTTGTGCAACATACTTTAACTCTTGCAATGGGACTTTCCTCTCCCCCTCTCTGCAGTTCTCCACATCCCCATCAAATTCCGGCTACAATTGCATGCTGTGCTTTGAAATGCAGCCTTCATTAAAGGTAAATTATGGAGCAATCCCAATCCCCACCAAAGGCCAGCTGAAGGGGGTTAAGATGGGGCAGCAGTACCCTTCTATTGGCAGAGAGGAGTTCTGCTGGAGAGGTAGCACATTTGCCCTGGAGGCCACCAGTACACATGCAAGAACTCTAGAGGCATAAATCTATCACCAGTTGATTTTGTTGGCAATAGCGGTTTAAATGCATTCAGGAGCATATCCAAGGCAGCCTTGGATTTGCTTGATCCAAAGCCCCTTTGCTGCCCCAACATACCCATGGATCAGGCTCCTGACATAGTCATTTTCCTTCCCATTGGTATCAATGCCCCTCCTCAAACCTCTTGTCTGGCAACAATGAACCAGCAGGCTCTGAATGTAGCATGAGGTCCACCACATCTCTCTCTCTCCCCCCCCCACGGGATTGTTCTGCCCAGCTTTATCTAGGTAGTTTGGTTTATAAAGGCTAAATAGACACAAGAGCTATCTTTAGGAATGATTCCTCCCCACCCCCTTCCTTCTGCATTTATAGGATTAGATGCAAGTTTGGATTAATGTGACCAAATCCAATGTGACCAAATCCAACTACACCAGCTTTGGCTGGTAAGACATGTTGCCCCACTGCTGAAATAATTGCACAGGCTGCCCATTACCTACCGGGCCAAGTTCAAGGTTCTGGTTTTGGCATACAAAGGCCTATGCAACTTGGGACAAGGATGCCTGAAAAATGGTCTTGCCCCTTATATACCCAGCCGATCACTGCACTCTGCAGGTGAGGGCCTCCTGCAGATACCATCTTATCAGGAGGTCTATTCTGTACAATATAGGAAGCTGGCCTTTAGTGTTGTGGCATCAGCACTTTGGAATTCCCTCCCCTTAAATATTAGACAGGCACCATCTCTGTTATCTTTTTAGTGCCTACTGAAGACTGTCTTCTTTCAACAAGACTTTTAAGTAGAGACCTTATCCCAGTCTGCATCTGTGCTAGAATTGCTTTTTAATATGTTTTTAAAGCTGGTTTTTAAAAAGATGTTTTTAAGATGTTTTGTTTTAATATGTTTTAAAGTCTTTTGTTTTTAATATGTTTTAGAGTGCTTTCAGTGTTTTTCTTTGCTGCCCTTGGCTCTTTCTGGGAGGAAGGGCGGGATATAAATTAAATAAATTAAATAAATAACATTGGACCTATTTCAGCCTTGTGGTTCATCCACTTTTATTCTGATATTGTGAGCAGTTCAACAAGCAGTCAACTGTGTTGAGAAGTGTAAAAAAATATTTTTCTTCACATTTCATACAAAGCAGATCTTGTTCAGTTTATTTGAATAAGACCTGCGCAGGAGAAAATCCTAATAGATTGCCTCATGAGTGCAGAAATAAACCATTTAAAAACAATAAAAATGGAAGCACAGAAATAGGCTCCTCCATTGATTCATCTGCACAGAAGATTTTATATAAACTAGAAATGGCCTAGATCATGAGAGAATCAGGGAAGTGGCTAAATTGAGGAAGGATGTTACAAATCCAAGTTACTACATAAAAGTTTTATCATATGAAACTGAACAGAGGAAGTCAAATTCCAACAAGGACAAGGTACTGCTGAAGTAGTTAAGATTGTGTTGTTCTTTTTAAGTCTCTACAGTTTCTTTTAATTTTCCTCCTCTTTGCTAATATATGAGCTTCTCTTCATATACATGTAATAATTTTCACATTTTGGTTCAGAGGCATATACATCCTGGAAGTGGAAGATGTCTCTCAGTCAAATGCTGTTTTTTAGAATACATGCAATACTAACATCTACAGTCATGCTACGCTTCTCAGTCACATAATAATTATAATTTAAACACAAAACTTACCTCTTAGAAAAACTGTGAAGGATTGAATTCTGAAAGGTGTTTTACAGCTGGAAAATCCTTGAAAAGCACTAATTGCTTTAGTATCAATCATTTCAATAATCTGTTTATCTTAAGAAGGAAAAACATAAGATTACATTTTTAAATTAATCAAAAGTCCATCCCAAGCTATTTGCCCAGCTGAGACTAGTATGATTAAAGAAAATTACGTGTCCAGACCACAATTTGGATTCAAATAAAAGTTCTCTCCCCATCTCAAACCTAGTCACATCCATGCACCATCCCATTGACAAACTCTTCATGTTTTCCCGGGTAGCATGCCATCAGGTGGCTGTAGTGCCAGCTGGCATCTGAAGGCAGGAATGCACAGGAATCAAGAAATCAGCCATGAATAAAATTATTCATGCTTAAAGAAGAATTCCAAATCATCCAAGTTGCTTGAACTACATGAACTCACTTTTCCTGAGCTTTACACCTGCTAATGACATAATTGTCAAATACGGTAGGAAGTGATACTGTGATCTGGATCACATATAATGTTAAGCCAAACTGTGACTTAGTGCATGTGGGCTCCCAGAGAGGAGATTGTGGCTCTTTTGCTCCTCCTCTGGGCCTGCTGCTGCACTGTTGTGAGCTAGACCATGGTTTTGCTTACTGTGCCATCCAAACTCAGGTTCATGGTTTGCCTTCTCCAGACAAACCACAAGTAAGAAGTCATAGGACAAACCTTGGCTACTGCTTGTGGTTTGTCTTGAGTGAGAGAAACCTCAAACCTGGATTTGGATTAGGGACGGATGGAGCAACCTATTTCTGACTTTTGCTAATTTTGTTTGTTAACAAAACTGTGTCTCCATGTCATCCTGTTTGTGGGCCAATTTCTTTAGAAAAATCCACCCAGTTTTACAAACAAAAAGTACTCACTAGGGGGTACAGGGGCTGTCTTTTTCTTTCTTTAACCTTTTACAATTGCTTGGAACGGCTAATCTCCATAGCCATGTAGTAAAACAATTTGTTTTATCCTGTGTTTGAACAAATGATGCTTCAGTATGGGACTGCTAGGAAAGGTATGGTGTCACATATATATATGCAATTTTACTGGAATCCTCCACCAGACCCCTCCTTGGTCCTGTATGGGAGTCTGAGCTACATATGAGTATCAGTGATGCCCAGTGGAGCAATATATGCGTGTCCAAACCATGTATGCCCGTTTCTGCTCATTTTCATGAATGCTCACTAAAACTCACTCATAGGTGGCATCACACACCCATACAGCTTTCATGTAACATTCATCCTCTGACTATTGGTGGGGCTGTGGATTGAAAGGAACCTTCTTCCACTTTTGGTGGGAATATCCGCTGGTGCAAGATTTCTGGAAGGTAGTTTATTTGGAAATGTCTTGGATTTTGGACTGCACTTTGGTTATAATTCCTCATCTTTTGTTGCTAAATCTATGGGACAGACAGATGGACAATTTTGGTTCAAAAGAACTCGACATGAATACTGGTGATGGCTAAACTCTCTGTAGTGCAGAAATGGGAGGATGCATGAGGCCTGGATTTACATCTTTGGTACAGGAACTTATGGAACTTGGCCATTTTGGAAATAAACACTCATGACCTGAGGGTCTCTGCAGGAACTGAGAATCCCAAAAGTTTTTATATGATATGGTGGGAATTTATTTCTTATGTTGCTAATTCTAATCACTTGGACTCTGCAGGTGCCAATGCATGAAGTATGAATGTCTTAATATTATTTTATATATAGTCTTGCTCTTTTTGGATGGTGCACCTGGTTATTTGCTTTTTTATTATAGAATCATAGAATAGTAGAGTTGGAAGGGGCCTATAAGACCATCAAGTTCAACCCCCTGCTCGATGTGGGGGGGTTTGTTATGTGTGTGTTATTCTTATTTCTTGTTTGCTAGTTCTTATTAAAAAAAACTTTTTAACAAGGTTTTAAAATGGCCCCAGAAAGTGACTGTACATCTTAATATGCAATCTCTTCCTGGGGAATTGTACAAAGCAAAAGATGGCTGCCCCCATGTACCTGATGGGGCAGCCATCTTTTTCTCCATACAATGGTCCTTGTAACATTTCATAACCTGATAAAAATTATCCTACCCAAACATGTATTATTATTGGGACACATCAGTTGGGAGATATCAGCAATCCTTGTGAATTCTAAAATAATCCTATTGATTAGGTTTTTTAGTAATAGGATGCTGATAGACTGGGCTAACTATGTTTTTCAGACACATTCAAACTTAGAAAGTGGGGAGCCATCAAAGTCTCAAAGCACCCACAGAGTACCCACTATAAGGCCCACTCACACTAGGGGATGACTTGGCACTCCCTCTTCCCTCCTTTTTCATTCTCTTGTTGCCCAGTAGTACTCATCATAAATAATACAAATACAGTCATTGAAATTATATAATTTAAGGCTAATAGTAACATTATTATTATTTACCCCCGAGTACTCGGTATTTCATGTCTTCTCTCAATGGTGAAGTACACAAAGTGCATACAAAATCATTTCTCACTGTTGCAGATTCTGTAGCTCCAGGAGTATGTACTCTTATATACTGAAACCCTAAGTGAAGCATACAAAATACTAAATTAAATTTGCAAAATATTCATAAGATGCCGTATACCAGTTTTCAATGTTTACACTGGCTTTCAATTTAATTTCATTATAATTATTAATTAGCAAATGACTTCTGGCAATATACTCATTAAAAAGGATATTGCCATCCTGTCATTTAGGGCAAGTGCTGGAAATTTTGGCATCCCCTTTTAGTGTCACTAGGAAGCCTGGTGTTTGCATGCCACACTGCGTTGCATTCTTCATGCAGTGTCCTCAGTTAACTATATGGTATGTTGTGTGCTGACACAATAGGTCAGGTCCAGAGTATGCCCCCGCTGGCAAAGGAGGAAGGGAACTTTTGTTGATTCTCCCTCCAGCCCCTAACATAATCTTCCACACTGTTCCAGAGGGTTGTGGGATCCTCTGAAACAGTGGGGGAGTTGCCGCTGGGATTGAAGGGTGAAGAGGGGATTGTCAAAAGTCACCTTCTTCCCTGTCTGACAACAGGATCCCTCTTGCTGAATCAAAATTCTTCTATGGATGGAAGGAGCTTTTCTGTCCATGGAAAGTGAAGTATGAATCACATCCATTGTCAACCACCAAACAGAAATATTTGCATGATAGACAACAGAAGCAGATTACAATCCTTGAACTTTTGCAATATATGCTGGAGAGTTATCAGCTGATGACTTAGAACACTACTGCTGAGTGGTATGCTCAATAGCAAATAATACTGTACAGCAGGTATGTACTGAGGGGCATGTAAGGGTAGCCACACACAATAAGGATAAAAGCTAAGCAGTTGGTTTTGATAATCATTTAATACATATCGTGCCTTATTTCCTTGGGGTTCCTTCCTATCCAGTTTCTCAACCGTTGGACATCTCTGCTCCCCAGCCACTCAAAAATAATTTACAAATATGGTAGCCTCATACAGGATAATATACTAAGGACTCAGGTGTTTTGTTGCTCCCAGGAAATCCTCACATTAACTGGCATTGTACCTTCTGTTTCCTCTTTGACCTATAACAAACTGCAAACCTTTTTTTATTTTAGGGAGGTTTTAAAACTATGTTTAGGTTTCTTTTTTCTTTCTTTTTTGAGGTGGGGGCAGAGCTGCATATGTGCAATTAGCCAGAAAAAAAACTAAGTTCTGCTTAGTAGAAGTGGAACTTAACACTCATAGTTTGTGACCTTACTTTGACAAAAATGCTCTGTCACAAGCCTTCCAAAAATAACTTTTTTCCCTTGAAACATATTTTTGTGATATTCAGTATAGCATTTTAACCATTTTGAACATGTAAAGATTTATAACAAAGTTCCAATTATTTGAAATACGTTTTAGGGATTGGGAAAATGGTAGAAAAAACGAACACACAGAGAGGTTGTTTTCTCTGCTTTCTCCTCCTAGTCCCTGCTAATGATTTGCCAGAGCCAATGATTTACATGATAGCAGAAAAATATTTTGTGAACAATCCTTATGTGAATCCAGTATGGGAAATATAATGGTCTTAAAAATATGTCCGCAACATGCAATGTAGATGTCATTTTCTAATATTAAATTATATATATACAATATCATATACAATGTTACAGTATATTTTTTAAAAGTTGGACTTGGTGGTGTCAGTCAGTAACAAAGAACAATAAAACCTGAATATAAGCTTCCAGGTTGGTATACCTTCAGAAAATGGACACTTTTCATCAAAACAAACAAATCTTGCTCCTTGTGTATATTTTGTTACAGTAGACATTGCAACCACTATTCCCTCTGTCATATAAAATCTCTGAGAAGTGTAATCAAATGGAAGTTTGGAAAGACTGAGAACATAACTGGGCAGGGAAGGTAAATGTGTCAGTTTCAGCACGATGCTCATCTGAGAAAAAACCCAAATACATATGATGATGACGATAAACAGTGCAGTCCTATGCATGTCTTCTCAGAAGTAAGTGAAGAGAGTGTGTTCCTAAGAAAGTCTACAGTTATTAAGATATGCCTTAAAGAATGTGTTTCAGAAGAAATATTGCAACTAAAAAAAGCAAAAGGTCAGGATAGCTACTTTTTAATTACAGCAGCTTTTTAAAAAGCAGAACTTGAAAAGAAGAGTGCAAACCTACCTGAGCTTCAGTCTGCAGCTGTTGAATCAGTGACAGCGTTTTAACTGTTGTAAAACACACCTATAATTCAAAACCCATGTAAAAAGAAAATTGTGATTTAAAAGAGTCATAGAATGTTTGATCAAAATGTATGAAATTCCTTACTGACTGAAAAATCTGAATGGCTTTCACAGGTTCATGCAGAATATAATTTCCAAGGGTAGCATCCAACTCAGTAATATCAGATGGATTTACCAATATAAGAAACCGGAAAATGGCATAACTTTGCTTTGAGTCTGTAAGGGCAGACAGGGACAGTCATTACCATTGCTCATACATTGATTTAAACAAAATAATTTTGTTTTTCTCCCAATAATATTTTTTTAAATGGTAAATACCACCATTGTATACTTTGCAGGCATCCATAAATTTCTGAAGGCCACCACTCCTGTCGAGATAAATCAAGGCAACTTCCTTCATTCTCAGAAGATCTGGCCTCATTTTCTTTGAATGGTTGTGTTTTTGTACAAAATCCTTAGCTTAGGCATACACTATTAGGAAGAATTAGATATATCAGCAAGGTCAAGACAATGGAATGTGCAATAAGAACTTTGTAATAACAAGCTACCATTTGCACTTATAGAAAGTTAATCATAATGTAGAGGTCACTGTCATGGTGTCCATGAAGGTCTTAATTGGGACCCTCAAGGAGAGGGCCCAGCCTGAGCTTTCTTTTTCCTTTTTTTAAAGTAAGTTTCTAGAAAAAAATGTTCTGTCTCTGGCTGCCAATTTAAGGCATATTGTTAATAATAAACACATTATTTATTTATTTATTTATTTTATATCCACCTTTCCTCCCAGTAGGAGCCCAGGGCGGCAAACAAAAGCACGAAAAACATTTTAAAACATCATAAAAAGACTTTAAAATATATTAAAACAAAACATCTTTAAAAACATTTTTTTAAAATCTTTAAAAACATTTTAAAAAAAGGTTTAAAAGAATATTAAAAAGCAATTCTAATACAGGTGCAGACTGGGATAAGGTCTCAACTTAAAAGGCTTGTTGAAAGAGAAAGGTCTTCAGTAGGCGCCGCAAAGATAACAGAGACGGCGCCTGCCTCTTTTTGGAAATGGGTTTTTACTTCTTTGTGATTTTTCTGCAGTCCCAATAGTGGGAACTGCATCTACAGGCCATCCAGGGAACTTTGTAGAGATAACTCAGGGCTGAAGCATAGAAGACAACATTCACTAGGGTTGCCATATTGTCTGGTTAGCTGGGTTTTACCTGGACTCTATACATGCCACCCGGTGCCCGCTTAGTCCATTATGTGGACCAGATTCTCAGCTTTCATTTTTTAAAAAACTCTAGTCTCTAGCCCTTGTGGATCCAGAGATAGAAGGCAAAACATGGAGGCAGTTTTCTGCCCATTTTGCCCAGACTTTCAATGCATTTAGAGTTTTCACCATACAGATGACCAGGGCTTTAGAGCGATGCCAGTCTCCATCCACAAAGCCCATAAGCCTACGTCACTTCCTTGCTTTTTCTTTTAGAGCTTTGGTGGTGCTGCCTGTGAGTAATTTTTTGTTGTTACCACAGCTGCCCTTTGCTTGGTCAGGTTGCTATGGTGAGTCCAGGGGATGGTGTTTCTCGCGTGTGAGACGAGCTGGGCTGCGGGCCTTTGGGAGGGGGGGAAGACTGGTGGCTCCTGAGTCCCAGGCAATGTTCAACCCAAAGGGATCAATGTAAGAGCATACTTTAGTCATAGAGGAGGTCCTGCTAATCTCTTGTCTAGTCTACAAAATCAAGTCTAAAATCCTTTCACAATTTCTGTAAAAGATTTAAAACCCTTTATCTTGGGTAACTAATATCACACCAATGTTCTACATAGACTTTGATACTGCATTGACATATTATAGCTATTCTGCCCCTGTGTTATCCTAAAGGTTTTTGTAAACGGAGCTAAAAAAAGATGAGGAATAAATATTAAATGTAGAGGAACAAAATATATCTTTCTAGAGAAACAGAATAAATGTGTTGATTACTGTAGTAGAATATATGAGCAGATTGTCTCTTTAGATGTACTTTTAAATGTATTTTAGATGTGCTTTTTGAGACTAATAAATTTGTATCGTTTACAGTGAAATCCAATACATGTCTACTCAAGCAAGCTCCATTGGGTTCAATGAGATTTACTCTGAGGTAAGTGTGTATGGAGAGCCAGTGTGGTGTAGTGGTTAAGGTGCTGGACTATGGCCTGGGAGACGAGGGTTCGAATCTCCACACAGCCATGAAGCTCACTGGGTGACCTTGGGCCAGTCACTGCCTCTCAGCCTCAGAGGGAGGCAATGGTAAACCCGTTCTGAATACCGCTTACCATGAAAACCCTGTTCATAGGGTCGCCATAGGTCGGGATCGACTTGAAGGCAGTCCATCCATCCAAGTGTGTATGGGATTTTTTATGTTTGTTAGATTTTCTATGTATATTTTTTTTAAAAAGGAGATATGTAGAGTAATTCAAATATATTTTGTTCATTTTCTTTCACTACCTCATACTGAGGATATGATCAGAATGTCCCATAGCCCTGGAATATATGGCTATTGTTCCCAGTTAAGGCTATTCTGCCTGCCACATTATAGATGTTCAGTGTAAAGTTTCACAAGTCAGTGAGAGATATTTCATATATTTTACAGTCCTCTGTACAGACCAACATCACGGTATTGCAATATTATTTACAAAGTTGGACCAGTAGCACAATGCATTTAGATCTAGAACTTATAGTATTTCTAGAATTATTTTCTGAATTTTGACTTGTTTCTAACAGTGGAAGGGCAGGATATAAATACTCTTAATAAATAAATATTCCATAGTATTGAAAACTAAAGTCTAGGCATTTAAGGCTGAAAATGTAAGTTTTTTTAAAAAATCCTCCCCCAGTTTTTGGTGGTAATTACTAGGCAAAAAACCAAAACAACTGAACAATGCAACCATTAATATACTTAATTTACATAATTGCATAATATGCAAATTAGCCTGCCCGGATTTCTGGAACTGGAATATGACAACCCTAACATTTGCACAATTAGCAATTACATGGATGACTTTTTAAAAAAGTAAATTGTTGGGGGGGATCCAGATCTCAACCTTAACATGGTAAACAGAAGATCTAACCCTTTGCCCCCCACTGCAGTCCTGGTCTGGATCCACTCCCACACCTATTTGCTTTGGGTCAAAGCTCCTATTCATTCCAATGGGAGTTTTCCCTCCATCCAAATAGTCATAAGGAGGATGAGGGAATCCAAATTGAGACTGCAAGCAGGGGGGTAAAACACCTTTTCTCCCACACATGTATCCCAATCTGAATCTTTCCACCCATTCACAATTAACTTTACAAAAGCCATCCACATAATTTCAGTTGCTTGAATAAAGTTGCATCTAGCTTGTCCCCCAGAAGTGCAAGGCAATTTTCTCTCCCCTTGGAAATAGACTCCTCTAATGAAGGAGGTGTGGCTCTCACCCAGTTCTCTTTGAATTAGCAGAATGAAAACTGCCTTTATGCAAAAGTTCCTGTCAATATTATTTTCTTTTAAATGCTGGGCTTATATTACCCTGCTTATAAAAGGTGACTAATTGTGTCTAGTTTGTGGCCTCAGAGCTTCAAGACCTTGAAGGGAGTAAAGATTTTCCTTCCTGTTTCATATTCTACTATGGTATGTTGTTATGTGCCTCCAAGTCGACTACGACTTATGGCGACCCTATGAATCAGTGACCTCCAAGAGCATCTGTCATGAACCACCCTGTTCAGATCTTGTAAGTTCAGGTCTGTGGCTTCCTTTATGGAATCAATCCATCTCTTGTTTGGCCTTCCTCTTTTTCTACTTCCTTCTGTTTTTCCAAGCATTATTATCTTTTCTAATGAATCATGTCTTCTCATTATGTGTCCAAAGTATGATAACCTCAGTTTCATCATTTTAGCTTCTAGTTCTGGTTTAATTTGTTCTAACACCCAATTATTTGTCTTTTTTGCAGTCCATGGTATCTGCAAAGCTCTCCTCCAACACCACATTTCAAATGAGTTGATTTTTCTCTTGTCCGCTTTTTTCACTGTCCAACTTTCACATCCATACATAGAGATCGGAAATACCATGGTCTGAATGATCCTGACTTTAGTGTTCAGTGATACATCTTTGCATTTGAACACCTTTTCTAGTTCTCTCACAGCTGCCCTACCCAGTCCTAGCCTTCTTCTGATTTCTTGACTATTGTCTCCATTTTGGTTAGTGACTGTGCCGACGTATTGATAATCCTCGACAAGTTCAATGTCCTCATTGTCAACTGTAAAGCTGCATAAATCTTCTGTTGTCATTACTTTAGTCTTTTTGACGTTCAGCTGTAGTCCTGCTTTTGTGCTTTCCTCTTTAACTTTCATCAGCATTCATTTCAAATCATTACTGGTTTCTGCTAGTAGTATGATATCGTCTGCATATCTTAAATTATTGATATTTCTCCCTCCAATTTTCACACCTCCTTCATCTTGGTCCAATCCTGCTTTCCGTATGATATGTTCTGCGTACAGATTAAATAAACAGGGTGATAAAATACACCCGTCTCACATCCTTTCCGATGGGGAACCAATCGGTTTCTTTACATTCTGTCCTAACAGTAGCTTCTTGTGCAGAGTATAGGTTGCGCATCAGGACAATCAGATGCTGTGGCACCCCCATTTCTTTTAAAGCATTCCATAGTTTTTCATGATCTACACAGTCAAAGGCTTTGCTGTAATCTATAAAGCACAGGGTGATTTTCTTCTGAAATTCCTTGCTCCGTTCCATTATCCAATGTATGTTTGCAATATGATCTCTGGTACCTCTTCCCTTTCTAAATCCAGATTGGACGTCTGGCATCTCTCACTCCATATATCGCAAGAGCCTTTGTTGTAGGATCTTGAGCATTACTTTACTTGCATGGGATATTAAGGCAATAGTTCGATAATTACTGCATTCCCTGGGATTCTCTTTCTTTGGAATTGGGATGTATATGGAATGCTTCCAGTCTGTGGGCCATTGTTTAGTTTTCCATATTTCTTGACAGATTTTAGTCAAAATTTGGACTGATTCAATTTCAGTAGCTTGTAGCAACTCTATTGGTATGCCATCTATTCCTGGTGATTTGTTTCTTCCAAGTATTTTAAGAGCAGCTTTCACCTCGCATTCTAAAATTTCTGGTTCTTCATCATATGTTTCCTCCGTGAATGAATCTGTCATCCGGGGATCTCTTTTATTTATTTATTTTATTTAATTTATATACCGCCCTAAGCCCGAAGGCTCTCTGGGCGGTGTACAAAAAGATAAAAAACAAGCAATGTATAAATACAATAAATACAATAAATCAAGAAAACAAAACAAACAAACAATAAAAGAACCAAACAACATCCAAAATACAAATAATGATGAAAATGCTATTAAAACACACTTTAAAATGCCTGGGAGTATAGAGTAGAGTTCTTCAGTGTATTGCTTCCATCTGGACAACAACTGTACTCTGTACAAAATCAAAATTACCCATTTAAATGGCCCCCAACTGTGTGTGTACTGTATGGAAGAGTAACACAATCCTCTCATCAGAGGAAGCTCCTCTGGATCTTACTCATGGCTACCAACTGCACAATTGCTGAAAATGTTGAAATGGGGGGGGGGTCTGTGAGAAATCAAACTAAATATGTCAGTGTAGGTAATACCTGTATATGTGCCTCATATTCAGGTTGGGCAAATATATTTAAGTAGTGATGTCATTTCCTACCATGGATGGAATGGGATGGGGTATTTCAGTCTGAGGAACTAATAGTAATGTGAAATCAACACACATTATAATGTATAAATGAAACATATGATCTGACCTTGCCTTTTAGTGGCCTCATTTTGGGCAGAACTCCTTACTTGCATTAATCTAGTCCTAGGAATGTCTTTAAAATTTTCAGATGTTCATGCTATACTTCATTATCTCCCGAAGTCCTGGAATTTGACAGAGGGACACCATAGCTGGACCCTGCATGCTTCATTAGTAGCCAAGTGACTGGTCTTAGAGGACTGGGAGAATCAATGGCTCCCCCCAATTGGTAATTGGTCAGAGGACCTTTCTTCCCTTGCAGCATATGAAAGAGCTACTTTTACTAAGGCACAAAGAACATAATTACTCTGAGATCTGGGATTCCTACTTGGAGCTGTTTGCATGATCAGTACACCATGTGGGGCTCTTCCCCTCCCCTATCCAAACTCTCCTCTCCCAATTTATTTATTTATTTTTATTTATTTTTTCTTTCTCTCTCTCTCGTCAAAACACATGTCTGGTTTTCTTAATGGTATTATGACGACGTTTTGCTGCTCTGTCCCCCCCCCCTTTATTGTTCATGCTTGCTACTTGTATGTTACGGGGGGGAAATGAAAACCGATAAACTATGCAAAAAAATTGAATAAATGATAGTACTATTCACAAATTATATTTGTGAATATAAATTAGCAAAATAATTCCCTGAACTCCCTAGTCAGTCCATATGTATATAAATATAAATTAGCAAAAGAACTACTTGATCTCCCTTGTCAATCCAGTGGCTCCTTTAGAAGCAGTGGAATGCCCTCTGGTGCGCACCTGTCTCCCGGTTTACTGGACATGTGGAGGGGAGCATGAAAGCACCTTCAGATCAACAGTTTCATTATAGATGCTATTTTCTTATCCTAGCCTCAAAACCCTATCATGTTTGTACTGATGTCACAATGGCCCATTAACTGGATTGTCACCCTTTACTGCCAGTGGCATGGCAGCTCTCTCCCTCCTTCTGTGTTGCATACAAGCAGAAACGGTTGTTATACAATTCTCTCATAATGGTCCCTTTTCAAAATTCAAGCAAGTGGGTTGTGTGAAAGCAATCCCACATCAAACTTGCACTTAGCCTGACACTAGCCATTACATGCAGCTGTACACTTCCTCTTGCTTATTTTTTTTTAAAAACAACCAAAACAACCTTGGAAGCGGCTATATGTTTAAGCTGAAGAATAGCACAAGAAAAAGCTGTTGTATCCTTTTCTCTCTGCCCCCAACTCACCCCCCACAAGCCACATTTCCACAACAAGGGTAGCTGTATGCGTTTAATTCTGCCCAGTGGTCAAGATTTTACCACACCTCATGCGCAGATGTGTGGCAAAATAGTTCTCTACGTCCACCCACAGTTGTGTAAGACTTAAAGATGAGGATACACTGATTAAGTGGGGTTCTAGAGTCATCCTCCTAAAACCCCACTTAATCCGCTTACTCCTCCAGAAAACAAAGGTGGGGAGGTGTCTCTCCCACCCCACCCCCAATGACTACTACTCTTTCTACCCCCACTGAGGATCACTGCTGGCAATTGCAGGTAATGGTGTTTAAAACCTGAACTCTTAAATGAACAAACAAGATTTCTGTATTTCTTTAAAAGCTTCTGCCTGCCACAGAGCTTCTTGCCCTCAGACCTCTTTTGCCCTCCCTCATATTTTTATAGAGCTGCCATTGCTTATTCACTAGCCTTACACTCAGAGGCAGAAAGACCACTGATCCCCACCAAAGTTTGTGTTCCTTACCCCTCTGAGCCAGGCACAGGAGGAGGAGCCAGACATTAAACTGCCTTCCACATGAACACTCCCCAGAATAAGCAAGGGGCCAACATCCCATTCAACATCCACTTCAAGCCATGGCTCTCTGGGCTTGGCCAAAACTCACAATTTTAAGTTTCAGTACAAAAACTCTGCTGTTGTCAGAGATAATTTTAACTTTGATAAGATAAAAAGTATCAAAGGTACAAAATTTACCTCAGATTATTTAGCTGAAGATACACAGACATTTACTGATTAGTTACTATCACATTAAAGTTGCAATCCTAAACAAATTGTAAAAGGGGCAAGCTCCATTGAACTCCGTGGATCCTGCTTCAGAGTAAACATGTTTAGATTTTGGCCTCTATAATCTTTTAATAAATTCCTTTTTTTACTTTTGTATCATTCCTATTATTTATTTATTTATTTAAAAATATTTATACACAGCTATTCATGACAAAAATCAAAGTGGTTTACAACATATATAATTACAAGATAAAACTATATAAAATTTAAAATAAGAAATCATTACTATTGAAGAAATATATTTTCTCAATTGCCTGCATAAGCTTGATGACAGAAAACTTTTCAGCAGGTGTTTAATAAAAACTTGGGGATGACCAAAGCCGCTCCTGCAGATATTAGTGATTTAGCTGGGATATAAGGGTTCAGGTGGTCCCTAAGGTACCTTGGGCCTAAGTTGTTCACAGCTTTGTAAGTTAATACAGTAGAGCCCCACTCATATGGTGGGTTACGTTTCGGACCCCCGCTGTAAAGTGAAAACCACTGTAAAGCGGAACTCATTGAATAGAATGGAGCGCGATGCCCGAAAACCGCCGTAAAAACTGAACAAGCGCCTTATGAGTGGGGCTTTAGTCTAATTGCGTCTAATTGAGACCGCTGTATTAGCGAATCACTGTAAAGCAAAGCACCATAAAGCGGGGCCCTACCGTACAAACACCTTGAACCTGGCTTGCTAGTAGATGGGCAGCCAGTGCAGATGTTTTAACAATAGTGTCACATGATGTCAGCCATGTGCCCCCATCAGCAGTTGGAGCTTCTGAACCAGGCCCAAGGGCAGCCTCACATAGAGCACATTGCAGAAATCTAGTCTTGAGGTTACCTTGAGATTCAGTAGTAGTAGCAGGAGAGAGAGAGACAGAGAGAAAGTAGTGATATTATTTGTAATTAAAAACTACTTTGTATTTCTTTACACATTTTTGCTCAAAGCATTATTATTATTTATTAAATTTACATCCCGTCCTTCCTCTCAGTAGGAGCTCAGGGCAGCAAACAAAAACACTAAAACACTCTAAAACATCATAAAAATAGACATTAAAATAGATTAAAATAAAACATATTTTTAAGAAAAGCTTTTAAAACATCTTAAAAAGCAATTCCAACACAGGTCTCTACTTAAAAGGCTTGCTGAAAGAAGAAGGACTTCAGTAGGCACCAAAAAGATCTGTCCAATATTTAAGGGGAGGGAATTCCAAAGGGTAGGTGCCACTACACTAAAGGTCTGCTTATGTGCCCTGCCACCTGTGCAGCCGTGGGCAAGCTGCATAGTCCCAAGGAGCCCAGTTGCACCCCAGCTGGCAGTTGCAGACAAGGAAGGAGCTGGCTTGTGCAGCTGTGGCAAGCTGAGTAGGCCCTAGCCTGCTGGGGAAGACAAGCCTGAGAGGGAGGCAATGGTGAACCTCCTCTAAATACTGCTTACCATGAAATCCCTTTTCATAGGGTAGCCGTAAGTCAGGATTGACTTGAAGGCAGTCCATTTCCATTTCCCTATGTTGTGCGGAACAGACCCCCTGATAAGATGGTATCTGCAGGAGGCCCTCACATGCAGACCATAGTGGTTGACTGAGCATATAAGGGGATCTTTCAGGAATCCTAGTCCCAAGCTGTATAGGACTTTGTATATCAAAACCAAAACTGATTAGTAATTTAAACTTATGTTACGTTGTTGTTGTTATGTGCCTTCCAGTCGATTACGACTTATGGCGACCCTATGAATCAGTGACCTCCAAGAGCATCTGTTATAAACCATCCAGATCTGGTAAGTTCAGGTCTGTGGCTTCCTTTATGGAATCAATCCATCTCTTGTTTGCTCTTCCTCTTTTTCTACTCCCTTCTGTTTTCCCAAACATTATTGTCTTTTCTAGTGAATCATGTCTTCTCATGATGTGTCCACAGTATGATAACCTTAGTTTCATCCTTTTAGCTTCTAATGATAGTTCTGGTTTAATTTGTTCTAACACCCTTTTTCACGGTTCATGGTATCTGCAAAGCTCTCCTCCAACACCACATTTCAAATGAGTTGATTGTTCTCTTATCCGCTTTTTTCACTATCCAACTTTCACATCCATACATAGAGATCGGGAATACCATGGTCTGAATGATGCTGACTTTAGTGTTCAGTGATACATCTTTGCATTTGAGGACTGTGATGTTCCTATATATTAGTGTATATATGGTAAGTGCTGGTTGTTTAGAGTATACATGGTAAGTAGTGAAAGAGGAGGGGGAGTGAATGGGCAATAGAATGCTTGATGAATGGCTGAATGTTTAAAATGGCTGACAGTATAAATGAAAGGATGACAGGTAAATCTGGGTGAATGTGAGGTGGTGAATTGTGGAATCTGGGGGGGAGAAGAGAAAGAGTGGATTGCTTGGTGGGGTTTGAGAGAGTTGTTTGTCAGGAGAGAGTGAAGAAGGAGGGAGGTGGAGTTCGGATTAGTATTGAGTAAAACCATATGCTTATGTGCCTTAAGAAGAAATCTTGTTAATCTTGTTAGCTTTGTTATCTGTAATAAATACTTAATTTGGTTTACCAAAGGCCTGATCCTTGGCTGGGGTTTCACAGACCAGAAGGGAGGGTAAGGTAATGACCAAGGCTGAAGGGGAACTGTAACAAATGGTGGCAGCGGTGAAGAGAATAACAATACCAGTATTCAGAGTCTCTGGGAATACTAGTATTGGGACGTTACTGGTGGTTGCCTAGCAGGGGGATCTGTTGAGATCTGTGCTAGAGCGGGGAGAGAAATCATAAGAGAGAGCGGTCCGGACTGGTGGAGTCCCTGGTGGTACCTAGAGACAGGCAGTAACCACGAGCAGGTAGGAACCTGACAGGGAGAGCCAGGGAAGGACGCCTCACAAGGACCTCTTCTAGTTTTCTCATAGCTGCCCTCCCCAGTCCTAGCCTTCTTCTAATTTCTTGACTGTTGTCTCCATTTTGGTTAATCTGTGCCAAGGTATTGATAATCCTTGATAGAGACATGATAGAATTGTATAAAATTAAGTGGATAGAGAAAAGTTTTTCTCCCTCTCTCATAATACTAGAACTCGTGGACATTCAAAGAAGCTGAATGTTGGAAGATTCAGGACAGACAAAAGGAAGTACTTCTTTACTCAGCGCATAGTTAAACTATGGAATTTGCTCCCACAAGACGCAGTAATGGCCACCAGCTTGGATTGCTTCAAAAGAAGATTAGACAAATTCATGGAGGATAGGGCTATCAATGGCTACTAGCCATGATGGCTGTGCTCTGCCACCCTAGTCAGAGGCAGCATGCTTCTGAAAACCAGTTGGAGGAAGCCTCAGGAGGGGAGAGTGTTCTTGCACTCAGGTCCTGCTTGCGGGCTTCCCCCAGGCACCTGGTTGGCCACTGTGAGGATGCTGGACTAGATGGGCCACTGGCCTGATCCAGCAGGCTCTTCATATGTTCTTATGTTCTTAATTCAATGTCCTCATTGTCAACTTTAAAGTTACATAAATCTTCTGTTGTCATTACTTTAGTCTTCTTGATGTTCAGCTATAGTCCTGCTTTTGTGCTTTCCTCTTTAACTTTCAAAAGTGTTAGTTTCAAATCATTACTGGTTTCTGCTTGTAGTATGGTATCGTCTGCATATGTTATATTATTTATATTTCTCCCTCCAATTTTCACATCTCCTTCATCTTGGTCCATTCCCGCTTTCATCATATGCCTTTCATCATTTAATCCAGTCTTATTTATTGAACTTTACATCTAATATCTAAGTATCACTGAACTGCTACTTTACAGAATACAATGATGAGATTAAGGCTGCGTACACACTGACCCATCTGTAGGGGATGAATGTAGTTTTTCTCAATCTGGAAGTGTTCATGCTGATCCTTAACATGCCACTTTCAATCTGGATTGATTCTAGATCCTACTGTCCACAAGGGTGAGTGCGGTTACTTGATACACATTTGAAAATCATCCCCTTGATTAGATTATCTACACCTTTTTCTCTCTGCACATGTCCCAGGTGTATGCAAGGAAGTGATGATTATGATCTTGGTATACACCTACTCACAATGTCATTGGGCAGATGTGGATATACCTCTCATTGTCAGGATCACCTTCATCTATTTTCATCTGTTTTCAAATGGACACACAACATTTTATACTAGAATCAATGGAGACTGAGTTTTTGTTTTTTCTATCTATTCCACACAAACTAGACCTATTGCATATTTTTTGCCCGTGCAAAGTGCTTCTTGACAAACTGCTTTCATTCTGAAAATAAAAGCCCATTCCTGATTGATCCTGCATTACCCTGCATTTGAAAACAGATGTAAGTGGTCCCGGCAATGGGGTGGGGTGGGGTGTATTCACAAGATCAGAAGGGGAGAGTTTTCAAAAGTGTAATCTAATTAAGGGGAGGGCTTCCAAACACATATAAAGTAACCACAACCCACAACCCGCTGCTCCAAACCTCTTTACAGATTTGACCCTTCACTTCAGAATGAAGTCTGAGAAATGAGTAAGAGTAAGAAGATTCTCTACCCTTTCTGTCCATTCTGTGAGCTGCTATAAACTCACTTTGACAGGCAACCCAATTCTAGTGAGTAATAATTGACAGAGAGAAAATACACATGGTTTGGTCTACCTTCATAGGCAGCAGCTTGGGAACAATTGCAGCCATACTTTCAAATATGTGAATTCTCTTTTATCACTATTGGGCAAGGAACAAACTGCCATTCAACCGACAAGGTGCATCATCAGTGGGTTTTAGGGGGCTGAGCTGAGCACATGCAACCACTGCTGTTGCTTCTATGGATGTAAGGGAGTGAGGTTAAGGGTAAATGAAATGCAAACAGAAAATGAAAAACAAAAGACAGTGATGCTTTCCTAAATGCAATACCATACTAACCACAACAAGATTCCTATGAGTAAGGCAGACAACTTAGCATCCCACAGCCAGTCAGGATTCATAATCGAAAACCCAAACTAAAAAAATTCTGGCAGCCACTCAGTTAATGCAGAATGCTGCGGCATGATTGCTGACGTGAGATCCTAAATGTAAGTGTACTGCCTTCAAGTCAATTCTGACTTATGGCAACCCTATGGATAGGGTTTCATGAAGCTGAGAGGCAGTGACTGGCCCAAGGTTACCCAGTGAGCTTCATGGCTATGTGGGAATTCGAACCCTGTCGTAGACCAACACCTTAACCACTACACCACACTAGCTCTCTCAAGTGTGAGATCCTATCAGCACATAATACCTCTGCTCTGAAATCTGCATTGGTTGCTGATTTGCTACCAGGCCAAGTTCAAGCTGTGCTTCCCATGTTATGGGTGCCACATAGTACTTGTTATGCTCTTGTAAGAAATCAGTCCTGTAAAGTGGCAGCATTTTGGATACTCCAAGAGGTATTCAGACGTGGTTTACCATTGCCTTCCTCTGACTTTGGACACATAGCATACTTTGGACACATAATGAGAAGACGTGATTCATTAGAAAAGACAATAATGCTGGGGAAAACAGAAGGGAGTAGAAAAAGAGGAAGACCAAACAAGAGATGGATTGATTCCACAAAGGAAGCCACAGACCTGAACTTACAAGAACTGAACAGGGTGGTTCATGACAGATGCTATTGGAGGTCACTGATTCATAAGGTCGCCATAAGTCGAAATTGACTTGAAGGCACATAACAACAATGTGGCAGCACCTATGCTTTGGAACTCCTTGCCTATGGACATTAAGCAGACGCCTCTTTTCAGCACCTGCTAAAATCATTTTTGTTTAGGCAAGCCTTTCCAGGCATGTAGAAGCTATTGTGTTTTTAAATATGTTTTTAACTCATTGTTGGTTTTATTATTTTGAATGTTTTTCAATACATGTCTTTAACTGTTTTTGCCAAGAATTTTATTGTTTTAATTCTTTCTGTAAACTGCTTTGAGATTTTTTACAATAAAGCAGTATATAACTGTTGTAAATAAAATACATAAATAAATTTTGGAGTCACTGTGGCCCTTGAGTCTCTTCCCACTTTTAGGAACCAATGAATCTGCCTTATCAGGCCATTTGGTACCGCATAGCTCAGTACTGATGACATGGACTAGCATTGGCTCTCCAGGATTCCAGGCAATAGTATTTTCCAGAAATTGAATTCTGGACCTTTCCATGCAAAGCATATGCCCTACGAATGAGCTACAAACCTCATTTTTGAGATACAAAAATACAAAGTATTTTTAAATTGTTCTTTTCAATTCACTCTGGAATGCACATCATACCTAGGGCAGATCCACACCATTCATTTAAAGCACATTCAACACCCATTTGAAGCACATGAATCCCACCACAGAATCATGGGAACTGCAGTTTGTTAAGAGTGGTGAGAACTATAACTGTGAGGGGGAAACGACATTTCCCAGGATTGTTTAGGGGAAGTCATGTGTTTTAAATGCAAGTTGGATGTGCTTTAAATGTATTGTGTGGATCCACTTAATAAATTTTGCCTGCATGTAAGTTGTTTTAATTTTTCAAAATGGAAATGAGCTTTAAAGTGTAGTGGGTGACCATGGGCTACTCATCATCTCTCAGTCTTTCTGCCCCTCAGGATGGAGAACCATGACAATGGAGAACCATGACCACCCAAAGGAAAAAAGGCATACTTAAAATGTAAAGGAAGTATTGTACAACCACAGTGTGAAATCGGATACTTATTGGGACACAGTATGAAGAAATATTTATATAAGCATGACTATCAAATATGTTTATTATTTACACAACCTGTAAAGATATTTATAGTGCAATCCTGTTTGTTTACTCAGACGCAAGTCCCAATGTATTCAATGGGGCTTACTCAGCCAGGGAAAACTTCAGCCTCAAGTGACAAGGAACTTGTTCTTTTAACAAGCCTTTTAAATTGAGACCTTATCCCAGTGTTGGAATTGCTTTTTAATATGTTTTTAAACATTTCTTTTAAAAAAAGTTTTGAAAGCTTTTAAATATGTTTTTAAAGAAGTTTTGTTTTAATATATTTTAAAGTCTGTTTTTATTATTTTTAAAGTGTTTTTAGTGCTTTTATTTATTTATTTATTTATTTATTGTATTTGTATACTGCCCCATAGCCGAAGCTCTCTGGGAGGTTTACAGTAACTAAAAACGTTAAAAACAAATATACAAATTTAAAACACATCTTTTAAAACAATTTAAAACACAATTTAAAAAAATTAAAAATTTAAAAAACACATGCTAAATGCCTGGGAGAAGAGGCCGCCCTGGGTTCCTACTGGGAGGAAGGGTGGGATATAAATCAAATACTAAATAAATAAAAATAAATAAACTTCATTCACCCAACCCAAAATTCAGAATCATGCCACTTGAAGCTGTTTTGCAACTGTTTATACTTGTTTTATGGTTATTGGTTTTTAAAGGGATTTATTTCTTATTGTGAGCTGCCTTGGTACCTCACAGGGTTGTTGGAAAGACTCCATACACACACACTTGCAGGTGTAAAAATACACTCCATATAATAGTTTATTGTCAAACCGGTTGGTCATTGCAGAACATTTTTTAAAAAATCAGTATTAGTTTCCTACATAGTAAAAACTGTGATACCTAGGTAAACCCTGCCTAATTGCTTTAAAAATAGGATTGGAGGGGGAGAGAAAGGTTTACAACACAAACACAATTTTTTGCTATGTTTACTCAAAAGTCCTATTAATTTACAGCACAATCCTAACCATGTCTACTCAAAAGTAAGTCCTAATGAATTCAATGGGTTTACTCCAGGTACATGGGATTAGCATTGCTTTACTCCCAGAAAAGCAAGTATTGGATTAAATACTTTCATATTGCCAAGGTTTTCAAAGCACTGCCCTCTTCAACAGCCCAGGTTCTGACTCTTGCACACAAGAGAAAAAAACCTTTAAGCCATATGCTTACTTACTCAAACAAACTGAAAATCTCAAAACCACCATTTTCTGACATTGCAATGAAGTCTAGGCACTGCCTGGGTCAACAAATCACAACCCTGGCTTCACTTATTGGCTGCAATCCTGAAAGGGCAGGGTTAGAGCTAGGAGCTGCTATAACAGATCTGTTTGATTTAATAGTCACAGGGGTGGTGGTTGACGTTTTGGTGTGTGTCACAGGAACCAGACCACCTAGAAACTTTTTTTTTTAATTGAAGCTGAGAGTCTGGAGATTAAGGTGAGATATCTGGAGACCCAGAGGGGACCCCCAAAAACTAGAGAATCTGCCCAAAAACCGGACACCTGGTAACCCTACTCAGAGTCAATATGAATAAATAAGAGAAGGCTGGAGTCAAAGTTAAGATTTTTTATTCACCCTTGACATGGCAAAACCAATACACTGCAGGGGCTGTTTCTCTGGGCTAGCATCTTTACCATCAGTCAGCTTCTGTGTTCTTCTGCAACTCCCTGTGTCCCGTCCCTCTGGAAGGAAATGCCAAAGATTGTCATAAGCATTTCTCTAATATACTGTATCTTTTTGTTTTTGGGAGCCAGTCATGGCTGAAAAGGAAGATATAAATAAAATAAAAAGATAATACTACAGTTTGTCTCGATGAGTTTGGAGGGACTGCTGAATTGCAGCCTGCTTCCATTGGTTTGATACTGCAAGTTCTCTTACTGTCCGGATTTTTTTTTTTTACAATAATTTTTATTCAAATTTTCATAAAACATACAAAACAAAATCATAAAACATTCAAAGACAAAAAACAAAACAAAACAAAAATGATTAAACAAAAAAATAAAATGTTGACTTCCCATTTGTCGCAGATCAAATCAGTTATAGGTCTACAATATATAACAATCCTCTCTTAAATTATATTATAAAATCACTTTCCTCCAGTAGTTATCTTAATTAATCATCAAATCTCATAAACATTACTTTATTCTTTCCACAAAAAGTCAAAGAGAGGTTTCAATTCTTTAAGAAATATATCTATCAATTTTTCTCCAAATAAACATGTCGATTAATCCATCTCATTAATAATAATAATAATCTTATTGTCATAACCATAGTCCAAATAAACATATCGATTAATCCATCTCATCAAAATCTGTTAGGTCCAATAATTTCAATAGCCATTATTCCATTATCCATATTAATTCCATCTTCCATCTTCAATAGTCCTGTTAAGTCCAGTAATTTCAGTGTCCAATCTTCCATTATCAGTATTCCATAATAATCTTGCTGTCATAGCCATAGTCATATAATAAGAGTCTGATGGGAATTTCCTCTATCCCAAATATTTTCTTGCCATCAATTCTGAATAAGTTGCTGAAATATTGTTGTAAAGTCATATCTCTGTTCTTCTTTTTTACAAAATGCACTGGCTCATCTCTTGAGAGTTTTTCCATTGTCACATGGCTGCAGTTAATTCCATAGATTTTCTCTATATCAAGCTCCATCACGTCATTCCAGTCCAGAAGATTATCCAAGCCATTGATAACTTTATCTCTAATATCTTCATTAATTTCTTCAGAGATAACGTTAAATTCCAAACAGTAGATTTTATTTCTAATATCCATAAACTCCAGATCTTTTTCCAATTCCACATTTGTTCCAATCTCCAGGGCTTGTATCTTCCCTTTATTTTTTCTTTTCTCATCTCTGATCTCGTTCTCCTCTCTCACAGGATCCCCTATTTCTTTAAGCTCCTGCGTCATTTTGCTCAGTTCAATTTTCAGCTCCTTACTGCCCTGTCGCAGGGTTTGTTTCGTTATCTCAATCTCATCCATTATTTTCTGAAACATAACTACTTCCAGATTCTCAGTCACTTTCTTGATTGCCATTTTTAAAACCACGAAAACAAAACAAAACAAAAATAAAGAAGAACCACTTCTTATTTCAGCAACAATTGGGTTAATATTCCAGGCTTGATGACATCACAGTATAAACAGAGCAGCCTGCCTTATCTCTCTATGTTCAAGAATACAAAACAAATTTAGTTCCCAGCATCAAAACAGTTAGTGGCGTCGTGAAGAAGCAGATTCGTCAAAATAAAATAGACCAAAAAGAGAATAGTCCCAGACAATATAATGTTCCTCGGAATAGAAATCCCTCTTCTGTTTATATCTTTAGAATGCACTTCCAGGACAGCTTTTTGCAATAGAAACAGAGATAAGCTGTTAATTTCGTGAATAACAGAGAAGAGTTATAGCTCACCCAGAAGTTCTTTAAAGCTGATTCATTTGACAAATCTCTTTTTGCTGCAACAATTTAAACCAAGTAAAAAAAATAATAGAAAGAAGGGTGCTTGCCTGTTAGTCCGTTTTCTCTTTGAAGAAAAGATAAATGTATCGCATTAATCAGATAGAGCTTGTTAGGAAGGGGACTTCCGGGAAGGGTGACTTCGCTTGTGCCTGCATTTGAAACGGGCTCCCGCCTCAAAAGAAGCTTATTCAGATATAAATCAGTCAGAACATTTTTTTTTTTGACTGATGAAATTTCTCCCGGGCAGGGAGAAACGTAGAGATCAACCTCAAAAGCCTGTTTTTGTTGGGAGGACTGGATTTCATTAATTTATGAGAAAAGGTCCAGCCAGCAATGCCGGACGGACTGTCCGGATTTTTTTTAATACTGATATTTGCTTTTGTTGTTCTGTCTGTATTTTCTTTTCATGTTCAAATGTTCAGAGTCTTTAGATGGAAGGGTAACAATCTAAATCATGCCCACAGTGTGTCAGGCCCAGGATGTGACTCAGGAACCAGACCAACGATTGTAGTTAATTTGTGTTTTATTAGGGTAATGTCCAAACAAAGACTGCGTTTTCTCATGAATCAATACAGGGATACAGGTCCTGCGGCATTGGGAGAAAGTTGACAGAGCAAGGGACTTCTTCCCGCCTGTTCTTTAAGAAGGGGCCAAACGGGCGCGCAATCTTTCGCTCCTCCTTAACTGCCCCTCAGGTACTGCCCGCCTTCCCCCCCTTCTCTCCTGTCTTTTCAGCTGTCTGCGTGTGCGCGGTGAGGGGGGAAGCATCACCCCCTCCTCTTCTGAAGTTTCCGATTCCAGGATGGGGGATAAGGGAGGGGCTGATGGTAAACTGCCTCCCCGCTTTTCGGCTGTGAGCAGCCCTCCCTCTTCCCCCTCTTGCTCTGAGCCTGAAAGAGGGGGAGGCGTGAGAATGTCCAGGGAGGGCTCAGGCTCCCCGTTGCTAAGCGACCTTATCACTGGCAGTTCCTCTGTTTCGTCTTCGCTCCAAAGGGGGGAAGTTCCTCCCCCTTCCCTCTGCCATCCATCCGAATACTCTTCTCCCAACTCTCCGGGATCCAGCTCCCCGGGATTGGGACCCCAGCTCTGCCTTCCGACACCATCCCCCCTCCCCTTGTCTGGCTTGGGACGGTGGGGAAAACGTTGATGGAAAAGTTTTACCAATTCTGGAGCATGCACATCAGCTGCATCTTCCCATGATCTGTCAGCCACCCCATAGCCTTTCCAGTGAATCAAGTACTGCAGCTTTTGGCGTCTGATCCTGGAATCTAAGATCTCCTCAACTTCAAACTCAAGCTGCTCATTTACCAGGAGTGGAGCTCCGGGAGGTTCCTCCGGCCGTAACTCACTGGGAGGGGCGGCTTTCGTTAAGAGGGATCGATGGAACACAGGATGTATTTTAAACGTGTCAGGCAGCTTCAGTCGGTACGCCACGGGATTGATTTGAGTTTCTATTTTGAAAGGACCCACCCTCTTGTCTTGTAATTTTCTACATTTGCCCGGCATCTGGAGGAAGCGGGTGGACAGCCATACCTGGTCTCCCGGTTGAAGGGGGGGGCCCTCCTTCCTGTGCAGGTCAGCAACTCGCTTGTACTCCGTTTTGGCTTCGTTTAACTGCTGTTTCAGTGTCTGTTGCGCCGCTTGCAATTCCTTAAGGAAGTTCTCAGCTGCCGGTACCAGCATTCCTTCTGAGCTGCTTGGAAACACTTTAGGATGGAATCCATAATTAGCGAAGAACGGGGTTTGTTGAGTGCTGGAGTGCAGAGAATTGTTGTAGGCGAACTCTGCAAAATGCAAATGTGATACCCAGTCAGTCTGTTGATAGGACACATAACTTCGTAAATATCTTTCCAAAACGGCATTCAAGCGTTCCGTCTGCCCATCTGTCTGGGGGTGATGGGCGGAGGAGAGTTTTAATTCCGTCTGCAACTGTTTCCACATTGCTCTCCAAAATTTGGCTGTGAACTGAGTTCCTCGGTCTGAGACTACGCTGTTTGGCAATCCATGCAGCCGGTAGACTTCTTTGATGAATAACTTGGCCGTTTCTTTAGCCTCTAAGGCCCCTGCACAAGGAAGAAAGTGTGCCATTTTGGTAAGTAGATCCACCACTACTAAGATGGCTGTCATTCCTTGGGACTTGGGTAGATCAGTTATAAAATCCATGGAGAGGTCCTTCCAGGGTTCGTGTGGGACAGGCAACGGTTGTAACAGTCCTGCTGGTGTCCCTGTGTTTTTGTCCGCAGACAGACAGAGCAGGACTTTACATAACTCTCAATATCCCGACGCATTTTAGGCCACCAGAAGTCCTTGGCCATGTTCTGAATGGTCTTGTAAATCCCAAAGTGTCCCGCTGTGATGGAATCATGACACTGGCGTAGGATTCTGAGCCTTAATTCCCCTTCTGGCACATATCTGGCGGTTTTGAACCATAACAGTCCATTTCTCCAGTGAAAGGTTACTTCTGAGTCTTGACCTTGTCCCGTCTCCTGCTGATATTTTAGCATGTCTGCATCTTCTTGTTGTGCCTTTTTGAGTTCCTCTTCCCATGAAGGCTGGCATACTCCCAACGTTAATTTCTCTGGCGGGATTACGTACTGAGGCTGGTCCTCGGATTCACTTTCTTTGTATTGTGGCTGTCTGGATAAGGCATCCGCTCTCTGGTTTTTGGCTTGGGCATGGTAAGTAATCTGGAAGTTAAACCTAGTGAAGAACTGGGACCATCTTATCTGTCTCTGGTTCAGCTTTCTGGCTGTTTGGAGGCTTTCAAGATTCTTGTGGTCGGAGCGCACTTCAATTCGATGAGAGGTCCCCTCTAGGTATTGTCTCCAGTTTTCAAAAGAGTCCTTGATGGCCAGTAGCTCCTTCTCCCAAACTGTGTAGTTCTTCTCTGCAGGCTTTAACTTCCGAGAGAAGTACGCACAGGGGTGCAGCTCCTTCCCTTCTTGGTCTAATTGTAGCAGGACCCCCCCGATGGCAAAATCTGAAGCATCTGCTTCCACTACGAAAGGGCAGTTCGGATCAGCAAAGCGCAGAATGGGCTCAGTAGCAAACCTTCTCTTCAGCTCCTCAAAGGCCTCGGTGGCGTTCTCTGTCCATTGAAACTTCTTCCCGCTTAAACAGTCAGTCAGAGGAGCTGTTAATTTGGAAAACCCTGGAATGAACTTTCTGTAATAATTGGCAAACCCCAAAAACCGTTGTACATCCTTTTTGGTGACAGGTTGGCCCCAGTCCAATATGCAGCTTACTTTCCCTGGGTCCATCTCCACGCCTTCCACTGAGATTCGATATCCAAGGAAGTCTAGAGACTTGAGGTCAAATCCACATTTCTCTAATTTAGCATACAGGTGATTTTCTCTCAGTCTCTTCAACACCGTCTTCACATGCTGGTCGTGGTCTTCCTGGTTCTTTGAGAACACCAGGATATCATCTAAGTAACAGATTACATACGTGTCCAACAAGTCTCTAAACACGTCGTTCATGAATTTTTGAAAAATTCCTGGAGTTCCACAAAGCCCGAACGGCATGACCAGGTATTCATACTGTCCGTAAGCGGTCAAGAATCCTGTTTTCCATTCATCTCCCTCCTTCATTCTGATCAGATTGTACGCTCCTCTCAAATCCAACTTCGTGAAGATTTTTGCAGAGCGCAGTCGGTCCAGCAACTCTGAGATCAGGGGCAGCGGGTAGCTGTTGGGGATGGTGATCTGGTTCAATGCGCGATAGTCGTTACAGGGTCTGAGTTCCCCCCCCCTTCTTTTTCACAAACAATAGTGGCGCTCCAGCAGCGGATTGTGAGGGGCGTATGAATCCTCGCCTCAGGTTTTTATCCAGGAATTCCTTCAGGGCCTCCCTCTCATTCTCTGTGAGAGAGTAGATTCTCCCTGATGGGATGCTGGCTCCTGGCACTAGGTCAATCGCACAGTCGTAAGGGCGGTGGGGGGGTAAAGTCTCTGCCTCTTTTTCATCAAACACATCTTTGAATTCTTCATACTTTGGCGGCAGGGTCACTTGCTCGATCTCTTGCACTGCCCCCGCTAAGGTGTTCTTGATTCCTTCAGGTTGACAGTTCTCCTGGCAATACTGTGAGGTGAACCACACCACCGCCTCCTTCCAACTTATTTTGGGTTCATGCTTTGCTAGCCAGGGCATTCCCAGAATCACCTCAAAGTTCGAGAGATCTGACACGTACAGCGAAATGAACTCTTCGTACCCAGGGATTTGAAGTTTCACTTCCTCCGTGGCTTGTGTCACCCCTCCTGACTTCAGGGGTCTCCCATCGATAGTCTCCACAGCTAGGGGAGCGTCCAGTTTCCACCGGGAAATTCCATGACGCTTGACTAACTTTGCATCAATAAAATTTGTGGAGGCTCCACTGTCAATTAAGGCAGTGGAATTAAACACCACTCCTCTGGAAGTTGTAATCCGAATAGGCAAGACCAACACCCCCTTTGAGGGAGGTTGGATCGTTGGGGGGCCTTTATACAACGCTGCCCCCAGTCCACCGGCCTGCACGTGGACTGGGTGTTCTAGTTTCCCGACGGCTCGGCTTTCCCCCCTTTCAGTCCACAGTCTCTGGCCACATGGCCCGGCTTTGAACAATAAAAGCATAAACGTTCCCGGCGTCGTCTTTCCTTTTCTTCTTCCGACAGTCTTGGCCTAGCCCCTCCCTGTCCCTCAGTTGCATTACCTGCCATCCCTGTAGTGGGAAGGGTCTTGTTGCGGGATGCCGAGGCTGAGTATCTCGGGACCTCCTGCTTCCTTTCCAGGCGCCTTCCTTCCATCCGGTGATCTATCTGTAGGCATAGCCGGATGAGCCCTGGTAGGTCAGCGGGGGGGGAGGTCCTGGCCAACTCATCCAGGATTTCAGCATTTAATCCACTCCGGTACATAAACATCAGGGCGGCGTCATTGTAACCAGTTTCCTGGGACAGAATTTTAAAAGCGTTAGTGTACTCGGAAACAGTCCGTTTAGCTTGCTTCAGACCGCCTAGTTGCCGCGCTACTGTTTCAGCCCTTTGCGGGTCTTGAAACATCTCGGTCATCTCCTGTATAAATCCTCTGTACCTTCCTAAGACAGTATCCTTTCTCACGAGATACGGAGTCACCCATTTTGCAGCTTCTCCCTCCAGGAGGCTAATCACGAAAGCTACTTTAGCCCCATCGTCTGGAAATTCCGTGTGCCTGACATCCAGATATAACTCACATTGAGCCATGAAGGTTGCCAACTGATCACTTTGTCCCGCGTATTTTGGGGGCAATCCAATGGGAACCTTTACTACGGCAGCTGGAGGGGCTGTTCGCATCTGGTCTATTGTGGCCTTCAAGGTTTGATTATCCGTCTTCAGCGCCTTGACTGCTGCTAGCAGGGCTTGAACATCCGTCTGCAAATCAGCTACCTTAGTCCTCAGGAGTTCCACTTCTTCCATCTCAGAAGTGGGGTTCGTCCCCCCCGCTGCTCCCTTTGACATCTTGTCCCAGTCAAGTGAAGAGAGCGTTGAGGGTGATTTAGGTGGCTCTGTCAAGCTGTCAGGCCCAGGATGTGACTCAGGAACCAGACCAACGATTGTAGTTAATTCATGTTTTATTAGGGTAATGTCCAAACAAAGACTGCGTTTTCTCATGAATCAATACAGGGATACAGGTCCTGCGGCATTGGGAGAAAATTGACAGAGCAAGGGACTTCTTCCCGCCTGTTCTTTAAGAAGGGGCCAAACGGGCGCACAATCTTTCGCTCCTCCTTAACTGCCCCTCGGGTACTGCCCGCCTTCCCCCCCTTCTCTCCTGTCTTTTCAGCTGTCTGCGTGTGCGCGGTGAGGGGGGAAGCATCACCCCCTCCTCTTCTGAAGTTTCCGATTCCAGGATGGGGGATAGGGGAGGGACTGATGGTAAACTGCCTCCCCGCTTTTCGGCTGTGAGCAGCCCTCCCTCTTCCCCCTCTTGCTCTGAGCCTGAAAGAGGGGGAGGCGTGAGAACGTCCAGGGAGGGCTCAGGCTCCCCGTTGCTAAGCGACCTTATCACTGGCAGTTCCTCTGTTTCGTCTTCGCTCCAAAGGGGGGAAGTTCCTCCCCCTTCCCTCTGCCATCCATCCGAATACTCTTCTCCCAACTCTCCGGGATCCAGCTCCCCGGGATTGGGACCCCAGCTCTGCCTTCCAACACAGTGGAAACAAGACATGTGCACTATTTGTGTCAAGTGGTAAAATCCATCTTTAGTTCATTCCTTTGAGGAGTCTGTATTTTGTTCCAACCATCCATAGCCACAAAGTCCCACACTGTGTTTAGGTTAACTGTGCATTTCAAAAAAAGTGTCTTTTGTTTCAGTCTTTTTGCAAACTATTTGTTGTAGATTTTCGTGGTCAAGAAAGAATTCATCAAAATATGGATCACAGAAAGTATGCATTTTAATACAATTAAATTGTAATTTATTAGTTTTCTAAATGCAAGAAGGAAGTTTCCCTTCTACAAATGCAGTATTTTTTCACTGTCCAGTTCTCTGGAAAAAAACACTTACCTTCTTCAAATGCAAGAAGAGGAAAAAAGTTATAGTCATTATGAGAAGCATTATTATCAGCAAATATTTAAGGCTAATTTGTTCCACCCTTAATTAACCTAGATAGCACATTTCTAGGTCTACTACTGGAATGAATCAAATTATTTGAGTAAATTATTTAGTAATGTCTGCAGTTCTGGGCCCAGTTTGACAACGGTCGCACAGTCTGGCCTTAAAATGGGCATTTTTACCAGGAAGATGAAAGCTTTTGGTAAACTGTTGTTGCTTTTTAGAAATGCTACAATTTTGTTAGTTTGATTTTTGTAAATTGTATTGTTTTTATTTGTTGTGTATTTGTGTTTTTTATTTGTGTGTAAGCCCCCTCGGGGGCCTTTTTGGCCAAAAGGCAGCCAAGAAATAAACTGTAACATAACATAACGTAACATTATTGTACAGATCCTTGTTTCTTATCTAAGTTAAGAAATTATGGGGAACTGTTGCCAAAAAATCATCTCGCCTCAAACAACAAGCGGACAAATTTTACTGGGTAAGCTTATCTTTCCCCCCCCAAACAACAATATACAAAAATATTTGCATAGTAACATTTCAAGCACAAAGTCACCAGATAGTTCACAAAGGCCTTTAAATGTAAAAGTGTGCAGCTTTTAAAGACAGCTAATCTGGAGATATTAATGTAAACTGGAGGAAAAACAGTCAGTGTCCTTGTTTAAAAAGAGTCTTAAGATTAAGGACAGCTAATTAAAGGTATTTGTTCTAAAAGTATTTTTGTACAGTAGGTGTAACAGTCTTAGGATGTAATCCAAAATGCCCAGGTTCCTCATATTACAGCAGAGAATGTTTGTTCAAAATATCAAATGAGGCACTAGTTGCACATATTTTAGAATCTGTTCATAATCTAAAATTTCAGTCAATCTAAAGATGACTTGCATATATTTCTCATCTTCCAGAAATCTTAGTGAAATAAGTCTTCCGAAGGTGGTGCATAAGAAAATCCAATGAATGCATCATCTGCTTCCAGCACGCTGGCATTTACAACATTATAGTCAGAAGAAATGCAAACTGAATAGGGTACCCTCTCCTCAGTAAATGCTGTGTCAAAGTTCCTGATGTCATCTGGACCAGACTAGGAGATAAAACATACGCAAATCATTGTAAGAAGGTATGTATTTTGAATTGTTGTGAGTCATATTATACTTTAAACTGAGAAGGTCTACTTATTTCTGAGCAAAACCAGTAAGGGTGCAATCTTACCTCAGAGGGTGTCCCAGGGGCTATACAATGTTGTGGACTTTCCTCTCTATGGATGGAGGCAATGAAACAATAAAAATGGTGCCCTTTCCTATCCTGCCCTAGTCAGTTTTGCTGGGCTTAGGAAATGGCAGAAGTTCCATCACATCTCCACCACCTAACAGGATTGCTCTGTTAGTATATTTAGTCATTACCATTTTATTTAAAGCTCCAGATGAAACTATTTCCCCAAAGTTCTTCTGTATCGTTTTCCTTCTTGAAGTTATTTGATATCATGATTAATTTTTTTCGGCCTTCCTTCTGACAAAGCCTTTTAATCTGAGTACAATTATTGTTGCTATTTTTAAGAGCTTAACTATGATTACTTCTGGGATGAGTTCTTGTATTTCAGATTACTAAAGGTAGTATAAACTATTGCACCTACCACATTTGGATTAAATGGTGGTGGGATCTTTTTTTGTAGGAGGTCAGTCCAGCTGAGAGATTCAAAGAAGGGATGCCTTTGAATTTCAAGCTGAAATACAAGATAAAAATACAGTTGTCATGTCAGCATATGCTACATATACATTTGTCTTATATTTATCAGAAAGCTGCCCGTTGCTGTCCACAAAATAACCAAATTATTCCAAGCTACACAGGAAGTGGATTGGACTGTGAAAGACCAACTCAAATTGTGTTTGCATTTTGACCAATTTGCAGGGCAGTACAATATCTCAGAGAGGAGGTCAGGTCTCCTGCTCCCCTGGTGCATTCACTATAGCTGCCCAATCTCCCTGCTTTTTAAAAGTTTGATAGAAATATCTGTGGGCTATAGGTACATTCTTAAACCGCAAGGTTTTTTGCCTATTAGTGAATTGACTTCTATTGAAATTATTTTCTTAGACCAACCTTTTTCCCAGGGTAACTTTTGCCTGAATTTAGACCTGCAGGAGTGCTCCAAACATGAGTTGGATGTTACCTAAGTCTCCTCATCTCAACCTCTCTCCTGACACACCCCTGGAACACCCCTCTTTTGGGAGTTACACCAGCTGAGCCTGGCTGAGCTGGATACCTGGCTGAGCTGGGACCCAGCTGGCTTAGCTGAACATCCACTGCATCCAACTCCCCACAGCCCAGCACAAATGTGAGTTGGACTACGCCCTTAGTCATTATGACAAATTGTGGTCCCACTGCTTTTAGAGCGGTTTAAGTATATACAACTCTGCCTAGATTGGGGCTTTAGATGGAACATTTTAACCGGTTAATTTTTGACCTCAAACAGCAGTATTTTTCTTTGCTCCAGTGAACCTACAACATCAGCTGCTTGGCTTTGCATGATTTAGTTATCCCTTTATTTGAAAAGTAGCAGCATGCACTATGTCAACCAAGCTTAAGAAATAGCCCTTGTTGGGAAACTTGTTTTATTTGCTTGAAGGAACTGCAGTAGCCAAACTCAAATTATTTAAAACTTCAGTAATACGCAATTTGCACACTTTTTAGCATTGCTATGGCAAGTGATAATTTTAAAAGAAAAGCTAATATTTAGAATTCTTAGCTAGTGGTATTATAGCCCTATGTGTGACAATGCCATTATATTCACTACTTAGTTTCACTTCAGATACATTACATACAAAGTCTTCTTTAGCTCCAAGTCTGTTTTGCCTCTCTTTCTCCAAAAGTTCTTCCAGAATAGACCAAGCTGTAAGACTGATGCCTGGCCTTAAATGTAGGGGCTTGTGAAGAATGTTTTCATACATCTCAGCAACATCACGGCAGTAAAAAGGAGGCTAGAGAGGGCAAGGGGAACACACTATTAGGAAGCTAAATTAAAATCAGTAGGCTTCTTCAAGAAATGTAGATGAAGGCATAGTTTGGAATGATCACCCATGCCAGATTAGACACAGTTCATTTCCGATGAGGGAGAACAGCCAAGAGAACCCACTTTATCTGTGTAGCAGGTTAATGTCATAACGGCAAGAGAGGAGCTTTTCTGATCACCACTTTGGAATTCTCTTCTCTTGGATACTAATGCTTATAAAGTACTTTATGGAGCACTCACAGAGCTTCTTAATAACTGGGGCAAATATGTGGAAATTTGAATTAAATGTTGTACTCCAAAAAACAGATCTGGACTGGATTATTGTTTTAGATTTGCTATGCATCCTAACCCCTAGGGATGGGCAAGGTTAGAAATTTTAACAAAATAAGAATGAGTTTTTGATGGATGTTGCCATATTATGGGATAACTACGGACTCACAGCAAAAAAAAGCTTGCAAGAGGTACACTCTAGGGCATTTTTTAGTTTTACGAAAGCAACCTCTGCCAGATTGATCTGAAAGGCAACGCAATCAATCCGTGGTAGGATATCTCCAGCCCTCAAGACAGTGGGATGGGATGAGAGCAGCTTTGTTCCATTTGGCAATATTTGTTTTCTATGTTTTTCTACTGTATGAAGGTTTTCAGTGAAATTCTTAAATCAGCTCTTAATGCACCTCAATCAGCATATTCTTTCATTGTCTGACAACTATGAACAAAAATTGCTTGTGGCACAATCAGTGAACATCTTGACCAACATCATTGTGTAGCCTTTTGTGTGGTCAGGAAAGCATCTTATAATTGAAAGAGAAGAGGAAGAATAAGCGACCTTCCAAAAATGCATTCTCCTAAATGCTGAAAAACATACATTTTAGCATAGGTATCACAAAAGCCTATAATATATGCCTTTTACTCTAGGATCAAGGAGGAATATAAGGGCAAACGAGAATATGTTGTTAATGTCCTGGACACTGACATTGGCAGCCTTTTCTAGCTAATTCCATTCTATTTAGCAATGAATAGCATCACTGCCACTTCAGTTGTCTGTTCTATTTGTGCTGGGTGACATAATCTGTTTCCAGTAGAAAGTCAGGAAATTAACAACAGAAAATCAAAAGCAACACAAGACAAAACCACAAGATCTGCTAAATATCAATCAAATTTTATTGTGCAGTCAGACCTGCTAAGATCTGCTGAATGTGAAGTAACTTGTTCACAAATATGAATCCTGAATGTTCTTAATATTGCAAATAAGAATAATCCTGCTAAATTGGACCAAGATGGTCCAGCATCCCATTTCCATCCGCAGAACCCCACACATAAGGCATGAAGTCAATAGCTCTCCTGTTTGCCTCCAAACATCTAGTATGCAGAGACATCTGGAGGTGCTGCTTTAAATATGAAGCATGAAAAACATTAAGTACTTACCAGACCATACAGCATTTCATACAAAACAGCACCAAGGCACCACCAGTCTACGGTGTTGTCATAGGGTTGCTTTCTGATCACCTCTGGGGCCAGGTACTACAAGATGAAAAAGTTTGTCTAGAGTCACTTGGAAACACAGCTGTTCTTGCCAAATGATGGATGGAAGGTATCATTTATTTGTCTGAGTCAATACTGTATAGGAGATTTCCACCGATTAAGACAACTCCAACATGTGTTCAAAATTATCTTATACTATTAGGTGAAATCCTCCTGGTAGTTACGCTGGGCTGAGGGGATTCAGGATGCAGCATGGCTGCAGCAGAGCAGGAAGGGAAATTCTACTGCCATCCAAGTGCAGCAGAGTCCGAGCCAGCTGCAAGTGGCTCCGGTGCAAGTGGAGCCAGCGGAAGGCCCAAAAAAGGGGTGTTCTGGGATGTGTTGTGGGCAGAACCAAGGGGAGGGGGACTTATGCTGCACCCTGAGCCCATTTGGCTTGGTCCTGTAGCCTTCAGTCCCGGCAGCTGGTACACCGGGAAAAGAGGTGGCAGAAAGAAACATGACTTTGTTTTCCTTCCACTGAGCCCTGTCAGTGCAGCCAGCATCCTCCACTCCCAGCGGCTCCTGAACAGAGGTAGGATGTGGTGGCACGGGTAGCGTAGTGGCAAATTCAGAAGTGCAGGGTCCCTTCATGATATTTACAGCCACGACCCCTCCCACCCGCCCTTTTTTTTGCTGCTGGGTTGAAAATTAGATCCTTGTTAATTCTTTTCTCACAACAACAGACATCCCTAGGAGCCAATCAGCATGAAAGGGAAGAGTGTTAGCTACTAAGAAGAGTCTTCTTAGTGGGTGACTCACTTCCTTTCACTCTGATTGGCTCCAATCAGTAGGAAAGGACAAGGACGCATATTAGAAGATACTTCTCAGTGGCTAACTCACTCTCCTGTCATGATGGATTGGCTCATAGGATGCTGAAGACATAGGGACCCTGCTAGGACTCTGCTCCCCCAAAAGGTAAGGGGTCTAAGACCCCCCTGAGTCCTTGGACGACTACACCCCTGGGTGGCACCTTCCACCAGCTCCACTTCTGCCAGCCTCTGTCGAGTTGGACTATGCCCTAAAACACATTTTTGTGCACCCATTGACTTGCTTTTCTGTTCTGTTTCTAAGGATAAGATTTCATACGTTTTGTAGAAGGGTTGGTCTTGTTAAACTACTCTTGTAGTTAACTGTAACTTTAAGACCTGGTGTCTGAATTTGCTGTTTGTTCTTCTCCCTTTTTCCTTTTGTGTTGTCTCTTTTAAATTGTAAGTCTTAGGGCAGGAATTGTCCTGTTTTTTAATGATCTGAAAGTCTTTTTGGTTGAAGAGTGGGGTAAAATGCTCTAAATAAATAATAAAATACTTTTTTCCTCTGATTTTTAACTTCCATCCATTTTCTTAAAATGCATACATTTTAAATATCATTTCTAAGTCTGTCAACACAAGCAGGGCTGGTTCCAAAAGGCGGCCAGGTTGGGCACTGGCCCGAGGGCCCCGCAGCTACAGGAGCCCAGGGGCCCTCCGCTCCCCTTCCGCAATCCGTGGCACGAGCCATGCTACGGATCGCAAGACAAGAGCTTCCGAGCCACCCACTGCCGCTGATGCTGCTGCCGCCGCCGCCACCCACCACCATCCCTGCCGCTTCACCTACCTTTCTCTGCTGTTCTTTGTGGCTACGCACACTGCGTGTGCAGGGTTGCCATCAATCAAGATGGCAGCCGAGGTTTCCGTAAGGGACTGAAGCCTCTGCTGCCATCTTAGTTGATGGCAGCAATGCACGTGCTGCGTGCCATCAACCAAGATGGTGGCAGAGGCTTCAGTCCCTTACGGAAACCTTGGCCGCCATCTTGATTGATGGCAACCCTGCGTGCGCTGAGTGCAGCCGCAAAGAACAGCAGAGAAAGGTAGGTGAAGAGGTGGGGATGGTGGGCGGCAGCGGGTGGCTCGGAAGCTCTTGTCTTGTGATGCGCGGCACGGTTCGTGCAACGGATCGCAGAAGGGGAGCGGAGGGGCTCGGGGCAGGCTGATGCCCAAGGGTCCCGGCATTCCTGGAGCCGGGCCTGAACACAAGGCCCATATTTGCACTTGCATTTTTTTCTAAATACAGCATAACATCTAAAATGATACTGTCCTGCCAAAGGCTATGAGTTTTCTTTTCAGTTATAGCATCAGTGGAAAGTAGCATGTAGTTTGTCTCTTGCAGTGGTATAGTCCCATTTATTTGAACTCTCCCTCCTTAGTGCTATAATGTTTTGCAAAAGTTACTGCAAAGGTTTTTTTTTAATTATGCAAGGAATTTCTTTTACCTCTGGTGTCCCACAAAATGTTGCCGTGGTGTCTGAAGTAGCAATTCCTTCTTTACAAAGCCCAAAATCTGTTAAGACAACATGTCCCTGCATTGAAAATAGACATTCTATTGTAATATAATGTAGAGTGCTAGTGATCATATTAAATCAAAACAATTCTGGGGCAATAGGAAGGGACATTTGATGCCTACCAGGGAATCAAGAAGAATATTCTCTGGTTTCAAATCCCTGGTCACAAAAAAAGAAAAGAAAAACATAGTTCAGAATAAGATTGGATGTAGGAAATCTAGTAAAATATCTACTCTCTTATGTAAGCTTTTAAAAAGAAAACAGACCTTTGTAAATCATGCTTTGTCAGAGTAAATAAATAATACAAAATGCTTGCACTCAGTTTTGTGGTTATTGATTTTAATATAAAAAACCCAAATGTAGTCTAAATTATTACCTGTATACAATGTTTATGGAGTGTAGGTAGCCCAATGCACTAGCTATTTCAGCAGCATAAAACCTGGCTCTGTGTTCAGGAAAGAAACGTTCTTTTTGCAGATGAAAGAAGAGCTGCAAATATGCAGAGTGCAAGTTAAAAGAATGTGGCATTAAAAACATAATTGATGGTGTCATTCATAGCAATAGATTAGCACAACCTGCAATTTCCCTATGAACAACTATAAAAACAGTGAAAATAGATTCTCTCTGTGCATAACCATTCACATCCTTCCTTTAATCATTTCCTTATTTTGTCACATCTGTAGCCCCAGCATACTTGGGCCACAGCTGGTAAATGAAGTAAGTTTATGTTTCAAAAGAGATGTGGGGCTAATGTAAACTTCTACTGTGATGGCTTAAGCTGGTTGCTCCATACACTGGGAATCAAACTTCTTTATATCAACACCACATCACCAGCAGACTTGCTAAAGAATTTTTATGATGTAACCATTTTGAATTCACTCAGTTATTGCAGCTTCTAGCACAAAAACCTGCACAGAGGAAGCCGGCATAACTTAAAGTAGCTCAAGTTATGCCTGATTAAAGTATGCCAGACCCTAACTGCATTCAGGAACTCTTGAGAGGGGAGAATGCCAGCTCAGCGTGCAGAGCCCAGTGGAAAGAAAATAAAAGCTGCAAAAAAAAAAGGAGCTGTTGTGTGTTAGACCACCCTTTTTCCTGCCTTAATTTAGCCTGAGACTGGAGGTCACATGACAGAGCTGAATGGATGTAGGATATTGTGCAAGTCCCTCTCCCCTCAGTCACGCCTCCACCACTTCCCCGGAAAGGCCCTTTTTTGGGACTTACACCAGCTTAACTTACACTGGTCTCTGCTGAGATGGGAGGGGTGGGGTTTTGCTAGCTGAGTCAGGATGAGCTAGCATGCGAGACCTACGCTGGTATAGTCTGGGTGAGCCAGGACCCAGTCGGCTCAGCCGGAGATCCACCGTATCCTATTTCCACTCAGGCTGGCATAAATACCTACTGGACTGCACCCTAAGTGGGTCCAAACAAGTGGTTCTGTCAGTTTCAGTGGGCACCATACTGCCAGAAGACAAAGACCCAAAAATATACCTACCTCCCCTCCATTAACAAAATCCAGAACAAAGTAAAGCTTCTCTGTAGTTTGGAATGAATAATGCAATCCAACTAAAAATGGATGTTTCACATTTTTCAACAGCACATTACGTTCAGCCATAATATGTTTTTGCTGCAAGGAAGTAAAAGGTCAATAAGTAAATAGGAACAATTTTGTAATTGGAGGGAAAAATAAAATATCTATTTCCTTTCACCTCTTTCCTGTTGAGAACAATTTTTTTCTGCAGCACTTTAACAGCATAGAACTTCCTGTCCAGTTTTCGTTTCGCAAGAAGAACCTGAAGAAGAATTTGCATCTAGAGTAAAAAGTCTGTTCTTGTATTAATGTCTCCTAAAGTGTGAAAAGTAGAGCAAGGCCATATTTTCATCATTATATTTCAACTCCTTAGTTTTTCACAAATACATGTAGGGACCTGCTTTGGTTAGACTATTTGTCCCTCTAGACCAGTACTGTTACTCTTCCTGGCAGCAGCTGCCCAGGATTTCAGACAGAGATTTCTCTCATCACCTGCTATTTATTCCCTTCTTCAGTGTAGATGCCAAGGATTGAATCTGGGACCTTCTGCATGCAAGGCAGGTTCAAGGATTCTTTACCTAGTGTCATCAGGAAAAGAAGATTTTCCCCAACTATGGAATCAAAAGAAGCGAGTATGAGGAAAGAATACATAAAACAATTAAAATTAGGCCTACCTTGCCAAAGCTTCCCTTCCCAATAACTTTCAGGAAGTCAAAGTCTGTTGGTTTAGCACTAGAAGGGATTGAGGGGGGGGAAAGGGTTATTTAAGGTAGTCAAGGTGGTAAGTCAGTAGTCATGGAATTATTCAGTGTTCCAATAACAGACATGGCACACATTCCCAATTTCTTTTTCTAGTGAGTATTCCTTTCTATATTATACAGCCATGAGAGTGACTGTATACTATAGCCAGCATGGATTTTTCACATTCTGCAATGTTAAATTGAAAGTACCCCCATGCCATTCTGATGCTTCCCATAAGCTCATTTCAAAATATAACCTTACAAAACTTATAGTCCTGAACTCAGAAACGCTTGCTTAACAACTCTCTCAATTTTCATGGCAATACAGAAAACAGTCAGAGAGAATCGAGAGTTCAAAGTTTAAAAAGAGAAGACAAAAAAAAACCAGACCCCTTTTGGACTTTTTTTGGTTAAGGTTCTCATAATACGTTGAAATTAATTAAAAATCAGCCATGTTCACAGAGTACCTGTAATCTGATTACTGACCTTGCCCCATACTCTGACCTTAATCTTCTGTAGTTTAAAAGTTTAAAAAATGCCTGGCTGATTTTTAATTAATTTAAGAAATGTTTCATTGAACACAACGATAATGTCAGGCATGCTCAGAAAGAACTAACTGTCAGTGTTCTAAAAGACAGACTCACAGCTGCTTAGCTTGGCTTGGCTAATCGGGGCCACACCTACGCCAGACCTTTATTTCATGTGAGACAGTCATGTCTTCCCTCAAAGAATCCTGGGAAGTGTACTTTGTGAAGGGTGCTCAAAGGAGACTCCTAGTCCCCTGACAGAGCTCCAGTGGCCAGACTGGTTTAACAGTCAGCAGCTCTAATTGAAGCTCTTTGAGGAGAACAAGGCATCTCTTAGCAACTCTCAGCATCCTTCACTAACTACACTTCCCAGGATTCTTTGGGAAACACCATGACTGTTTAAAGTGAAATAAAGGTCTGGGCGGGATGTGGCCAGGAGCAGCTTTGGTTTAAATTTTGGTGGGAGGCTATATGTGCCTGCTGTAGAATAAAAGGTGGGCGAAACCTTGAAAAGCAATGATACTATTCACAAAGTTTTCCTTTTGGAAAGGAAAGGTGCTTCCCCTCTGACCAGTGCCCATCCACCCAATCTCCTCCCCTCCTCCTCCTCCCCTCCCTGCCCGTCCTCCAGGTCAGTTTCACCTATCCTAAACAAGATTGCACAGAAATAAATCCCACTGAACTCAAAAAGTATGAAAATGATCAAACCCACCCTCCCTTCTCCTCCCTCCTATCCCCTCCCTTTTGCCCCTTCCCTCCTCCTTCCTTTGCCCCTCCCTCCCCCTCCCCTTCCAATCCCTTCCCTCCCCTCCCCCTCCTCCTCCCCATGGTCAGTTTTACCTATCTTAAGCATGATTGCATGGGAATAAATACCACTGAACTCAATAAACATGCAAATGATCAAACCAGCTCTCCCCTCCCCCTTCCTTTGCCTCTCCCCCTCCTTCTGCTCCCCTCTCCCCTCCCTTTCTGCTTCCCTCTTCTCTCCTCTCCTTTTTTAGTGTAAATTTTGCTCTATACACTGTAGTTCACATATTCACAGAAACAGAAGCAAAAGAAAATGATTGCCTATAGGAAACTTCACTAAAATTGCAAAGTAAATCAGACATATTTAAAGTGACCATCTGAACTATATCAACTGTCTTAATAATGTTGTTTCCTCCCTGCTAAAACAAGGTCAGCACAGCACATGTCTTCTTTCTATTATTTGGGCTGATTGCAGGTGTTGCCACCATTCACCATGTGCTCAGAGGCACATGTTAGCAAATTCTTCCAAGCTATGTGAAAGACCAACCCAAATTGTGTTTGCATTTTGACAAATTGTAGGGCAGTCCAATATCTCAGAGAGGAGGTCAGGTCTCCTGCTCCCCTGGTGCATTCACTATAGCTGTCCAATTTCCCTGCTTTTTAAAGTTTGATAGAAATATCTGTGGGCTATAGGTACGTTCTTAAACCGCAAGGTTTTTTGCCTATTAGTGAATCATTTGTATTCTCCTCCACAATTCACATTTAGCAGTCAGGCATATGCCTCTTTTCAGCCTCTCTTAGGATCAACATTTCACACAGCATTTCCTGCTTTATGCACACTTCTTCACTGTCCTCCATACTTGACCTTTTTTCCTCCCCCTCAGCATTTGTTTCACTTTCTTCCCAGTTGTTCATCTTTTCCCCTTTTGTTCACACTGAGCTCACATAGCATGCAGGAAAATATTTTCTTGGTACCTATTTAAGAAGAAGGAACTGTACTAAAGTTGCTCAAAAGGGCAAATATATGCAAGGAGCTGTTTAGGTTTTTTCATGGTTAACAAAGTCAGTCTAAAGTCTAGTTTATAATTAACTAAAAACCTACTGAGGATTTCCAGATGGCCCCAGGTTGATATTCTGTGAGGTAGAGTTTAACTGTTGAAAGTAGAAGACAAAAAACAAAAATAAGAGTGAGATCAAGATATTTATCTTCATTAGAAGGAACATGTATGCCTACATTTCAGAAATATCCAGAATATCCAGAACATGGATTTTAAAATAATAATAATGCTGCCTTCTTGAATCCTGGTCTTTGGAAGGTGCAAAGGTTAATTAGTATAAGTCCAGTCAATGAATGCTCCCACCAGTGTCACAAACATCCCTGCAGAGTATAAATTGCTCTTATTTAACACTTGTTTCTGAGATAGTTCTCTTATTTTTGGGAACAAAGTCTACCTCCTCTTCATAGCTTACAATGCTGATCAGAGGAAAATTCAGCTTGTTTTGACAACTGGCTATGAGACAGACAGAGGAAATGCAGCAATAAAAAGCAAACGTTGGCAGTAAGGAATTTAGAAGCGACTATTTCAAATACTGCCTATATGTTTAAATATATGTGTATCTATAGCTCCTCACGTGCCCCAAATTATACAGCCAGAAGAGTGGCTGTATACTATAGCCAGCATGGATTTTTCATATTCTGCAATGTTAAATTGAAAATAACCCCCATGTCATTCTGGTACTTCCCATAAGCTAATTTCAAAACAAAACCTTACAAAACTTATAGTCCTGAACTCAGAAACGCTTGCTTAACAACCCTCTAAATTTTCATGGTGATACACAAAACACTCAGAGAGAAGCGAGAGTTCAAAGTGTAAAAAGAGAGAGAGAAAACCCAGACCCCTTTTGGACTTTTTTCTCTGAGAGTTCTCATAATCTGTTGAAATTAATTAAAAATCAGCCATGTTCACAGAGTACCTGTAATCTTATTACTGACCTTGTCCCATAGTCTGACCTTCACCTCTGACCTTCACTGAGCTATGAAATTCTCTGAGGACGTTCTAAACTATCTGTGGCAGGCTGTTTATGCATTGTGCAAGAGAAAAAATGTAAATTTACTACCTTCAAGTCAATTCCGACTTATGGCAACCCTATGAACAGGGTTTTCATGGGACTGAGAGGCAGTGACTGGCCCAAGGTCACCCAGTGAGCTTCATGGCTATGTGGGGATTTGAAGCCTGGTCTCCCAGGTCATAGTTAAACACCTTAACCACTACACCACACTGGCTGCAAGAGACGGGGCTATGAAATGATTGTGAATGTCAGCTCAAGGGCTTCTGCCATTGCTGCATGCTGATTGATGCATTCTATGCATAGCCAAGGGTATGTGTGTGTGATGAGTGACATAATGAATGATAAATGATGATATTGTTGTCAGGAAAGCTGTAGGAATAGCTGCTGCCATTGCTATGTTTGCTGTTTTAACATCACAGATGTGGTTTTACTTAGGCTAATGGAAGAGCAAAGGATCTAAATCCAGTTTACCAAATGCAATAGTCACCATATTCATAAGAACACAAGATAAGTGACAATGTATACGAGAAAATAGTCCAAGAATACAGCCCAAGAATATGAAAAGTGGAATTATATGAAAAAAGGACTTAATTCCAAGATGAGTACAGATGGGGAGATAAGTGAGGAAGTACTTTATTTTCCATTGCACTGTAAAGCAAGAAGTCGCACTTAAGAATTTTTAGGATGAAGCCAACAAGTTTTAATTACCTTTTGACTGTTCCTTTCATCCTCATCTTCAGATGGATCATATTGGTGCTTTGGATTGTCCATCTGAAGAAATGCTCGGACATCTGGGCTAAAAAAATATAGCTAAACCCATCAGTTATAAAGAATGGTACATTTTATACCTTTTTGATGTGTGCAGCAGAAGCTTCTCTATTTCACTGTAAACACTTTCAGAAAAAAACATCACCAAACTTCTATTTCATTTGTAGTCACATACAGTAATAAAACATAAGCAGAAACTTTGGCTTTGTAACATGAAAACTGAATCCAACTAGGGGGTTAATTTAACTGTATAATTCCTTGTTTTTATTCAATTTCCATCTTATAATTACAGAGTTTGTTAACTGGAACCAAGTTTCCATTTCCACCTCTAGAGTGTATACTAATTAGATAACTTGTGAACATCACTTAAAAAAGCTGTTTCCTTTCTAACACTTTCAGCATTACTGTCACTTTTTGTTTCTAATTTTCTACTTTCTCAATTAATACAATTAAACTAAAATACACAAAGAAAACAAAAAGCATCAGAAACCCCAGCAGCAAAAACTAGTTCTTCTCACATCCCTTATGGATGGGATATGAAGCAAAGTCTCTCCCACCAAGCTGAAGACATGGAGATGTACATTTCAGAAGAGGCACTCCCTGAGAGGCCTGTGACTTTGAAGGGCTTTAAAGGCTGTTGTCAGCACTTTCAACTGGGCCTGGAAACTAAAAGGAAGCCCATAGAACTGAGCCAGAACTGGAACAACATGCTCCCTCTAACCCGTATTTGTCAAGAGAATCTTAGCATTCTGCAGGAATGGAAGCTTCCAAACAATCTTCAAAATGCAGTTCAGCGTAGGGCACAGTGCAATAGTAAATTCAAAAGAGTACCAAGTACAAATGACCTAGGGCAGATCAAGAATCAAGAGAAAAAGGATGTGCATGTATGTGTGTGCATGAGGCTGTCCATTAGCTACTGGGCTAAGTTCAAGGTTCTGGTTTTGGTGTACAAAGCCCTATACAGCTTGGGACCAAGATACCTGAAAGATCGTTTTACCCCTTATATACCCAACCAATCACTATGCTCTGCAGATGAGGGCCTCCTGCAGATACTACCTTATCAGAAGGCCCGACCTACACAACATAGAAAGCAGACCTTTAGTGTAGTGTCATCTACCTTTTAGAATTCCCTTCCCTTAAATATTAGATAGGTGTCATCTGTTATCTTTTCTGCGCCTACTGATGACCTTCCTCTTTCAACAAGACTTTTAAGTAGAGACCTCATCTCAGTCTGCGTCTGTATTGGAACTGCTTTTTAGTATGTTTTAAAAGCTTTTTTAAGAAAAATGTTTTAAAGATGTTTTAATTTAATGTCTGTTTTTATGATGTTTGAAAGTGTTTTTACTGTTTTTGTTTGCTACCCTGGGCTCCTACTGGGAAGAAGGGCGGGTTATAATTTTTTAAAAATGAGTGAATGAATGAATGTGTGTTTCAAACTTCTAATAGTGTTGTCCACAGCCTTGAGCAACAACATTTGAAACTACCAACACTGAACATGCAGATTTTTTAGTTACCACTTTCAGACTTCATTAACAGTGGAATCTGAGTAGATGCAAGAAATTTTATCTGAAAGATGTTTATTTACTTTATTTATTAGCTTTATATCCTGCCCTTCCTCCCATAATACTACACCAAGGCTTCTTTTCAGATCTTTCAACATATTAATATGTTTTGCCAACAAATGTAATTAATTTTTTTTAACTGCATCGTGTAGAAACCTGTTTTTCCAATTTATAAAGTACTGTTGACATAGCCTAACCTCAAAATATTGCTGAGATTTGGTTATGATAATTCAAATTGTATGATACTGTATATTTGACACTGAATTATATTTTTATATTTATGATGCTGACTGCTTTGTGTATTTGGTTTAGAATGGAAAGGCAGGGTAAAAATCTTGTAACAAATAAGTTGTATTTAGGGTTTTAACCAATAAATTCAGGAGCAAATCCTCTCAGAATTTACTTTGGAGTAATCCAATGAAAGTCAATGGCTAATGAACATAAGAACTGCCTTGCTGGATCAAACCAGTCCATGTGATTGAGTATTCCGTCTAAACATGGCAAGCCAGATGACCCTGAAATACTCACAAGGACAACATGATGGTGATTAGCCTTTTCTTTTTGTGTGACCAGCATCTGGTAGTCACAGGTGCAATTTTAAAAATCTGCTTATATTGGAGCACCTAAAAGCAAATTGTGAATTATGGCTTCCATTATACAGTTTGACACATACTCTTATTTAAATATCATTTACAAAAAAATGTATATTCACTTACTGATTGCAAAGTTCTGGCTGTCGTACTAAATTCTGAATGAATTCGTTCAGTCCTGCTCTTCTCTGCTTAATGAAATCTGTTTGAAAGAAAATTACGAAAAGCCAGACATTGGAGTTTGTTTTTTAAATTAATTAGCTTTCTTCTATTTTATTCTCATCAAGCAGGACGACCAGATATTAAGGAGAAGAACTAAAAGCGGCTATGAAATATTTAATATTAAACTGAAGTTTACACATTATTACTTCAGTGTGAATCTGTTCCATAACAAAAGCCCACTTGCTCCCGTTTTCCTGATTGTAGCCACTTCCCTAGATCTCATAGAGGACAATGGGGTGGCAAAATTGACTTGACCAGATTGCAAGCAGCTTCTGGTCTTCCTACAAGGTAAGAGCTTCTTTAAAAAAAAAAAAAAGGATATGCAAATACATGTGAATAAGCATCAATCTTTTCAACAACAAATTCAGTTCCAAAAAATATTGCAGGCATGTAAATTGGAGGGGAGAAAGGTGCAATGGGCATTATCCATTAGACACTTTTAACAGTTGTATCTAAATGTACGTTTGTTGCAGTAGGACTGTTCATGAAGGCTTTTTGGAGGGGGGGCTGTTCCAGGGTACATCCTACAGTACTATGAAAACTAGACTCTCTGAGGTTTCACACCTAAAAAGATATCATTTCTACATAGTCCTTATCAGAGTACACACATTTTGATTAACACATGTCATATTAACAGATAGAAATCAGCTAGGAGTAAGTGTGAGTGTCTGAAGAGCCCAAGGGCAAGGCAACTCTCTCCTGTTGCACCTCCAGCCAAAAGTTGTAAGACAGTTCTCCCATTAAGCTTAGTAGTGAATCAGAGTCAGGTAGGGGAAGGGGAAGGAGATCACTATTAGATGGAAGGAGTTACAAGGATTAGGTCAGGAATGGGAAACCTGAATCCTCCAGATGTTGTTGGATTCCATCTCCCAACAACCCCAGCCAGTGTTGCCTGGGTATGGTCTGAAGGCACATGAGGCCACCTGTGTGCTGAAAGTAAGCAGGTCTGGTCAATGCCTGATTGGGTGGCTGCACAGAAACTGTATGTACACTGCCTTGGTGGAAGAAAGGCAGGACATAAATGTAAGAAAATAAATACGTAATGTGGATTGCACTGAACCTGGAGAGTCACAGGTTCCCCACCCTGGTTTAGATAGTGTGTGACTAGGTTATGAGTATCATAATCATCTATGCCCTGCCCCTCACCCTACGGTCCCAGAACAGTTTCCAACAGTTTAGAATACATCACTGAAAACAATTAAAAAACAATTTAAATTACAACATCCAGGATTATCTTGAAGGTATGCTAAATACAATATAGCAGAATTTAAGACACACTTTGCATAAGCACTTAAGTGTAGATGCCTGTCTCATTTTCTATTTATCATCCTATCATCCAATCTTTAACAAAATTTAACAAAGAGGTCTGATGCAATATTCATGGATATAATGGACTGTATCTAGTGCTAGTCCGACTCCTGGGCTCCTTTGGAGGAAGGGTGTGGTATAAATTTGATAAATAATAATATTCAGAGCAGACCCATTGAAGGTAATGGGCATGACTAACTTGGGTTCATTAATTTCAACAAGTCTACTCTGAGTAGGACTAGCATTGCCTAAAACTAGTCTATGCAGTATGAAGGACATGTTGGATGAATCAAGGTTGACAGATTAGTTCGAGAAGAGAAATCAAAAGCTTTGTTTGTATTTTTCTGAAATACAGTTGTTCTGGTTGTTGACAGTACTGCTAAAAGGGAGAAGAATTTACTTCCCCTATATTTATCAGCATTATACAGCCTGCAGTGGACCAGGATGTTCCCCTTATAACAAATGAATGAGAGTGATGTGCATGGAACATGCTGCACTAAGCATGATCACTTTTTTAAAAAACACAAAAATCTCTGATCCTTAATGCGCTTGTGTTGGCAGAATTCCACTGATTAACAAAGCCTTGATTTCAACCTGTTTTGAAAGTCTTAAGCTATAAATAGAAGGAAATGAAGTCAGCATTGAAGCAAGAATTTCAAGGAATCTAATCACAGATTTGTGCAGTTGAAAGAGACCAGAAGGTCAGGCCAGCCCTTTGCTCTGTAAGGGCTTGTGCCACATGTCAACTCCCACGGATGAATCAACATAAAATGTGCCCTAAGGCCAAGAGGAGACTACAAACACACACAATGCATCACATGTATGTTGTGCCAGCATTTCTGATGGCTCAAAAGCTAAGAACTCTAGTATCAGTTCATATTACTATCAAACAGATACTGTGTTTCAGTTTATCGGGATTACAAATGCAAATAACATCTCTTTCTTTGCAGTATCCTAGAATCCAGATATGTCAGGGAAGACAAAAAACCTTCATCCATAATCCAGACTATGATGCAACTAATTCTCCATGCCAAAAAAACCTAGTTCCCTTTGTGATGATCCTGTATTAGTGTAAATAGGGTAAGTGCTGTTTGTTTAGAAGATACATGGTAAGTGGAGTGAAAGAGGAGGGGGAGTGAATGGGCAGTAGAATGCTGGATGATTGGCTGAATGTTTAAAATGGCTGACAGTATAAAAGGAAGAATGTCAGGTAAATCTGTGTGGACGTGTGTGGACGTGTGTGGACGTTGGTGGACTTGAGAGGGTTGTTTTGGTGGGTTTTAAGAGGAGAGGGTGGAGTTCGGATTAATACTAAGACCAGTACCTCAGGAATAGATGTAAACATATGCTTAAGTGCCTTTTAAAGAAATCTTGTTATCTCTGTTATATAATAAAATACTTATTTGGTTTACCAAAGGCCTGATCCTTGGCTGGGGTTTCACAGACCAGAAGGGAGGGTAAGGTAAATACCAAGGCTGAAGGATAACAAATGGTGGCAGCGGGGAAGGGTAGAATAACACCACAAGCAGTCTGAGTAAATCAAAGGGATTGGGACAGCTTTAGCACTCAGTCACAGAGGTAACCAGATAGAGAGACTCAGGCAGAGTCTCTGGGACTACTGGTTATAGGACGTGACTGGTGGTGCTGCCTAGCAGGGGGATCTGTTGAGATCTGTGCTAGAGCGGGGAGAGAAACCATATAAAAGGACAATCCGGACTGGTGGAGTCCCTGGTGGTGCCTAGAGACAGGCAGTAACCACGAGCAGGTAGGAACCTGACAGGGAGAGCCAGGGAAGGGCGTCACACCCTTCTCCCCCTTGCCCCAGAAATCCAGCCCCACCCAGTGCTGAATAGAAAATTGCTTTTAATTCTCAGGGGACTTTCAAAGAAAAAAAAGGAGTCAGGAGGACTGTGGGGTACACATCTTAAAGAGCTCTCAAGATTGTGCCTATTATCTTCCTAACTGTTCTTAGCTGTGCCTCTACATGTCATCTTTCAGGAGATGCAACACATGATGGCACACATAGACACACGATCATGCATTTCTACATACTATCAAAATGTCACATGCGCAATATTGTACTTGCAGCTTGGGTATTTTCATGCCCCTGTGGTACTCTATTATTTATCCCTTCCTTTTCTTGCAACTGTGTATTTTTAGGTCAATGAGCAGATGTATGATCTTGACTGGATGATAAATTGACTTAATGTTTTCCTCTACAAACAAATGTTTTCAAGGCAAAAAAATTAGGCACCGCACTCTGGTAATCAGCAGCCCTGAATTAATACTACTGTGGATTTTGAAGGGCAGAGAATATACACTGATCAACCAAGGCACATCAATTATACTTGTGAACATTACTGCAAGTTGCCAATATTTGGCAAGAGTCTTGCACAGAGGGAACAAAGCAAGAAAAAAGCACATTCACTTTTGGTCTGTGGAATCTAGCTCTGACCATTTAGTAGGTTTTAGAAATAATTTCTGTAGACACTATTTAAAAACAAAGTAAGAGTAAAAAGAGAAGACCTGTGATTTACCTGGATCAAAATTATCTCCAAATATTCTTTTAGCAGGAATCTTCAAGTTCATTGTGGGAAATTGTTTCCTTAACTGAAATATATGAAACACACAGATAGTTTAACTTTGGAGTATAGGTAACTTCTTGATCACGATGCATTACCAACACAGTTGTGTTGGAGGAGAGCAGCCCAGGGGCATTCCCTGATCCAATTTTATCTTGATTCTCTTTACTTACTGTATTATAAAGTTTATCAAACTCAGCATATCGTCTGAAGACGAACCATTCATTATTGCCAACAGAGACCAAAACTTTGTAAACCTGTAGCAATACAAAAGTAAAATTAATGAGAAATTCAGAGATTAAAATAAAGTAACACAGTTCTGGGATTATAAACCCATGAACGTTCTCACTTATTTAACTGCTATTTAGGAGCTAAAGTAAGAGACTGAAGGCACCTTGCATTCTCCAGCACAGGGCCGCCCACACAAAAGAAATTTTCAACGTGGAGATATAGAAAGCTTTGTCATAGGAAACAGGAGCTCCTAGTAAATGTCATGGCAACTTGTAGTCAATAAAATGTTATTGTTAAAAAGGCATAGAACTGCATGTTTCAGTTCTGATATGTCCCACTTAGAACCTTGGATCCTTAGACTTGTCAGCAGAACACAACTCTCATGGAATGGGCCTTTCATTTTCCCTGTTTCCCACTGTGCCCATGAAAACCCAATCTTGAATGGTGGGGTGGGGGAGTGTCATTAGAATGGTACAAGGTACTGTGTGGAGGCTACAGAAGGAGGGGGGAGTCAGCAAGGCTTGTGACTTTTTTATGCAAATGAATGTGCCTTTCCGCTTCTGCTAGATATCTTTTCATCTGAGCCAGTAAAAACAAACATTTAAAAGACTTCCTAGGCTTAACATACAGGGAAGTAAAATGTTTCTGGAGGTAGATTTTAAATTATTTTTTTTGAAAGATAAAAGGTACGAATATAAACTATGAGCTTGTATTAGTTTCATTCTGAAAAAGCTGAAAAGGGTACACTAGTCAAGGAATTGCTTAAAAAGAACGTACTGCAAGAACAGAAGGCTCCCATAATAAGTGGACTGTACATAATTTAAGAGCATATTCTCTAGACAGAACAGTCACCATTTATAGTGGACAAGACTACATACTGCTAGCTGTACATTTTCTATGGGCCTTTCTATTAAATGCATGATTTGTAAATTTACAAAGGAGACTCTAGAGTCTAAGGAAACCTTAATTTGCTTATTTTTTTGCTATGCACAATTTTAAATGAAAATTCTGTTTTGGATAGCTATCTACTCTTCGCTATTTGCAAACCAATAAAAGAATTACAGTATATACGTACTCAATATTATATAGAGCAAAGTGACACTAGCAGAAACATCTGATAATCCACGAACATTGATTTTCACATCAACCCTGGCTATTTCACCCAGTATAAGCATCACAAAAATATTATAATAATAAACCATATTATTATTATACTAGTGGTTTAAACATTGGACAACATACAACAGATTTACTGTTTAGGTAACTCAAACTGCTGAAGATGAAGGAAGGAAAAAGAGGATTTTTAACATATATGATGGAAATGTTTTAAAACTAAGGCTCTCTGGATAAATATTGTTGGATGTAAACTCACACAGCACCCTGAAGTAATCACGCTGAGATGTATAACTAAAAAGATAGACAGATTAAGAACTGGAGTAGCTGGTAATATGTTATGAATGGCATATTAATTGCTGCCAACCCCTAACCACCCCAACTATAACAGAGAGGCTTAACAAGGTCTGCCACACAAATTAAACTAGAAAGTATGGTGTATGTGCAATTAGAAAAATCCTTGTTTTTTAGTGGACGGTTGTCTCATATAATCTATTTGCTAGGTACTATCTAGACAATCACAATGTAAATTTTTATAAAGTTGTCACATTGTATTTAATAGTGATCACACTAGAAAGTTTTTTTAAAGTATGTGAATGAGATAAAAATAGCTCTAACATGTTCATTATTTGGGTTAGGGGTTGTTTTTTTAAGTAGAAATCAACACATAGCACTAATCAAGGTTTCTTAAATCAGGCGATAGCCCTATCTCTTACGGTATTTTTCCAGCAAAGTTCTTTGTTGGTAGTAATATTCAGGAAGTGCAATTCATTAATTCTGCAGCAGGACCATCATACTCTCACTGGTTTTCAAAGTGATATGAAAAAAAGAGAAACCTTTAAAGCCTGAACTCGCACTTTAGAATTCCAGAAACTAATTTAGAATATGTCATGTGGGCTCTGTGATTGAGTCTCCAAATGGATATTCTCCTTCTTCACTGTAATGTAGCCACAGGAAGTTCCAGTTTGTTTCTTTTTTAAATATTTTCCACGTGTTCTTTTGTTTTGTTAAAAACTTTTATTTTATGAAAAATGTTCAAATACAAAATAAAATAACTGAACAATTACCAAGATATGCTTTCTTGTTTGCATTTCATAGGTACATGACTCTAAAATATCCAAGTAGATAATGTTTTTGTCCTCATCTCTTTACCTTCTATCATGAAGATATTCACTGTTATTGTTCAATACATATAGCCGTATGTCCTTTAATTCATATCATGCAAGGTCTTAGTGCTTATTTTAGTCCAGCCTTTCCCAAGCTTTGGGTCCCCAGATGTTGCTGGACTACAACTTTCACCAGCCCCAGCCAGCATGGCCAATGACCAGGAATTATGGGAACTGCAGTCCAGCAACATCTGGGGACCCAAAGGTTCACATATGTTATCAACGGGAACCACTTTTCAAGAAACTCATAGTTATAGTTCAGGTGCAACGAAACTTTATTTATATTTATTTTATTTATAACAATTGTTTCCCACACTTTATCAAACAATCATTTTATGGAGACATATAGCTACATTTCCAAAAAATATGCTAACTGGAATTTTGCTGATATGTATATTTGAGATTTGTTCTGGATCCATAACCCCTAACATGATTCATAGGTACTTAATGTACCATAAGTTTCAAGCCTAATGTTTAATCACTTTCAGTCATGCCCACCATAGATGAAAGGAGGTTTCTCCAATGCCACATTTTTTCCAGCACAGTAGTGAATGTTGCTTATTAATATAATGCATCTTTTCTGGAATGTATTTGTTTATTTAAGGTACTGATATACGGCTTTTCAGGTCAACATTACAAAGCAGTTTATATAGAAATATTAAAACTATAAAATAAAACAAGATTACTCCTTCTCTAAGGGCAACATGGTCCTTAAGTAGCCCTTTGGTGGCAGGTGGGGGAAGGAGAGGCTACTTTAGCTGGAACACTGCAAGCTAGATGTTGCTGCTGTCTTCTTCTCCCTGCAGGGCAATATGATCCTCAGATGGCCCTGTGGTGAATGTTGGGGGGGGGGAAGGAAATGTCACCACAGCTGGAGTGTAGTACCACGGGAGTTCCAGTTTTGATTAGAGCAGTGGTCCTAAAGGAGGCGTATTAACCCTATGCCTTTTCATTGTTTCACCTATCTAAATTACCCCTCCAGACCGTAAGCAGACCTACTTGACTTGAGCAGCAGCTTTTGGAAGGCGTTATATTGTGGAAATGGTGTAGGAGGACAGCGTTAAACACCCCCTCCTTCAGTGCCAGTGCTCTAGTAAAAAACCTTCCATGCCACACCTGTTACAACTCAGACCCTTCTTGTTAGGCCCAGGTTCCATTTTGATCTAACTAGGCATCTGCTTTGGCTATATCAAGTTAACAGTCTTTGCCTTCTAGAGATAAGGAGAGATGGTTACAGTGCAATCTAAAAATAGATTAAAACCTTACACTCAGTCCAAAGGTATTTACACTATGTTGATGGGGAAGGGGAAAACTGACAAAGTTGTTTACAGAGGAGAGAAAGAATGATGCGATGGTCAACATCATCCAGCTTCAGAGGAAACTGTTCAGCAGAACAGAATTAGATCATGTTTTAAAAAGGAGTACCAGGTTATCATTGTTACAAACCAGCAGATTTACAAAACCTATCAAGAAGATTATTATTTAAAAAATTGTTTATTCCCATAACAAAATACAGAAGATTGTCCAATGCCAAAATTACACAAAGAATAAAAACACAAATTACATCCAGAGAAGCTACTGGGATGGGGTGTGGAGAAAGAACAGGAAACAATGAAAGGGAAACAGAAGCAAAAGGCACCAAGGCTAACAAAGAGGGGAAATAGTGTAATTTAATGTATTTGTATTTAATTTTTTAAAAAACCAGATCCAATGTCTACGCTGTTGCTTTCTGATTTCATAATGCTGATCAGCAACTTCCATAAATTTGATCTACTATCCAGATGAGACTTTAAAAATCTTTGCATTTATAATATAAATGTTATTCTTATGCTGCACATTTTATGTGCATTAAATTCTGCAGTATGCATAAAATCAGAGTTAACACACTAATCTTGGCATCCAGTCTTGTGTATATGCTAATAGGCCCAATTCGGACACAGCACTAAATATGTTTAGTTTTATGGGAATGATCAATAGTGAGCATCAGGCTTGCATGTACCCTTTTCATGTCTCCTGTTTTAGCGCAGCAACAACCAGTAACCTGGAAACATTAGGTTCCCAGTTTAAACTAGCTGGCATTTCTTGTTACATCTGAACTGAGAATTCTAATTAATTTGAACTATGGTTTGTTGAAACAAGCCAGAATGGTAACCCACGGTTTGATCCTGACTTGTTTAAAAAAACCAGGGCTTACACTAACCAGCTTTTGTCCTTTTTGGATGCAACAATGAACTATAGTTAGTGTAAATAGGAAGCAGACACTTTTAATGCCCTCCTTGTGGAGAAAGAGAGGGTAAACCGTGGCAGCCCAAGGCTTGCTCACATAGTGCTAGACAATGGTTTAGCATTACATCCAAACCAGGCCATTGTACAATATTAATGGAATATGAAATAGAGGAAAAAATAAGTTCCTAGTGACTGCAAAACGTGCTTCATGCTTACATACTTACTGTAAATCTTTTTTTCTTTACTCTGTGTTCATCAGAGCTTGGGATGCTAACACTTGGGCAGCTTTCCTTGAGATCCATTATATGTTGTCTTTGGGCAAAAAATCAAGACCACCACACCAGGTATAGCAAAACGTAGAAAATGTCAGCAGTATTGATCTAAAAAATGCAGCCTCTCTTGTGTAAATTTAAGTTCCATCATACAAACCTTAAATAAAATGAAACAAAAAGTTCAGCAGGTGGCTTGTATGATTCATGGCTACAAACTAAATTTTAAAGCTTTTCTAAATAAAGGTTATCATGTTTGCATATAGAGTGAAGAAGGAACAAGTGAGATGCGGTGGGAACTTTCAAGACATAAGAAAAATAGCAACATGGCTACAATGAGGCTTGATGAGTGCACATGCAGACACAAGAAATTTGTTCTACGCAGATGTACGCTGCGCACCAGCTGTGTCAGGCCAAAATACTATTATTACTAAAAATGGCTGGAAAATAAAGAATAAGATAATAATACTAAAACATATTTATATAGCACATAGAGCTCCTCATGCATTTTCTTATTAATCCTTGCAAGAGGCATATAACATAGGTGAGCATTATTATCCCCTACACTGCAGGTACTGGCAGAGAAATAAAGGATTGCCTAAAGCTATGTGGAGAGTCTGTGGCCAAGATGAGATTTAATGCAAGGACTTCCTTGCTCATAACTTGCACATGGGCAATACAAACATATGCTTGCTTACTCAAAACTGATTCCCTTTTATTTCACTGGCCCTTATTCACCAAGCCTAGAACTTTATCCTTAGTCACTAGGTTACAATACTTCTATGAAGAAAGTACCTTTCTGTTAGACTTCTGTATGTGTGATAAGCAAAGATACATCTCTTGCTCATTGACTATTCTACATCCCTTTTAGATGGCTGAAATGCAGGAACATTAATACATGGAAGAGGAACAGGATCACACCTTGTCACTGCCTCCAACCTTATGGTTCAATGATTGCTTTGTGAGCAAAGCCTACATGTTTACAAAAGGAACTGTCAACACATGGAAATAGGGAGTGCAGTTCCACTTCCCTGCATTTTGACAGTGTAAAAATGACTCTTCAATGGGGTGGAGGCAACTCTAGAATAACCAGCTTGAAGGCTGTGGCTTTTGTGATCTGACCATTTTGCTTAATTGATTCCTAATGAACCTCTCTCTTTTTGAAATAGTCTGACACATTTACAATGGAAAGATAATTGTAAAGTACAGAGTTATTTCAATCACTATCTAGAAGTGGTGGTTAAAATGTGTTTTGTTGTTAATGTGCTACTAGCAGAAAGCTTATTAAGACCTCCACATAGGAACATAGGAAGCTGCCTTATACTACGTCAGACCACCGGCCCATCTAGCTTAGTACTGTCTAAGTTGACTGGCAGTGGCTCTCCAGGATTTCAGGCAGGAGTCTCTCTCAGCCCTACCTTGAGGTATGACAGATTGAACCTGGGACCTTATGTGTGCAAGGCAGATGCTCTACAACTGAGCTACTACACTAACATATTTCCAAAATATGACCAAATAGATTCAATGATATACTAGGTCTAATTATGTGCAGGCCTCTAGAGCAGCAATTTGCTGGAAGCTGTGTTGATCCGTTAGGGGGGAAATCCAAAAACAGTCAAGTCAGTCACAGTCTGGCCAATTATATTCACAGATCTTTCAAAGTTTAACAGAAAAAAACTTTTGGCTTTATCTTAAAAAAAGTGAGGAGTGTAAACAGATGTTGGTAGATGCCTCATCTGCAACGTAGAAGATAATGATTCAAGAAGCTATTGGAGAATACTTGGGCAAGTTGTGTCCAGAGCAAAAGCATACTGGGATAAAGCATCAAAGCAAAAAAGCATACTGGGACAAAGCACCAATGGCTACTCTCTCTTTGAAAAAGAGCAGTTATTGGAATCTTCCTCTAGCACTAAACAAGAACTCATGGTCCCTTGTTAGACAGAGAGTATAATAGAACATGATAGTTAATGTATTAGCAAAGCTGATATAGTTTCAAGTTGTCAGTGTATAATACCCAGCTTTATAAAGGTATGCTGACGATTGTTCAGTCCGAAGTATGTATAACTACAATATTTCCCATCTTAAAATAGAAGTCTGTGTTTGAATTGTATGTGCTCCCTCACGTTTCCAAAAAGCCAGTGTGATGTAATTCTCCTGTTAGGGAGACACCCATGTTTGTCTTGGCTGAAGTGATAAAGCACTTCAAAATTCAGTTACGATATTTGTTTTAAACATCCTGTTATGAATTATAGATTATAGATAACCCAATTTAGTTATGTGCTTACAATTCTGTTACTTCAAGATACAGCTCCAGTCTGAGAAATTCAACATTATAAAATAGGTTTGTTTTTGGTTTAACAGGAGTTGATAGAAAACAATGTATTGTGAAGAGCAAAAAAATATATTTTCTATTGGTCTATGTTTGCTTATTCCAAAATTGAGGACATGATCAAGTCAAATTTGAGGGCACGATCAAACCAAATTTAAATATTTCCAAGTCCCATGGATTTTGGTAAGAAATAAAAACCACACAGAGAATGAAAAAGTACCTAAGCTCAGCTAGATTGTGCCCTATTTTTCTGTCACAATTACTTTGTTCAACAAAACTAATTCATATTTGCTCCAGTTCTCATGAACCATCATTTTGGTGTTTTTTTTAAATGGACTAAAAATCAACCAAACAACCCATAGACAATATTACTTAAATAAAACTAAACTAAAATGTTGCATTTAAATACAACATACTGCATTCTATTTGGATATTTTCAAAAGGTATTTCTAAGTCAAACAGGCTCTCAAAGCCTCACGTTTCTGTGCAGACTGGAAATCAACATCCCACATTTCTGTGCACAGATGCTTGTCTTCTTCTAAGCCATTTTTCTTGGTGGCTGGGGGGACAGCAAATATGAAAGCAGAAGCAAGAACCAGTATGATATTCTGGACAGAGTATGTTGGACTTGCAAGACCTGGCTTCAAAACTGTCATCTATAAGAAGCAACTCATTAGCTCTTAGCCTCAGTTTCTAATGTATGTAATGAAAACAATAACCTACATCCAAGCTGGTTGTTAGGACAAACAAGACTGCAAAAAGCACCTTTAACAGGAAAAATACTATAAAAACGATCAGCAATAATCATTTGACTTTTGTTCCTTTCATAAAAGTATTTAAGACCAAGATTGCCACTCAGAGGGTAACTCTCAGTTGTTTAGAGCAGTGGTTCCCAAACTGTGGTCTATGGACCACCAGTGGTCCACAAGCTTCATCCAGGTGGTCCGCAGCATGTCCACATTAACTATTCATACTGATTTTTAATTGTATTTTTATTGCTTCTTTTATTTATTACATTGTATTCAATCATATCACAATTTGAATTCTATGGAATACTAATGGTAATATATTAAAATACAACATAAGAAATAAAAGAAGCCATAAAAATACAATTAAAAACCATACAGCATTTAGCACCGCACATTACAATTGCTACAACAGGCAGAAAAATCATTAAATGGTCAGCCAAGACCATCAGCAATTTTCAACTGGTCCATGGGGCAAAAACATTTGAGAACCACTGATTTAGAGACAGAAGGAAAGAGGAAGACCACTGTAAAGTTTACCAAGTTTCTTATGGAATATGGAGAACAGCACAAAGTAATCAAGCTCAATACATGAGATAATTTGGGACAGGTGAAATCCATGAACAGTTCCTGAAAATGGAAATGGACTGCCTTCAAGATGATCCTGATTTATGGCTACCCTATGAATAGGGTTTTCATGGTAAGCGGTATTCAGAGGGGGTTTACCATTGTCTCCCTCTGAGGCTAGTCCTCCTCAGCCGGCTAGGGCCTGCTCAGCTTGCCACAGCTGCACAAGCCAGCCCCTTCCTTGTCCGCAACTGCCAGCTGGGGGGCAATTGGGCTCATTAGGACTATGCAGCTTGTCCACAGCTGCACAGGTGGCAGGGCGCATAACCCTTGAGCCACTCACTGTGGGGGTGATCTTTAGCTGGCCCTTTATGCCCAGGAGACAGGAGCAGGGATTTGAACTCACAGACTCTGGACTCACAGCCAGGCTCTCCTCCCTACTTGCTCTGAAAACAGAAAATAAGAATAGATGTATATGCAAACCCCATAGCAACCTGGTTTGAGTTGTTTCTAGCCGTTCTTTCTGATTACGTACATTCTTCTTTCAATGAACAATCAGATCTTATTAATTCAGTCAAGGTTTTATAAGAAGAACAGGCCAATCATATTTTAAAATGCAAATATAGTATGTATATTAATGTCTTCATCAAGAAATGAAGCAGAGTTCATATACAGTAGAACAGGAGGTTGAATTATCAGGAAAGTTTGCCAAGCATTTTTTAAAGTGGATGCTGTAACAACATATGATTAGAGAGACAGCAGCACCATTGGCCAAGCCAGGAGAACTTCCTGCTTGTTGGCCTTGATACACTTATTTTACCATAGTCAGTCTGTTGGATTTCAGCTTTGATTTGTTGTAGTGTGGGATTTTCTTCAGTTCTTGCCACGGTCCTATCCACATAGATTTAACAATGAAAATAAAGTCACTAAATGGGATCTGTAAACACCTAATGTCAAAGTGCTCAGACAGTTTATTGCCTTGTTTCCAACATGTTGCTAAAACCAGCAACCACAAAAGTCTAAAGAAAAAAGTGCCTCCAACTCAGAAAAGATTACAAAGGAACAAGTACATGTTGTACCTGAATGAATCTAAGGCAAGTAATGAATTCCAGGAATTAGTATTAAGTTACAGACTTTCCTAGTCCAGGAGTGTAATGCAATTCAAGGCTAGTAAGATGGCTGGAGCTGGGGGGAAATCTGCAGTAAACACTTGACAATTTAGATGAGAACTTCCTTGCAACAGAGTGGTCTGTACAAACTAATGGTACACTCTCATGTGATTATGATTTCAATTCATCTGTAAAAATCACAGATTAACTTGTGACATGAACAATATACATAATGCAGCTGCTGGAACACCTCAGGAGCATCACAGCCTTCCAACTGTTCCCCCACCACCATCCCTGCCACCATTAATAGTTTATATTAAGGTTTTTCATTATGTTGAACTATGGAGAACAGGGTCATATGGAAAGGTTGAATTGTACAGCTTTACAGCATAGTACAACTGTAAACAAAAAGGAATTATAAGCAAAGTGAGATATTTGCAGGGATCACTTACCTTCTAGTCTCTCAGGAGCAAGGTGCAAATCCAGGGATAGATGACATTAAAGATTAAGGGCTTGGAAATCCCAGCTGATATCAATTCTGGCTGTAGGGCAGACCTGCACACATCAAAACGTTTAAGTTACAAGAGGCTAACCCAACCAATGTTACTTGTTAGCTCTTACCTCTTTAATCAAATTGTCTATATATGGCCCTAATGAAAATTCAGTGGGTTGGTTATCATTAAGGCATATTCAATGAAACAAAGCATAGCCAAGTTCAGACTCTTATTAGTTCCCAAAGATGCCTATTCTTAATTATATTATCTCTTTCATAGGACTTTCAATGCAGATTGATCGTTCAGCTGTCTTACTCACAGACATTCTCTCTGTTTCAAAATGATTATGACATGATCCATTTACTACAAACTAGTTAAAACAAGGCAGCTAGACAATCATAGGACAGAAAATTATTACTTTGCATCACAACATGAGTTATCCCAGTTAATGGTTTAGAACTGCTGGGCAATTGTTAATATGGTCAACTATGCAGGTGACTTCCTTTAGTCTGCAACTCCAACTATGAGTGACAAAAAATGTCTTGCAAATGCTATATAACTACTAGCCTGATCCCCTTGTTAATTGCATAACATGTAGTCCCAATGACACTGACAGCCTTCTTCATCCCACTCAGTACCAGCCATCTTCACTGCTAGGTCAACTTCAACTAACCACACCTTTGCAAAGAATATTGCTGCTGCCACTGCTGCTATTCCAGAGCTGAGATGTGTGGGAAATCACTCTCTCAACTAGAGTTCACATAAGGAGGTGCTGCTGCTGCTGCTGCTGCTGCTGGGCAAACTTTGCCTGGCTGTCCATGAGCTCCTACAACATTGCTGTTCTTACTCTAGAGAGGGAAAAGTAAAAAAAGAGGTGAAATTGATAGGTCGTTTCAATTTATGAAATGTAGAGGGCCTTTTTGTATAGGTGAAGTGAGAAAAAATGGTTCAATTTCATTTTAATGTTTCCTTGTCAAACAAAAACAAAACAGTGTGTGCACATATAGCTGCATCAACGGTGAGCATGCTACAAATTTTAATTTTAAAAAAGTGCAAGTGGCAGGGTTTCTCTCTCACCTCTAACCTCTGGAGCATGTCTATAGTTTCAAGGCAAAAAATGAGATGAATTTGACAAAACCTGCTTCATTTTCTCCTGTTTGCTTTGAAACTGTAGTAAGTCTCTCCAGAGAAGAAATTTATGTTTCTGTGTTAAATTTAAAAGACTGAAATATTAGATCTGTGGGTTGTGGAACAAAAATAATGTTATTTGCAATTCTTAAACCATTGGAGTGAATTGGCGGGTACAGAAGCTCTTCAAAACTCATAGTCACATTAGGGGTATGCTCCCTGCTAGCTTTAAAGCATCTGACTGCATGAATAAAAGCGCTAGTGGTTGAGCTGTGACATTCCTAATGACAGAATGTAGCTCAAAGGTCTTTAACCAGCAAATAGACTGTGTTATAAAGCAGACAACACAAGTTGCAAAACTACAGAAATTGCTGTGGGAAAACCACAGCATGCTGTCAAATTATATTGGAAACATATGGGAGGCAGGGTTACCAGACCTCCGGCTTTTGGCTAGAGTCTCAAGTTTTTGGGGGTCCTCTCCTGGTCTCTGGGTGACTCACCTTAATCTCCGGACTTTCAGCTTTCATTAAAAAAAATTAAGTTTCTAGGTGGTCTGGTTCCCAAGATATACACCAAAACGTCAGCTGCCCCCCCTGCAACTTCTGTTAGTTGATCTAAGTTCTGCTCTAATTCCTGCCCTTTCAAGTTTTTAGCCAATAAGAAGTCAGGGTTGTGACTGACAATAGTAAGAGCTAAACCTCACAGTTTCCTTTTCCTGTTTCCATCAGGAATTCAGTAAATATACAGCTTTCAGCAGCATAAAGTGTACTTTCTCTGTACAGGATTGGGCTTGCTTCTGAGGCAACATGCATAGGATTGCACTACAATAGAAGATCACAGAAGGATGTTGGTGGGCATAATAGATTTTAATTCCTTGCAAAAATGGTATATTATACTTTTTATTTTTCAAATAATTTTTGAACAGAAGTTTTAAAAAGTGTACATGCTTCAGTGTTATACTTTTCTAATTAAGGAGTCAAAGTTCAAATTTTACAGGACTGTGGAAGAGGGCAGCTTATTTGTCTTATTCATAACCTGTTTTTAAAACCTCCCCAATATGAATTTTTTCTGGGAGTAAAGCTTCAATGCTAATTCCACATACCTGGGAGTTAACCCCATTGAATTCAGTAGGACTTACTTTTGAGTAGATATGGTTAGGATTGTGCTGAAAATCAATGGGACTTTTGAGTGAACATAGAAAAGGGTTGTGTTGTAAATCTCTCCCCCTCTGATCCTTTTTTTTAAAAGCAGTAAGGCAGGGCTTGCTTAGGTGTCACTGCTTTTATTTGGCAGGAAACTAATCAGTTTTTTAAAAAAAATGTTCTGCAATGGTTTTGACAATAAACTATTATATGGGGTGTATGCATTTTTACATCTCCAGTGTGTGCGTATATGGAATATTTCCAACAATCTGTGAGGTAGAGTTGGAAACCAAGGCAGTTCACAACAACATATAAAGCCATTTAAAATCCAATAACTGTAAAACAAATATAAAACAGTTGCAAAACAGCTTAAAGTGGCATGATTCTGAATTTTGGATTGGGTGAGTGAAGTTCCTTATCATTGAACTGCAATCCCGTGCATGCTTCCCTGTCTCAGTAAGCCCCATTGAATACATTGGGATTTGCTTCTGAGTAAACATGCATAGGATTGCACTATAAATATCTTTACAGGTTGTGTAAACAATAAACATCTTTGACAATCATGCTTATATAAATATTTCTTCATAATATGTCTTGATATGTAACTGATTTCATACTATGGTTGTAAATTATTTACAAATGATTATTTCCTCTACATTTTAAGTGTGCCCTTCTTCCTTGGGGTGGTCATGGTCCCCTTCTGTTCTTTTCACCCTGAGGGGCAGGTTAGGCTGAGAAATGCTGCGTAGCTCATGGTCACCAAGTAAACTTTATAGATTATTTCTATTTTAAAATTTAATTAAAATGATGTATACAACATAGGGAAAGTTTATGAAGTTATGGAGATCCACATAATACATTTAAAGCACATCCAACTCACATTTAAAGGACATTACTTCCCCTAAAGAATCCTGGGAAGTGAAGTTTCCCCCTCCCAGTTACAGTTCCCACCACCCTTAACAAACTACAGTTCCTAGGATTCTGCAGTGGGATTCATGTGCTTCAAATGTATGTTGAATGTGCTTTAAATGCATGGTGTGGATCTGCCCTAGTATGCTGTGCATTCATTACTGAATTTAAAAAGTATTTTAAAAGATACATTTTTAAAAAGGCTGTAGCTCAGTGGTAGGGCACATGCTTTGCAGTCAAAGGTCCAAAATACAATCTCTGTAAGAGACTATTGCCTGGAATCCTGGAGAGCCAATGCTAGTCCATGTCATCAGTACTGAGCTAGATGGTACCAAATGGCCTGACTTGGTACAAAAGAGGAAAGAGACCCACTGGCCACAGTGACTCTAAAATTTATTTGTTTATTTTATTTACATTTATATACTGCTTTATTTAAAAAAACCTCAAAGTGGTTTATAGCAGAAATTAAAACAATAAAATTATTAGCAAAAACAGTTAAAGACAGGTATTTAAAAACATTCAAAATAATAAAACCAACAATGAGTTAAAGATAGATAAAAAATAATAGCTTCTACGTGCCTGGGTAGACTTGCCTAAACAAAAATAGTTTTAGAAGGTGCCAAAAAGAGTACAATGAAGGCATCTGCAAATGTTAATAGGCAGGGAGTTCTAAAGCGTAGGTGCTGCCACACTAAAGGATCGGTTTCTTACAAGAGCAGAACAAGTACTATGTGGCACTCGTAACATGAAAAGCACACCTTGAACTCGGCCTGTTAGCAAATTGACAAGCAGTACAGATTTCAGAGCAGAGGTATTATGTGCTGATAGGGTCTCACTCATGTCAGCAATCGTGCCACAGCATTCTGCACTAACTGCAGGCCCTGGGTAGAGTTATGCTGCATAGGGATTTCTGTGACCTTGGCTGACTGGCTGCCAGGATTTCTTTAGTTTTGGTTAGGAATCCTGACTGGTTGTGAGATGCTTAGTTTTCTGCCTTACTCATAGGAATCTTGTTGTGGTTGGTATGGTATTGCATTTAAGAAATCATCACTGTCTTTTCTTTTTCTATTTCTATTTGCATTTCATTTACCTTTATCCTCACTCCCTTTCATCCATAGAAGCAACAACAGTGGTTCCATGCGCTCCACTCAACCCCCTTAAACCCAATGATGATGCACCTTGTTTGTTTCTTGCCCAATAGTGGTAAAAGAATTCACATACTGGGCAGCGTGGCTGCAATTGTTGTTCCCAAGCTGCTGCCTATGAAAGTAGACCAAATCATGTGTGCTTTCTCTCTATCAATTATATTCACTAGAATTGGGTTGCCTGACAAACTGAGTTTATAGCAGCCCACAGGGGAGACAGAAAAGGGTAGAGAATCTTTTTACTCATTTCTCAGACCTCTTTCTGAAGTGAAGGGTCACATCTGTAAAGAAATTTGGATGTTAAATGGTAGGGGCAGGGCATTGCAGGCAGGGGGTTGCCAACCCTACTTGGATATGGGTATCTTTGCAGAGGATCTCTAGTCAAGCTTTACCAACAACACAATCCAAACCATATCTACTGAGAAGTAAGTCCTATTGAGTTCTATTGGGCTTAGTCCCTTAGTAAGTGTGTTTAGAATTGCAGTCTTCGGGGGCATCCATCTTTACTCCTGAGTGCTCCCATCTAACATCTCCACAACACTAGGCTCCTTTCTTCCTACAATGGCTTTCTGGTGACTGGCCTGACCTGACGGCACTTAAACCCTTTTTGCCAGAAGTGAGTTGGCTAGATTAAATGTTCCCTACCCAGGCTACATCTTTTAGCTGAGAATTCTATCTTAATTTCCAATCAGATAAATGTTTTTGTATGAATTGTATGTGCCAAGCAACTTTGATGCTTAATGTATCATGCTTAATGACATCACTTGGACCTGCCCCATGACATCACTCAGGCATGCTCCATGACATCACTCGGGCCCTCCCCCAAAATCTCTGGGTTTGGGATGCTTCTGACCTGGCAACCCTAATGGGAGGGGATTTATCGGCTAAATACAAAATCTTCAAATACCAGCTTGTTTAATTGTTATGCACCACATAGATGCCAAACAAAGCAGTATTTTTCTAGTCAACCGAATGGAGAACTGAGAACATCACCATATTTCAACTATCAGGAACTGAAACCATAAAAAGATGATACACTACTGTGAAAGAAACTAGTTGGATTTTTAAAGTGTGTCAATTTAACCAGATCATCCCCATATTTCTACAGCTGGGAAATTCAATTTTCTTTGTGAATGCATGCCAATTTCCTTTGTCACCCAGCAGCAGATACTTTAAAATCTCCCCTCCTCTTTGCCATCTGCTTGTCATTGGTGTGTATGTGTGTGTTGCAACGCTCAGCTTCCGGATGGAAAACCTGTCTCCCATTGGTACTCAGACTGGGGACTGGCCAGTCATATAGCAGGCAAGGCTGTGGCCTCACCCTTTAAATGTAGAATAAGAAAATGGTATATTTGCATTCTCTTCTATGATTACTTGGTAACGCATAAACCTGTCCAGTCTTGCTACGGCTTCCTTCTCCCTACACCCTTCCCTTGCTGCTGTCTAATAAAAGGCAGGGGCTTTTAGACAGTGATTCCTCTTTGATTCAACTCTTAATCATTAGGGAGAGGCTAGGTGTGCGTGCATGCCTGTTAGTTTCTTGAGCCCTTTTTATTCTAAGATAATATACCTGACTCCATTTGCAATTGAACAAACAAAGCACTCTTTTCTGCAACCAGGAAAATTAAGGTCTCTTCTGGACAAATAACGCCACAGGCAACATAGTATAGGAAGCTTGTATTGTTATACTTATGCCTTTTTGACATTTTACAGGATTTATTTTCCTTTTAAAAAAATGTATACCATGTAAACTCAGATAAACTTAAATAAATTCATTTTTTTTCACTAATAGGCAAAAAACGCTTGTGATTTAAGAATGTACTTAACCAACAGATATTTCTGTCAAACTTTAAAAAGCAGGGAAATTGGACAGCTATAGTGAATGCACCAGGGGAGCAGGAGACCTGACCTCCTCTCTGAGATACTGTACTGCCCTACAAATCTGTAAAAATGCAAACGCAATTTGGGTTGGCCTTTCACAGTCCAATCCACTTCCTGTGTAGCTTGGAAGAATTTGGTAACGTGCCTCTGAGCATATGGTGAGTGGCAGCAACACCTGCAATCTGTCCAAATAACAGAAACAAGACATGTGCTGTGCTGATCTTGTTTTAGCAGGGAGGAAGCAACAAAACAGTTGATATAGTTCAGATAGTCACTTTAAATATGTTTGATTTTAGGGAAATTTCCTATAGTGAATTATTTTCTTTTGCTTCTGTTTCTGTGAATGTATCTTACAGCAACACGTTTGCATAATTTACTCTAAAATAACTCCAAAAATAATTGTGGAATAATGGCACCAACTATTTTGCAGAATAGTCTCCAGTGGAAATGAAGAGTGTCTCAGTTTGTGCAAGATAAAACAGTAGGGGGTAAAATATATTCTAGCAAATCTCTAGGTGTGCTCTATGTTTTCAACTGACTATGCTGACCCTTTCTTAGGTGAAGGCTGAACACAGGCATCTCGGGCAGGCCAAGTTTGTTTTTTCCAACAGCTAGAGTCATTGCTTAAGTAGAAACATATTGTAATCAGTCTGATTTTACATCAAACTGCAGTTTCAGATTCAACTGTGAATGCACCCAAAATAGTAATAGAATATAACCTCCAGTTTGAAACACAAAAGGCTGACTTCACCATCATATGATGTCTTCACTGACTTTGAAATTAATAAAAATAAATTTGACACAGATTTTTAGGATGAATAATGAGAGAAATACAGTTTTCTAGGTTAGATTCTCTGTAGAAAGGGTAGTAACACAGGAAAGAAGCAAAGTAAGAACACCAACAAACAAAAATGTAATTCCCTGTCTTTGGAGATGCAGTCCTGGTTGCAGGGGGAGGGGAGGAAGACGCGGAAGGGCAGAAGGGAGACGAGGGGATGGGAGCAGGTGGGAGGGGAGGAGGAAGGCAAGGTTGACTATCTGCATGCTTATTCAGTCGGATTCACTCCCGTGCAAGCATGCTCAGGATAGGTGAAACTGACCACAGGGCAGGGAGGGCTGAAGTGGGCAAGGGAGGAGGAAGGAGGAAAAGGGGGAAAGGAGGGGAGATGGGTAAGGGGGGGAGGGGAGGGGAGGGGAAAGGCAGGCCTGATCATTTGCATGCTTTTTTAATTCAGTGGGATTTACTCCCATGCAATCATGCTTAGGATACGTGAAACTGAATATAGGGGAAGAGGAGAAGTGGGAGGGGAGAGGAGGGGGAGGGAGAGGATTGGAAACGGCGGGGAGAGGGGAGGGACAGGGGAGAGGACAGGAGGGCAGGTTTGATCATTTGTATGCTTATTGAGTTCAGAGGGATTTACTCCTGTATAATCATGCTTAGGATAGATGAAACTGACCTGGGGTAGGGGTAGGGAGGGGGAGGAGGGGGAAGAGGCCGGAGGGTAGGGAGGAAGGGGGAGGGAAGGGGGAGGGAAGGAGATTGGGTGGGTGGGCACTGGGCAGAGGGAAAGTCCCTTTCCTTTCCAAAAGGAAAACATTGTGAACAGTATCATTGTTTTTCAGGCTTTCCTCCACCTTTTTATTCTACAGCAGACCATGTAGTCTCCCACCCAAATTCAAACCAAAGCAGTCCCTGGCCACCTCCACACCAGACATCTATTCCACTTTAAACAGTCATGGCTTCTTCCAAAGAATCCTAGGAAGTGTAGCTAGTGAGGGGTGCTGAGAGTTGCTAGGAGACACCCTTTTCCCCTCACAGAGCTACATTCACCAAAAGAGGGGGCTCAATCACTCTGGCCACTGGAGCTCTGTCAGGGGAATAGGAAACAACATTTCCCAGGATTTTTGGGGGGAAGCCATGATTGTTTAAAGTGGAAAAAATGTCTGGCGTGGGTGCGGCCCCCTGATTAGCCAAGCCAAACAGCTGCTAGTCTGGCTTTTAGAACACTGACAGTTGGTTCTTACTGAGCATGCCTGCACTATCATGGACTCCAATGTTAAATTTCTTAAATTAATTAAAAATCAGCCAGGCATTTTTTACTCTTAAACTGCAGAAGATAAAGGTCAGAATATGGGGCAAGGTCAGTAGTAGGATTACAGGTACTCTGTGAACATGGCTGATTTTTAATTAATTTCAACAGATTATGAGAACTCTGACAGGAAAATAGTCCAAAAGGGCTCTGGGGTTTTTTTCTCTCTTTTTAGACTTTGAACTCTCTATTCTCTCTGTTTTGTGTATCACCATGAAAATTGAGAGGGTTGTTAAGCAAGCGTTTCTGAGTTCAGGACTATAAGTTTTGTAAGGTTTTGTTTTGAAATGAGCTTATGCGAAGCAGCAGAATGGCATGGGGGTATTTTCAATTTAACACTGCGGAATGTGAAAAATCCACTCTTGTGGTGGTATAATTTATAACTGTGTCTTAGATTCATCGGCCCAGCAGCACTTGATCTATCTAATATGCTACTAGGTTTGGTTCCCTCTAAACTTTGGCTCTTTTTAATTAAAAAAACCCATTTCAATTAAGCAGTCTGCTGGTTTAATTAGATGGTGGCAGCTGCTTGAAGTTATTATACCTTGGGCTCCATGGCAGCTCAGAAAATACCTGGGGGTGGGGAGCAAAGATTAAAAGCTGCAGCAAAGTAGACACCATTACTCCTCAAGCCAGATGAAGTACACACTGTGTTAGTGGCAAGACCACAAACTGAATCCAAATGGCCACAAAGTGGAATGGGAAAAATAGCACACTAGCAGTAAGGGATCTGCACATCTTGCAGCAACAAATTCAAATATAAAGACAACTGGGAAAAGGGGATTAGGTTTTGTCTTTGTTAGTTTCTCTGAAAGGGCAATGATGGCTAGATGCTTCTAGAGTCGACTGTTACTATTTTCAGGTGGGATTCAATCACATACTGGCAAATTCAGGCTGTGCTACCATAGCTGATTGGGAGGTCTTCCACAACAAACCCACTTCCCCCCCCCCAAAAAAAGATCTGATCTTTTGCAATAAGGAAAGGGATGGGAAAATGCACCAGAAAGTGTGAGTTAATACTTGCTTTTATGCAACCATCATCTAACCTCCCCGCACACAAATCAGAGTGAATGCTCATTAAATAGCCAATGTTGTCTAATCTCCCTGAAAATCAGGAAGAATGCTCAAATTGTCTGGCAGTACCCTAAATTTCTTTCACAGAGCAAAATGGATTATCTTGGAAGTCTAAATTGTACTTATTACATTGTGACGAATCAGCTGTAGAGAAAAGGGCTGCTGAGCTCTAGAGCTGTAATAAAGAAAGTGTCCATGAGCATATAGAGAGTGCTGGGCTCAAATCCTCCCGCACCATTTCATGGCCCCATGTTTAGTCTGTGAGAGCAGAGAAACAATGGGGGGCGGGGAGTGAAATTTCTCAGGCCTCCGCTTGGCTGGAAGCTGCCACTTTTTTTGGCCCAAAATGCCCCAGAATAGCATGTTGTGACACAGAGTTGTTCTAAGGGGATTCCGGGGGCGGGGGGAGGGAATTCCAGGCAAACAGAGGCTGAAGGAGTGCCAGTGTGTGTTGCCCTATACCCTTGAAATTTGCCCCTCTACCACCAAAAATGCCAGTCAGGAAAGGCAGTTTCATCCCCATTTTCACCTGTAACTCAGCCCTATAGGGAGCTGTCATAAAATTGGGAATAGTATACTGTACATTTAAGCATTCATAATATTGACTGATTCAACAACTACATAGCACTGCTGCTTACATAAGATATTAATATCAACAGATAAACAAGTACCCCACCTTTTTTCTTCATACAGAACACATTATGCCCCATGGTGGGATCCTGCTTCAGTGCCTTGCAAGACCAAATAAACCCAAACTGTCCCATCACATGCAACTATATTCCTTCTTCTGCAGTGAACCTCCCCCTCTCTCACAACAGACCTCAGTCTGGAAATAAATGCTCAGCTCTACCCTGTCCCATTCAAGAAAATGTATAAGCATCTCCTTGCATTGCCACCTTTTTTGGGGGGGGAGGAGAGAGTTAAAAACAAAAAGAGAGTGCTCCCCCAAACCCAAACATAAAACATAAACTAACACACTTTTCTGTTCTACATGCCATAGTTCAAGCCAACGACAACACTGCTGCACTTTGTTCCAACTTCTGAATTTTCTGCCCGGTCGAAAGGGCAGGGCAGATATAGGTGTGGGATTGGGAAATGCAATCTATAGGCATGGCTCCAACAGCAGGCTGGAAGCAACACAGAAGGAAACTTCCACAAGAAATGCAAACTCATCTTCTGTTTCTGCCTCCCCCACAACCTTGCTTACATCGTGTTCATGCTATCAGTCTTAACTCTGCTTTCTTGGAAGCACGCCCTTTCCTTCACAGAATTTTTAAAACTGGGTACAAGGCTTCTAAGTTGCAATGTTAAATTGTGCAATGCCAAATCAAGTTAAGCTTCTCTTCCCCAGTTGTCTGAGGGGGGAAAAGAGAGAAAGAAGAATGTGCCCTCCTAATAGAGCTCTACCACCTCTTTTTGGGTCTGTGTGTTTGTATATGTAAAAAAAGTTTTTCTTAGTTGTAGCCTTGTAGGGTACTTTACTAGTCTTCATGACACATATAAACTCATTTCTCATCAAGGCTTCTTACATATTAACTGCAAACTTATTCTCCAAGCATAGAGTCCAGAGGATCAGGTCACTGGCCCATCTGGTCCAGCATCCTGTTCTCACACTGGCCAACCAGATGCCTGTGGGAAATCCACAAGCAGGACCTGAGTGCAAAGAGCACTCTCCCCTCTTGCAGTTTCCAGCAACTGGTATTTGGAAGCATACTGCCTCTGACAGGGGCAGAGCATAGCCATCATGGCTACTAGCCACTGATAGCCTTTTCCTCCATGAATCTGTCTGCTCCTCTTTCAAAGCCATCTAAGTTGGTGGCCATCACTGCCTCTTGTGGAAGCGAATTCCATAGTTTAACTATGAGCTGTGTGAAGTACTTTCTTTTGTCTGTCCTAAATCTTCCAACATTCAGCTTCATTGGATGTCCATGAGTTGTAATGTTCTGGGAAATGGAGAAAACCTCTCCTCTATCCACTTTCTCCATCCATGCATAATTTTAAACACTTCTATCATGTCACTTCTTACTCGCCTTTTCTCTAAACTAAAAAGCCCCAAATGCTGCAATCTTTCCTCATAGGAGAGTTTCTCCATCCCCCTGATCATTTCGGTTGCTCTTTTTGAGGCGACCAGAACTGTATACAGTATTCCAAATGTTGCCCACCATAGATTTATATAATGGCATTATGATATTGGCAGTGGAATTTGCCTTTTTCACAGCTGCTGCATGCTGGTCAATATCTTCTTTGAGCTATCCACTATGACCCCAAGTTCTCATTCCTAGTCAGCCACTGACAGTTCAGACCCCAAGAGCATATATGTGAAATTAAGATTTTTTGCTCCAATATTCATAACTTTAGACTTGTTTACATTGAATTGCATTTGCCATTTTACTACCCATTCACTCAGTTTGGAGAGGTCCTTTTGGAGCTCATTGCAATCCCTTTTTGTTTTAACAACCCTGAACAATTTAGTATTATCAGCAAACTTGGCCACCTCACTGTTCACCCCAACTCCAGATTATTTAAGAACAAAAAAAGCATATGTCCCAATACTGGCCCTTGAGGGACTCCACTTTCTACATCCCTTCATTGGGAGAACTGTTCATTTATTCCTATTCTCTACATCCTGTGACTTAACCAATTCCAGATCCACAACAGGACCTCCTCTTAGTCCATGCCTGATAAGCTTACCCAAGAACCTTTGGTGAGGTACTTTCTCAAAAGCTTTTTCAAAGTCCAAGTACACTTAGTCCACTAGATCTTCTCTATCTATATTCTTGGTTTTTTTTATCATTAATTTTTATTCAAATTTTCAAAGACAAAAAACAAAACAAAACAAAAACAATTAAACAATAAAATAAAATGTTGACTTCCGATTTGTCGCAGATCAGTTATAGGTCTACAATATATAACAATCCTATCTCTAAAATTATATTATAAAATCACTTTCCTCCAGTAGTTATCTTAATTAATCATCAAATCTCATAAACATTACTTTATTCTTTCCACAAAAAGTCAAAGAGAGGTTTCAATTCCCTGAGAGATATATCTTTCAACTTTTCTCCAAATAGGCATGTCGCTTAATCCATCTGATTCAAATCTGTTAGGCCCAATAATTTCAATAGCCATTCTTCCATTGTCTATATTAATTCCATCTTCAATAATCCTGTTAAATCCAGTAATTTCAGTAGCCATTCTTCTATTATCAGTATCCCATAATAATCTTGTTGTCATAGCCATAGTCCAAATAAACATATCGATTAATCCATCTCGTCAAATCGGTTAGGTCCAATAATTTCCATAACCATTCTTCCATTATCAATATTAATTCCATCTTCCATCTTCAATAGTCCTGTTAAATCCAGTGGTTTCAGTATCCATTCGTCCATTATCAGTATCCCATGATGATCTTGCTGTCATAGCCATAGTCATATAACAAGAGTCTGATGGGAATTTCCCCCATCACAAATATGTCCTTGCCATCAATTCTGAATATGTTGCTGAAATATTGTTGTAAAGTCACATCTCTGCTCTGGGTGCATCTCTGCTCTGTCACACATTTGTAGTTAATTCCATAAGTTTTTTCTATGTCAAGCCCCATCACATCATTCCAGTCAAGAATTCTGAGTATGTTGCTGAAATATTGCTGCAAAGTCATATCTCTGTTCTTCTTTTTTACAAAATGCACTGGCTCATCTCTTAAGAGTTTCTCCGCTGTCACATATCTGTAGCCAACACCATAGATTTTTTCTATGTCAAGCTCCATCACATCATTCCAGTCCAGAAAATTATCCAAGACATTGATAACTTTACCACCAAAATCTTCATTAATTTCTTCAGAGACAACGTTGAATTCCAAACAGTAAACTTTATTTCTAACATCCATAAACTCCAAATCTTTTTCCAATTTCACATTTGTTCCAATCTCCAGGGCTTGTAGCTTCCCTTTAATTTTTCTTTTCTCATCTCTAATCCCATCAAACTCCTCTCTCACAGAATCCCCTATTTCTTTAAGCTCCTGCGTCATTTTGTTAAATTCAATTTTCATCTCCTGTCTACCCTGTCTCAGGGTTTGTTTCGTTATCTCAATCTTACCCATTATTTTCTGAAACATAATTTCTTCCATGGTCTCAATCACTTTCCTGGTTGTCATTCTTAAAACCACAGAAACAAAAATTATTTCAGCCACAATTGGGTTAATATTCGAGGCTTGCTGATATCAGTGTAGACAGTACAGCCTGCCTTATCTCTATGTGTTCAGGAATACAAAACAAACTTAGTTCCCAACATCAAAACAATTAGTGGCGTCGTGAACAAGCAGATTCGTCAAAATGAAATAGACCAAAAAAAAAATTTTTTCCCCCTCCTCGAAATAGAAATCCCTCTTCCGTTGGTATCTTTAGAATGCACCTCCAGGACAGCTTTTTGCGATAAAAACAAAGATAAGCTTTTTCGATTTCTTTCCACCTTAATTTCGTGAGTGAAAGAGAAAAGCCATAACTCACCTAGAAGTTCTTCACAGCTGATTCATTGACAAATCTCTTTTTTGCTGCACCAATTTAAACCAAATGAAAAAAGAAAATAGAAAGAAGGATGCTTGTCTGCCTGTTAAAGTCCGTTTTTCTTTGAAGAAAAGATAAACGTGTCACTATAATCAGCTAGAGCTTGATGAAAGTCCGTCCGGCATTGCAGTTTGAACTTTCTCTCATAAATAAATGAAATCCAGTCCTCCCCACAAAAACAGGCTTTGTGGTTAATCTCTACGTTTCTCCCTGCCTGGGAGAAAATCTTTATCAGTCAAAAAGAGCGTTCTGACTGATTTTAAAGCTGAAAAAGCTTCTTCTGAGACGAGAGCTCGACTCAGAGGCAGCACAGGCAAAGCAACCCTTCCCGGAAGTCCCTCTATCTATATTCTTGTTGACACTCTCAAAGAACTCTAATAAAGTGAGACAGGATTTACCCTTCCCGAAGCCATGCTGATTCTGGTTCTGCAAGGCTTGTTCTTCTATAATGCTTGGCTATTTTATCTTAACAATACTTTCTACCAGTTTTCCTGGGACAGACATGAAGCTAACTGGCCTGTAATTTTAGGGATCTTCCCTGGATCTCTTTTTAAAGATTGGCGTTACACTGTCCATTTTCTAGCAACTCCTCAAATTCTTTTTCTTTACATCCCTTATTGCTTTCTTGCATTTCTTTTGCAAGAGTTTTTTTTATTCTCCTCATTTGAACAAGACTTCCATTTTTTGGAGAAAGACGTCTTGCTTCTAACAGTTTGGCTCTGCTCGTTAACCACGCTGGCATCCTCTTGGCCCTGGTGGTACCTTTCCTGATCTGCTGTATACATTCCAGCTGAACTTCTAATATTGTGTTTTTAAGCAACTCCCAAGCATTCCGGAGTGATTTGACCCTCCTGACTTTGTCTTTCAACCTTCTTTTTTTACTAATCCCCTCCTTTTGGGGAAGTTTCCTCTTTTGAAGTCAAATGTGACTGTGTTGGTTTTCTTGGCAATTGGCCATTTACATGTATGTTTAATTTAATGGCACTATGGTCACTGCTCCCAACTGGTTTGACAACACTTACATCTTGCACCACTTAAGATTAAGTCCAGGGACTCCATCCCTCTGGTTGGTTCCATGACCAACTATTCTAGGGCACAGTCATTTAGCGTATCTAAATTTTTTACCTCTTTGTCATGACTGGAACACATATATAGCCAGTCTATGTCAGGGTAGTTGAAGTCACCCATTGCTACAATATTTCCTAGTTTGGATACTTCCTCAATTTTATTTTTCATCTCAAGGTCTCCCTCAGCATTTTGACAGAATGACCCCAGAACTAAATTACTCTTGGGGCCTGGTATCACCACCCATAATAATTCTGTGGAGGAGTCTGCCTCTTTTGGGGTTTCCAGCTATGTGCAAGAATGGTCCCAGCACTGTGCAAGGAAAGTCTATCAGTAGGCCTGGGGGAACCTCACGGTTGCAGAAGCACTTAGAATATTTAGGGGTGGGGAAAAACATCCTAAGGGAGGGGAAATAAACACCAGAGTAGCCAAAGGAGGACTGATCATGCTCCATGGCCATGGAATGCTGACAAACTGTGTGTGAGGTACAAGAGTTTAAAATGTTTCCCCCAAGTTCTTACAAGTGATGGAAAACCATGGGAGGGGTAATGAAATGGAGTATCTTGGAAAAGGGCATAGCTGGTAACCTGATCAGGGTCACTCTACAACTACAACATTTTGTTGCAGATTCCATTTGTAAAAATCTAATGCATACTTTTACATCGTTCCTCTACTGACACCATACCCACTCTATACATACTGTTCTTACTATAAATACTGTCCTCCCTTTGCCACTTCTGGCAGGAATTTTTTTAAAAAAACTGGACACAACTATTCTACAAACGTATATTGGTTTCATATCAGTTTAATTGTCAGGAATTCCCTCCCAAAGTCCTGGAAACTGTCGTCCATGGCAAGAGTGCTAAGAACTCTCAAGCCTGTTTTGATGATATACTGCAGATCAAATTGCACTAAAGACTTGCTGACGGGAGCGTTCTTTCACAAGCTTTGTTAATTAAGAGCCTCAAAGCTCTTCTTCTGTGAAAAGAAAGCTCTTAAATTGCAGCTCTTTCCACCAAAAGGGGGACATGTTATAATTTAATTCATAGACTCACATTGCAATGCTTGTGTGACTTGCATGAACAGGTTCTCTTCATCCCAGGTTGGCCCCAGCGTACTCCTAGGACTGAATCTGTTAGCAATCCGCATTACCAAAGAACTACAGTTCCCAGTATTCCCTCAGCAGCAGGAATGACTATTAAAACTGATATTGTAGATATAAACCTTCCTTTTCATGCTGGGTAGCTTAATTTTTTTTTTAGAATGAGGGCCAAACTGAAAGTTACATAGGAGCTGCGTGAACCATCCCTCCAGCTTTGTGTTAAATGAAAAGCAGTACCAAAAGCTGTAGCTGGGAGCACAGGAATGGCTGTGAATGCTTAAATCAGGATTGGGAACTCTACCTCGTATCATCCCTGGGCCTGACCATTAGCCATGCTGGCCAAGGCTGATGGGATTAGGAGTCCAAAATCTTTGAGAAGGCCATGGGTTCCCTGTCCCCTTACCCTTCCTGCCATTGGCCTATTAAAATCCCCAAATGTACCTTTTCTTCCAGAAGGGGAGAAACAGCGGCTGGCCGCTCTTGGAACTGGGGTGCTGCTCTGGTCCTTCAAGACTTTTCTAATGTTCTCAAGGCATGGTGACTATGGCATGAAGAAGCTGGTGCCTGCAAACTCACATTATTTGCAAAAATTTAAAACACATGCCAATAGAGACTTGCACGCACGTTTGAAACTGTCACCATATGGCTGAGGCAAAGTTCTGGTTGTCTTCATCCTCATGGATGTAGTATGAGGTCAGAATTAAGAAATTCCAGCACAGATGGGGAAGCAGTCTAGCAGGGCTGGTGCACAGCCAAATACATTTTAAAAAAATGTTTAAGCAAAGGAACAGAGGTTGATAAAATGATATAGATGGGAATGCTTATCACTACTTCACATACAATATCCAATAGGTACCAGTTTATATAAATACATTCCAATATTGGTTGCAACAGCAATACATGTGTGTGTGGGGGGAGGAAGGGGGGAATACTGCATTATCCAGGCCCAAATATATAGTCTCTAATGTAGGGAAAATAAGATACTCCTGCAAGAGAAGTGCAAGCTAGAGGGAAAATGTCAGATGTGCACAACAAATGACTACCAGATGTGCATTTGTTGAACTAAAAACGGTTTCTGTGAGAAGGTCCTTGTTTTGAATGACCAGACAGGAGATGTGAATATGGCAATGAGTATGTGAGATAGTATGTGACATCCCTGTCAGAAAGAACACTCTAGCTGCCAGTTGTCCTTGCAGACACAAAGGGACAGGAAGCATATTCCAACTGTCTTCAGAGGCAGCTTCACAAATAATACATTACAGTAGTCTAAACACGAGGTTAAAAGAGCATAGACAACTGAAATCTGAAGCTGTCCCAATCCAGACAGAGATTGGGCCTCCAGCCAAAGCTGGCAGAAGGCATTCCATGCCACAGAGGCTACCTAGGGCTTCAATGACAGTGATATACCCAAGATCGTCCCTAGATGACATACCTCCTCTTCCAGAGAGAATACAACCCCATCCAGAACTGGTTGAGCATCACCCATCGAGACAGAGCAACCATTCACCAACTGTGTCTCTGTCTTGTCTGGGGTGAGTTTCAGTTATTAGCCCACATCCAGTCCATTATAGTGACCAGGCATTGGTTCAGCATATCCACCACCACAAACGCTTTTGATGAAAATGAGAAATAGAGAAGCATATCATCAGCATATCGATAACATTGTACTCAAAAACTCTCGATGACCCATTAGGCAGTTTCATGTACATGATGAATAGCATGGGAGATAAAATTGTACAGAACCCCACATTGAAGGCTCCATGAGGTCCAGCACCGCCTTCTAAAGATGACCACTCTGCTCCAGTTCAGCCAGTCACTCCAGAAGGGTACCATGGTTGATGGTATCAAAAGCTGGTAAGAGATCAAGAATTGCATTCCCCTTGCCTTTCTCCTGACAAAGGTCACCTCATACAGGGCTACCAAGGGAGTTTTTGTGGCAAAACCAGGCCTAAACCCCAAATGAAAGGGATCCAGAAAGTTAGTTTATGCAAGAGTCTACCTCAAAGAATGGCTGCGAGGATAAAAAAGGAAGGTGATCCATGTACATAGCACCTTAGAGTTAAAAGCAGGATATAAATATAATATTGCTTCACCAATTTTCTTTGGGTATTGCAAATTTCCAGGCTGGGAGATTCTTTATCAAGCATTGGATCAACTGTCTTCATACTGATGAAGTGAATTATATAGTTCAGAAATGATCACAGTAATGTCAGGGCCAAATAATACTGGACACCAGTGACACACTATCCTGAAGAGTTGCTTTCTAACAACCAAAGTTAGGGGAGACATGTATTGAAAGGTACAATAAAATCCACAGTCACTAAGTGGAAGTTGCAATTATGACAAATAATGCAAAGTCCCTAACCCAACTTTTATTTCTATGAAATATATGGTTTTCTAGAATTATCTGAGATATAATTTATTAGATTGTAAATACTAAGTAATCTGGTCACGATCATGCTTATTTTCATCTAATATTAAAAGCTTGCTTATTACATTACACACAAAAATACATTTCCTGACTTTTAATGTTCTCTAAAACAATGAGTTTGAAATGCGAATAGAAAAATTGCAAGCTTAAACTAATTACCATCAAAGCACATGCAAATACATTTGCATTGATGTTTTACTTTTTTAAAATGTAAAGGCTCTGCTTTCACAAAATCAACATTTTGGATTTCCCAGAACTACATAACATCCTTTGAAGTGGAGTCAACAGAAGCTTATCAGTGTCTGCATAGCAGAGACACCAATTTATAAAATCCTGTTTTTGAGGCAGATCTGTCAGCCTTCCTACCAACATTACCCAAAGTTTTAATTCAGTGAGTCATCAAAAGTGTTTTTAAAAAAACAAAACTTCAAATAGAAACAGTCAGGCATGATTAATTATAAAACAGTAATCAAAACACTGAACTGGCAGCACTCAAACAAAAGTTGTGAGTTAAGTAGGCTTTGTAAGGTTCTCTCATTACAATTTGTCAACTATGCATTTTTAAATTATGTTTTCTTATTTCTGAGTAGCTATTATGTGTCTCATCTTCACTACCTGGAAAGAGACACTGCTTTTGTCAAAGTAAAATTCTAAAACAGTTCCAGAAACCATATTCACCTCACAAATACAATTCTTGTTACCTAACTGTATGGCTGAAAAAATAAATTGGGTTAGATCATATTGAGTTGGAACCGTTAGATCAAGGAATGAAGCACCTCTTCTGACTGTAAAATTCACAAGCCTGGCATTAAAAAGATGGCAAGGTCAAGACTTTCCCTTCTCCCAGGCATTCTTTTTTACAGTCTTGGGGGTACTTGTTGGCTTTGTTATTTTTATGGTGATCATGCTGAGGTTGTAGAGTTTTAATCAGGTTTTTGTATTTAACAGATGGTTATTTTAGTCATTATTCCTTGCTGTTTATTCTTTGAAATTTTATATTGTGTTTGTTCTAAATACCTTCAGGCTTTCTTGGCATGAGGCGAAGAAGATATAATATTAACAACAACAGCAACACCCCTTTAAAGATACCACTATCACTGTGCTATGTGCTTTCCCCATGGGTTTACCCGTAGGTGCTCCTGTAGCATTTAATGGCCATAACTACATGGGTAGAGCAGGTTGTGAGGATCTTTCCCATAGTATCTGCACCCCCAGGGAAAAACCCTATAATCAGACACATGCATAGCCTTTAAATATCGAAGCACCATGGAATGAACCAATATGAAGGTACCACACACACACATTTGCAAAATAGTTAAGGAGACTACCCCATACAACTATAATCAGCAATAATACTTCCCTCCCCAATATAATTATAATTCCCAATACTTTTATCCAAAGACCACTGTTAACCCTCGCTACTGGATGATAAACAACTAAAAGTGGCTTTAGATGTTATTTCAAAACAGAATGACATCATGGGCACATCTTTTACCATGATATCAGGTGGCAAAATTGTTCAGTGATTTGCCATTGAAAATCCTATATTTTCCAGAATAAGCATGGTCTGTAGATCATAGTATATAGGCAGATGACTATCGACTCAGGACCACCGCGTTCCATCCTGCCTGGGCTGAGCTCTCGGGAAACAGGCTAAGAGTTGTAAGTGCCTTTTACCGCAATGGCATAGCAACATATGGAAGAATTGCATTCAAGTGAGGCAGAGACACATTCAGGTGAGATTTGCTGAGAATCCTGGACAGAACACCATCTAATGGTGACCTGTCACTTCAGCAAGCAGAAAAAGCATTATGAAGTATTATGAAGGCTAGCTAGATGAGTCCTACTCTTGGTCCTACCCATCCCCGATGTGCCACTTACCATCATCTCCATAACTTGAAAGATAATTTGGGTACTATCTGCAGAGCATCTGACAAAAGCAGCCAATGAATAAAGCAGAAAAATGTCAACACAAAGATAATGTTATGTAACAAAACAAAATAAATCCTAAAAAATTGACCTGACACAGTAATACCAATACTTTGACCTTTTCTTCAAGAGGAAAGATGTTTGACATTTATAGTAGCTTTGCCAGGAATGAAAACTAAATGAAAAGTTGAGGACAAACATACACCAGAGAGTAGAGTCAGGGATCCAACCCAGTCAAGCAGCCCCATTACTAGACCTCGTGGTTACCTGAAGGAAAGGCATTTTTCACATACAAAATTATAACTGAATCACAAATGGGAAAATAAAATCAGGTTGTAATCCTAAACATGCTTCAATGAAAACACCATTAAAATCAATAGAGCTTACTTCAGAGACAATTAGCTAGATCCAGAGATATACTGGTGGAAGGTGACTGCCGAGTTTCCCCCTAGCAGTTCCCCCCAAGCTTTTTCTGAGGTTCAAGAGACCTCAGTTGGGATTAAATTTCTTCGGGTTACATGAGGGATTGCTGGTTTAAATGCTCTCCTCTTGTAAGTTAAAAAAATGCCCTGTATTTAGAGAAGTGGCACATCAGGTATAAAAGGTTCTAGCCCAGCTTCTCTTAGTTCTACAAATTGTGGAAAGAGGGAGAGAGAAGAGGAAGATCGAATACATGTTAGAGTGGCGGCGGCAGCCTATCATGTGGCAATGAGGGCAGCAAAGAAAGATTTTTTTGCTGCCTCTATTGCATTGGCAGAATGCTGTCCCAGGAGGCTGTTCCAAGTGGTCCGGAGCCTGGTCGGTCCAGTTGCACCGGAACCGATGGAGCATAATAAGGTCTCCTGTGACGAGTTTGCAAAGCACTTTGCTGAAAAGATCGATCATATTAAGAGTGTCATTCCATACACTGCGGATACAGTGAGCAAGCCAGAGGTGACCATTGGTATTCTGGTGCTGTGGGACCGATTCCAGCTTCTTCCATCTGATGAAGTGGACGCGGTGCTTTCAACTTTAAAGCCAACCACCTGCTTACTTGATCCTTGCCCATCGTGGCTCATTATGAGCTGCAAAGAGAGACTGGGTGAGGGGATCAGGATGGTGGTAAACGCATCACTCGAAGAAGGAGTAATGCCGGTAGCACTCAAGGAGGCAATAATTAAACCAATCTTAAAGAAGCCCTCCTTGGACCCTCAAGATCTAAATAACTTTCGCCCAGTCTCGAATCTGCCATTCTTGGGCAAGGTGGTTGAGCGGGTGGTGGCAAAACAGTTGCAAGAGCACTTGGAGGAAACGGATTATCTAGATCCATTTCAATCGGGCTGCAGGCCTGGACATGGGACTGAAACAGCCTTGGTCGCCTTGGTAGATGATATGAGGAGGGCATGGGATAGGGGCGAAGGCACCTTCCTGGTCCTCCTGGATCTCTCAGCGGCTTTTCATACCGTGGACCACGGTATCCTTTTGGACCGCCTGGAGAGGTTAGGTATAGGGGGCACTGTAATGCAGTGGTTCCGTTCCTTCCTCTCCGGTAGATGCCAAAGAGTAGCACTGGGGGAGGAGGTTTCGGATCCTTGGCCTCTCACTTGTGGGGTGCCACAGGGTTCAATCCTCTCCCCGATGCTGTTCAACATCTATATAAAGCCGCTGGGGGCAATCATCAGGAGATTTGGGTTGCAGTGTCATCAATATGCGGACGACACGCAACTCTGTCTCTCATTTAAATCTTCACCGAGGTTGGCGGTAGAAACCCGGTCCAGATGCCTGGAGTCTGTGAGTGGCTGGATGGGGAGGAATAAGCTGAAACTGAATCCTGACAAAACCGAGGTACTGTTTGTGGGAGACAAGAGACGGTTGGGGGATATAGACCTGGTGCTCAATGGGATGCGATTGCCCCTCAAAGATCAGGTCCGCAGTCTGGGGGTCATTCTTGACTCCCAGCTGTCCATGGAGGCTCAGATTTCGACTGTGAGCCGGGCGGCGCTGTATCAACTCCATCTGATATGGAGACTGCGCCCCTACCTTCCCAATCATCTGCTCCCACAGGTAGTACATGCCCTGGTCACCTCTCGCCTAGACTACTGTAATGCGCTGTACGTGGGGTTACCCTTGAAAACGGTCCAGAAGCTGCAACTGGTACAGAATGCGGCGGCTCGCCTGATCAAAGGCAGCCGCCGGCGAGATCACATCACTCCAGTACTGAAGGAGTTGCACTGGTTACCAGTTGCTTGCTGAACCCAATTCAAGGTGTTGGTTTTGACCTTTAAAACCCTATACGGTTTGAGCCCAATTTATCTGAAGGAGCGCCTCCAACATCGTCAGGGATGTCGCTCAACAAGATCAGCCTCAGAAAACCTTCTCTTGATCCCGCCGGTCAAAACAGCTAGGCTGGTGAGGACCAGAGAGAGGGCCTTCTCAATAGTGGCCCCCACATTATGGAATTCTCTCCCAAATGATCTCCGCCATGCCCCTTCTATGTTGAGCTTCCGCCGGGCCTTAAAGACCTGGCTCTTCAGGCAGGCTTTTGGGATGGGTTACGCTTTTACTGTTATGTTTTTAAAATTTTTAAAATTTTAATGTTCACTACGTTTTATCTTGTACGTTGCCCAGAGTGGCTGGTTTACCAGCCAGATGGGCGACTCACAAATTTCATACATAAATAAATAAAGTTATTCTTTCAAGGGTTTTCCCACTCCAGTTTGAATCTTTTAGTTATCAACAGTTATAAGATACCCGAGAGAATGGAACTAGGCTTGTATGTTTTGCACAATAAGCATATGAAAATGAGCAGAGTGTTACAGAAGTCAGCAGCATGTAACACCAGTCAAAGAATTGGAAATAGCACCAATAATCTTTTTAGATTATTAGATTATTTAGATTATGCCGCCGTGGGCTACTGCTGGGAGGAAAGGCAGGATATAAATTAAGTAATAAAAATAAAAACAAAATAAATAGAGAAGAGTAGATATTACCGTCTGTGTGCTCTTCTGGCTGGACAGACAACTGGCACAATTGCCACCAATCTGCTTGGGACCTCACTTGGATATCCCTGGTTCCTGGATCAATTTTTTTTCAGCCCAGGGAAACATGCACCCAACACCTGTTCGCACTTGCAGTTCCTTATTGTTGTTATTGTTGTTGTTTTTGTTATTGTAATTTATTAGTTGCTTGTTACCCAAAGGTCTCCAAGCAACTTACAACAATGTTAAAAACAAAAACAAGTATATCATACTATAAAAACAAAACAGTAAAACAATAAGCCAACAACACCCCCATACAGCTACAGAAAGTTTTGGCAGCATACTAATAACAGACAACTTCTAGGATGAAGAAGTCTGCTTCCCAACACATACTGCTCTAACTAGACTGAGGCAGGAAAACAAAGCAGCTAGATTTTAATTTAGAAGCCATGTTTAAAACATTATCTCACCACATCACATTTATATATCCCACATTGTGAATATCATAAAATGATGAAACTGAGGTTATCATACTTTGGACACATAATGAGAAGACATGATTCACTAGAAAAGACAATAATGCTGGGAAAAACAGAAGGGAGTAGAAAAAGAGGAAGAGCAAACAAGAGATGGATTGATTCCATAAAGGAAGGCACAGACCTGAACTTACAAGATCTGAACAGGGTGGTTTACAACAGATGCTACTGGAGGTTGCTGATTCATAGGGTTGCCATAAGTCATAATACACTTGAAGACACATAACACACACAATAACATACTGCTAAATCAGTAGGCATCATCCTGAGCATAAACACTTAAGTACTTTCACTGATGCATTCTCTCTCTTTGGTATTCAGTTTCTAAACCATCTTCCTGAAATTAGGTTAATGAACTCAGCTTCCAGAAATCTTAGCAGAGAGCACAGTGAGGTCTGTGAAGACTATACTTAGCTGTGAGGAGTCCTGTTACATTTGTCAAAGATTTATATCGCAAATCTCCCTTCAGAACATTTTATTCAAATTGAAAGATCGTAGTTGTCTGAAAAGTTTTAATATGAATTTGTGAATGCAGATAAAGACTACATTCACATCATACGTTTATTCCACTATTATTCCACTTTAAACAATCATGGCTTCCCCCAAAGAATCCTGGGAAGTGTAGTTTGTGAACGGTGCTGAAAGTTGTTAAAGGTAAAGGTGTCCCCGCACTTGTAGTGCGAGTCGTTTCTGACTTTTAGGGTGACGTCTTGCGACGTTTACTAGGCAGACCATATATATGGGGTGGGATTGCCAGTTCTGTCCCTGGCCTTTCTTTACCCCCCCCCCAGCATATGCCGCGTACTCATTTTATCGACCACGGATGAATGGAAGGCTGAGTAGACCTTGACCCCTTTTACCAGAGATTCGACTTCCTCCTTTCATTGGAATCAAACTCCAGCCGTGAGCAGAGCTTCAGCTGCGTTACCGCCGCTTACCCCTTTCCCCCTCCCAGAGCTACAGTCCCCAGAGTTCTATGGCAAATGTGTGGTGTGAATGTGGCCTAAGTAAACATACACATATAAAACACAAACTTTCCCTTCCTGTTTCTCACTATAAAATATGTAAAGTGAAAACAGGAGAAAGAAATGTTAGTAGGGCAATCTACATGGTCCTCCTTGTTATCTAAGTGCTGCTCCATTTACAACATGCCCTATGCTAAGGACCTGTGTGGGTGCCTATGGTCATTACACATGACCTAACATTTATAAAAATCACCAAAATGCATGCAAATAAGGCACTAAGAATACATATGGCTGTGATGTTGCTTGATGAATTTCTAACAACTGAGACAAAAATTTTGGGTTACTGAAATTAAAGTAAATGTTACTACTGGCAAATAATATTTGCAAAAAAAAAAAGGCAGGTTCACTCTCCAATTTTGCCAGCAAAACATTCCGATATATGGGGTGTGGGGGAGAAGGAGGCAGATGAGGCTGGTTCCACTATAACCACTTGTCCCTCTGCAAACAGCCAGAAGATGTTGGGGGGGGGGGTTGGTGGTCTGATTTAGCTGTAAAATGAATGGTCTTACTGAAAGAACTTTAAATGTTAAGACAACAAATTAATCAAAGATATGAATACAAAAGCTCTAGAAGTGATCTATTGAAACCAGAACGCCCTTTTTCCTCCAAAAGATTTTGGTATTCTTTTATTCTGCAGTCTCAGGGTACAGTGGTGTTAACAGACTGACAAAACTGTTTTTTTGTAAAGGATTAGTAAGTAGACTCAAATCCAGCTTCTCAACTTAAGCAAACCTAGGAGTGTTTTTGATTTAGGTCACCTCAATTTATGGTACCAAGTTCCATCTGCATTCAGTGATGGCACAGACGGCACCTGCTGCAGCTTCAATTTTTCTTATGAGTCAGATGCATGCAGTATGGCATGCTTAGTGCTGAAAATAATAAATGAAAGCAATGAATGAACTCCCATGTATTTTGGTGGAGGGGAGTTTGTTGTCTTGAAAGAGGCCAGCAAAATAGAAAGTTATATTTGCAAGTGCTGGTTGTATTAACCATTTTGTCAAAACAAAAGCTCAATTACATTGCACCTAAACAGACAGGTTGCCAGTATTTTTATATACAAGAGCTATCCAAGGTCTGCTTGATTTATGTCAGAAACATGTCAACTTCATATTTACGGTTACTGAAATAACTGCATAATTGTGAAAATTGGAAGATTAATGACAGCCAAAAGAGAATAGTTCTTCACACAGCCTATGGTTAAACGACGGCATTCACTTCCACAAGAGGCAGCATGGACACCAACTTGGAAGTGTCCTGCCCAGAGCAGAAGCATTCAGACTGAGGCGAGGTGATGTGTTTTTCTCTTTTTATTAAGGTTATGATTATATCCAAAGTGGGATGCTTCATACACCTGACTACTCTGACTCACTACTTTTCCTAACTATCCTAACTAAGCAGTCTCTGCAGCATTTGGGGAAAGTTGACTCAGCACTTGTGCCTCGGACAACACAGGCCTAAGTAGGGAAGGGTTTTGCACGTAAAAGGCAGCTGTGCCTGAGTTCCACCTTTTGAAAGTCTCTCTTCTCGCGCCTCCTCACACGGGGTGAAGGGGGGTGAATCTCAAATGGCACATCAGTAAGGGGGGCTTCACTAGGTGACAGCGTGGGCTCTGGAAGCTGGACGCTGATTGGCTGGAAAGTGCTCAAAGTGTCTGGTGGGGATTCCTGTGCAGGCGTGGAGGGTACGACTGGGGAGTCTCGCCCCAACTGCTCAGACGTTGGACTTGCAGAAGGGGCAGGAACTGCATCCACAGACGTGCTGGGCATGGGAGACTGGTGTCTGTCGGAACCCTCCCTGATAATCTCCCTTTGCCCAACTTCCCAAGGTATCCCGTCCTCATCTGACTTCTCTCCCCAATCTAGCTTTCCCTCAGTCTGGGGCATAACAGGAAGGTTTTTAAAGCAGTTTAGACAAATTCATGGAGGATAAGGCTATCAGTGGTTTCTAACCCTGATGGATATGTTCTATCTTCGCTATCAGAAGGAGTATGCTTCTGAATCCCATTTGCTGGAAACTGCCAGAGGAGAGAATTCTGTTGCGCTCAGGTTCTGTTTGTGGGTTTCCTAAGGGTATCTTGTTGGTCGCTGTGAAAACAGGATGCTGGACTAGATGGTCCACTGGCTTGATCCTGCAAGCTCTTCTTATTTTCTTATGTTAAATTGCAGCCATTATGCAGGTACTCATTTTGTTTCAGACACCTGATGAAAACTTTTTTATTCCAACAACTCTATCCTGACATATAATTTAGTTTTAATTTTCAAATTTTGCTGATGTTATCTGTGTTGGTCATGTTTACACTGTTTTAATGTATACTACAGAATTTTATTAAGCTTTTTTATAATATTTAAAAAATAGTTATTAACCAAAAAGCTGTAGGTATAAGCAGATACATACAACAATTTTCTGCACTACAGCATACAGGCATACCCCGCTTAACGTCGCTTCACTTAATATCTCCTCGCTATAATGTACATGCTCCATAAGCCACCATACCCCACTTAACATACACGCGCTTCGCAATTACGGACACTTAATGGCATGACACCACTGCCATCTAGTGGCGATTTCAGTGCAGGACATGTATAGATAATTGCTTCACTTTAAGTACATTTTCACTTTACATACACGCTCCGGTCCCATTGCGTACGTTAAAGCGGGGTATGCCTGTATTTTTCAGTCATTTGGGGATGGAAAAATGATTGTGTGAATGAAAAGCACATGGCCTTGTGTGCTAGAAGTTACAATACTGTGTTACTGGACACTGTTTTTCTATTTCTCAAGAGAGCACCTTTGTGCCAAGGTCCTTTACATACATATTCCAACACTTCTGAAATAATCTTGTGCAGCTTTTGCCAACCTGATGCCCTCCATATGTTTTGGACTACAACTTCCATCAGCCCCAGCCAGCACAAGAGTGCTGGCTCAGACTGATGTGAGTTGTAGTCTAAAACATCTGGTGGGCATCAGGTTGGTGAGGCCTGATCTTAGGAAATTGCTTTGATTAGGAATCAAACTATCAACAAGTTCAGCTGCCAGCAATTACCCAGATTTCATGGCTACCCTGCTCTATAGACATAATCGAACATGCACACAGCGCTCCTCAAAGCTGTCCCGTTCATTTCAACCAAGGTGGCAGTTCAATTTACACAAGGGAAAGCACACACATCCACAGACTTGCTTTTTCTACTGAATGGGGAAACCTACTTACAACAACATGTGGATGTGCATTACAGTGCACATTACGCTTTAGATTTGAACCTTTATAAAAAGCCAGGATCTTTTCACATAATACTAGAAGTTGTGTGTTTTTGTTTGCTTACTTCTTGTAAATTTGTGTAACTGTATTGGGAATCTGAATGTACAGTTGTTTTTTTAAATAGCTGTTTTCTCTTCTATCCTACATAACAACATTCATGCATACATGTAAGAAATGAAGGAAGCACAAGTATATTTTTAAGGTGAAGACAGAAATAATTTATGAAGAGAACTTAATCTGCTTTTCCCCAAGACTCATCTCTGGAGAGGAAAGGTTTGGATGTAAACATGATGAGAGATATTCCAAATTGGGTCCACTGCTCTAAAAATGTTATGCCTGTCTTCACGTCATATGTGACAATGCCTTCATTCCTGCTAGTTAACACAATGCCTAAATTAGAACACTGAGTAAGTGCTAATCCTTTCTTCTTTGCAGTTGAAACAGAGGAATTAAATACAACATTTCAATTACTAGCCAGGCTCCAAATATAAAAGGATAGTTGGGTTGAGGTTGGGTCTCTAATTAGAGCAGTAATATTCAGGCACATTCATGATTTATAAAACTGCAAAGATGGGTTTCCACTTACATTCATATGTTACTTGTGTGAAGGGGGTCCACACAATTAGAAGGAAGTTACGCCTGTCCTCCAGGTTGTGCATTCCAACCTCTACACATTGAACAAAGTTTAGAAAGGGGAGATGGCTGTACACATGAAAGCTCTTCCATGTGACCAGGAGCTCAGAAGTCCCTTTTGACCTTCATTCAGTGCACAGAAGTTGACCACAGTGTTGGGGGTAGGCGCTTCTGGTGCAGCCCCACTGCTCTTTAACAGCATGAAACTCCTCCATGTAAGCAATGCATGAAGAGGGGTTGTCTCTTAGAAATCACCCTTCCCTCTTCTCTCTGTCACTCACACCTACTCCTCAAGGTTGAAACATATGTTTAAACAGATTAAAGGTGCAATTCTATTCAGAAGATTCGCTGGCTGAAATGTTATATCTTGCCACATTCCACCGCCAAAACTTGATATATACCACACCAGCAGAACTCCCTGATAAAACTGAGGGTAGTGGTGTTGAGGGATAAATTTTGAAGTGCAAGAGCTCATCTTGACAGCCGCACAGCTACACCCCAAGAGGAATCCACAGCCTTGCCTCCAAGGGAGTCCAAAAATATTGGCACCTGTGTTAATCAACTATACAATCATGGAACGAAGTGTTAGGAACGTAAGAGCAGCCCTGCTGGATCAGGCCAAAGGCCCACCTAGTCCAGCATCCGGTTCTCCCAGAGGCCAACCAGATGCCTATGGGAAACTCACAAACAGGACATGAGCCCCACAACATTCTCCCCACTTGTGATTCCCAAAAACTGGTATACAGGGGCATACTGCCTCTGACAGTGGAGGTAGAACATAACCAGCCATTCAAGTTGGTGGCCATCACTACATCGTGTGTGAGTGAGTTCCACAGCTTAGCTATGTGCAGTGTGAAGAAGTATTTTATTTTTTAACCAGTGAAACTACTAGTAGGATCCCCGTCAAAGGGCAACAAATTTTGTTATATGGTCACAGACCGGGTAAAAGGAAAGCAGCATCCAGCCTCTACTTGACTGTAGTTTCTTCATTTTCTGACTTATTCAGTGCTAATCTGCCACAAGCAACAGTAAGGATAATCCCTCATTCACTTGACAGAGCTACAAAAGTCCCTCAATTATGCTGGCACTCCTGCAGGAGATGTCATCGATCCTGCTCTGAAAAAACTCCTGGAGCTATGCTCCCTGTTCTCCCTCTACTACACTACAGGTCAACGGAGCAACCAGAGTGCAGCAGACATATGGTTAGGAGAAGGGAAGAGCACACTTACACCAAATCCTATACCCTTTCAGATCACTGACACACACATCACTGATAGAACTTCAGACCCAGTGCAAATAACTTCCCTCACATTGACTTCAATGGGTGGATAAAAGGGTGGGTCTGGGTCAAACCCTTATCCCAGAAGGGTTCTGTGCACTCTCTGCAGACATCCTACACTAGGGACCTTAGTGGGTGCTGTGATGTGTGTCTTCTCCTTCCTGCAGTTTGTGAGTGATCTGTGCTCACAGTCTTTGTGATTGGTGAACTGGCTATACTGGGGGCACTGCTGGAATAGGGATGCTGTAGCGTCAGTGTATGAGTGATGCAGGGTGTGTGCTAAGGATGTGTCTCTGTTATGCTGAATTCATTGGCTTCTTCCATGTGGGCATAATCATTGACAAAGATGGGCACTGGACTTTTTTTGTATTTTCTGCTTGCATATTTTCCCCCTCCCCTGCTGGGCTGAACATGTATTGGATTTGGCAGGTGTTCCACTAGCATTGCTTTGGTGTATATCCAGAGCAGGAATAATACAAGTACAGGATTGCTCAGACAAGCTTTGGGCTCCATACAGCAGGAGAGGCTAACCTGTGGCCCTCCAGTAGTTGCTGAACTACAACTCCCATCATTCCGGACTATCGATCATGCTGGCTTGGGCTGATGGGAACCGCAGTCCAACAACTCTTGGCAGCTACAAATTCCCCACCCCCCGCCATAAAGAAGCTAACATGATGATAATGGTCAAATAAACAAAAAAGGCAAGGAATGCAAGAAATAATAATTTTAGGGATGACAAGGACAAATAAAAGGAGTGATGCAAGGTAGTAAATGCATGATCATTTATGAAATTCAGAACCATGTAGCAGCAAATATGAATAGAGTTGTGCTTTTTATAAAACAGAAATAGACTTCATCTAAGTACTTATATAATACAACCCTCTTGAAATACTTGAAACATTAAAAAAGTCACACCTCCCTCCCCCCAAGCCTGTGCTTCTGCCGCACCCAAGCACTGCTTGCCTGAGGATAGTAATTTTACTGTAAAGTTTACTACATAATTACTACATTTCAGTGATAAGACAGTGCCAGATTTAAAACTAAGTTAGTGAATTCTGGAACAGGTGGCAACAACAACACAATCATTTTACTTAGGTATAGCAAAAAGCCAGTGTAAGTTATGTAGACCATGTTGGGACTACAACTCCAAAGAAGAGGACTAACTTTAGCTCTGCCAAAAACAGGGGTGGCTGCCCCCCCTGCCACCAGTTTCTTTTGTAAGACCCCACCAATTATGGCAATGGGAGCAAAAAGGGGAAAATGAAGTAGACCCAAGGCTGGGTATCACATGGAATTGAGAAATTTAGGGTTAAATTACAGAAAATACCTAAAATGTTTAAGCTTGACATTTTGTTGCATCCGAAGCCTCAATGTTCATTTCTCCCATCCTTCCTTCCTAAATAGGCAATCAAGGTTGACCTTTATGACCTTCCTTTCACCCCTGCCAACTTCCTGGTATAGTTTAGGCCAGTGTGTCAATTTCACAGGCAAAGATCTATAAATGCTTAGCCAAGGCCCCGTCTACACTATATATTTATTTCACTATTATTCCACTTTAAAGAATCATAGTTTCCCTCAAAGAATCCTGGGCACTATAGTTTGTTAGGGTGCAGAGAGCTATTAAGATACTCCTATTCCCCTCACCCCCCTCTAGGATGCATACCTTAACGTGGTGAGGGGGTTTGAGAGTGTTGAAGAAGCTAAGAGCAATGCCATCGGGAGTCTAGACCAAGAGGCTAGACTCCTAGCAGGGGCACACAAGGCGGAATGGTCAAAGCTGAAACACCAGACTAAGATGCATCCAACCTCAGAAGAAGGCAATGGTAAACCACCTCTGAATACCTCTTACCACGAAAACCCTATGAACAGAGTATCCAAAATGCAACACGAGATAGTGCTGGATGATGAGACCCCAAGGTCAGAAGGCACTCACTGAGCTACTGGGGAAGAACAAAGGACAAGTACGAGTAGCGCTGTGACTAATTGCGCACCTGGGTCAAAGACGAAAGGAAGCCCAGAGGCTGATGTGCACAGATGCGAAAGGAGAGTCTGGAGTTGTACAACGCACACAATAGGACCATGGAATGTGAGAAGCATGAACCAGGGAAAGTTAGAAATTGTCAAGCAAGAAATGGAACGAATCAACATTACAATACTTGGTGTGTGCGAACTAAAATGGACAGGAATGGGACATTTTCAGTCAGGCAACTACAAAATATTTTATGCAGGAAATGAGAAATTAAGAAGAAATGGGGTTGCTTTAATAGTGAGAACTGATGTAGCAAAAGCAATTAGGAGCTACAACGCAAGGTCTGAGCGAGTTATATCAATGAGATTAAATGGGAAACCTATCAACATAACCATCATCCAAGTCTATGCTCCGACGTCAAACACAGAAGAAGACGAATTGGAGAGATTTTACTCAGAAGTACAAGAAGAAATTGATCACACACCAAAACAAGATGTGCTGATAATCATGGGGGATTGGAATGCAAAAGTAGGGAACAGAGAAGAACTAGGAATTGTGGGGAAATGGGGCCTAGGAGACAGAAATGAAGCAGGAGAAAGACGTATTGAATTCTGTGAAGCCAATAATTTGTTTCTTGCAAACACATTTTTCGAGCAACTGAAAAGACGACTGTACACATGGACATCACCAAATGGTCAATATAGGAAGCAAATTGATTATATTAGCAGAAGATGGAGAAGTTCCAGACTTTCTGCAAAAACAAGGCCAGGAGCAGACTGTGGTACAGATCATGAACTGGTCGTATCGAAAATCAAAGAAGACCAACAAAGCAGTCATAATGCCAAAATACAATTTAAATAACATCCCAGGAGCCTATAAAGATCAAATAAGGAACAGGTTTTAGGCTTTAAACTTAGTTGACAGAGAACCAGAAGAACTATGGAATGAAGTCAGAGACGTTATCAGGGAAGAATGCAAAAAGACAATACCTCTAGTTAAAAAGAGAGAAAGACCTCAATGGATGACTGAAGAAGCTCTTAAAATGGTTAAAGAGAGAAGGCAAGCAAAAGCAAGAGGGGATAGAAACACCTTCAGAACCCTAAATGCAACAATACAGCGACTAGTACGTAGGGACAAAGAGAACTATTACAATAGTTACTGTATAGAAATAGAAGAGGACAACAAAAAGGGTAGAACAAGAGCTCTGTTCCAAAAGATTAGAGAAATGAAAGGGAAATTTAAACCAAGAGTAGGGATGTTGAATAATCAACAGGGGAACACACTGACTGACCGAGATGAAATAAAAGGAAGATGGAAGCAATACACTGAAGAACTCTATAAAAGAGATGCCAGGATGACAGATTCATTCATGGAGAAACCGTATGATGAAGAACCAGAAATTTTAGAATGTGAGGTGAAAGCTGCTCTCAAAATACTGGGAAGAAACAAATCACCAGGAATAGATGACATACCAATAGAGCTGCTACAAGCTACTGAGACTGAATCTGTCCAAGTTTTGTCAAAAATCTGTCAAGAAATGTGGAAAACTAAACAATGGCCCACAGACTGGAAGCGTTCCATATACATCCCAATTCCAAAGAAAGGGGATCCCAGGGAATGCAGTAATTATCAAACTATTGCCTTAATATCCCATGCAAGTAAAGTAATGCTCAAGATTCTACAACAAAGGCTCTTACCATATATGGAGCAAGAAATGCCAGATGTCCAAGCTGGATTTAGAAAGGGAAGAGGCACCAGAGATCACATCGCAAACATACGTTGGATAATGGAACGGAGCAAGGAATTTCAGAAGAAAATCACCCTGTGCTTTATAGATTACAGCAAAGCCTTTGACTGTGTAGATCATGAAAAGCTATGGAATGCTTTAAAAGAAATGGGGGTGCCACAGCATCTGATTGTCCTGATGCGCAACCTATACTCTGCACAAGAGGCTACTATAAGGACGGAATATGGAGAAACTGACTGGTTCCCCATCGGAAAGGGTGTGACAGGGGTGTATTTTATCACCCTATTTATTTAATCTATACGCAGAACATATCATACGGAAAGCAGGATTGGACCAAGATGAAGGAGGTGTGAAAATTGGAGGGAGAAATATCAATAATTTAAGATGTGCAGATGATACCATGCTACTAGCAGAAACCAGTAATGATTTGAAACAAATGCTGATGAAAGTTAGAGAGGAAAGCACAAAAGCAGGACTACAGCTGAACATCAAAAAGACTAAAGTAATGACAACAGAAGATTTATGTAAGTTTATAGTTGACAATGAGGACATTGAACTTGTTAAGGATGATCAATACCGTGGCACAGTCATTAACCAAAATGGAGACAATAGTCAAGAAATCAGAAGAAGGCTAGGACTAGAGAGAGCAGCTGTGAGAGAACTAGAAAAGGTCCTCAAATGAAAAGATGTGTCACTGAACACTAAAGTCAGGATCATTCAGACCATGGTATTTCCGATCTCTATGTATGGATGTGAAAGTTGGACAGTGAAAAAAGCGGACAAGAGAAAAATCAACTCATTTGAAATGTGGTGTTGGAGGAGAGCTTTGTGGATACCATGCACTGCAAAAAAGACCAATGATTGGGTGTTAGAACAAATTAAACCAGAACTATCACTAGAAGCTAAAATGATGAAACTGAGGTTATCCTACTTTGGACACATCATGAGAAGACATGATTCACTAGAAAAGACAATAATGCTGGGAAAAACAGAAGGGAGTAGAAAAAGAGGAAGGCCAAACAAGAGGTGGACTGATTTTATAAAGGAAGCCACAGACCTGAACTTACAAGATCTGAACAGGGTGGTTCGTGACAGATGCTCTTGGAGGTCGCTGATTCATAGGGTCGCCATAAGTCGCAGTCGACTTGGAGGCACATAACAACAACATTCCCCTCACAGAGCAACAATTTCCACAGTGGTTTAACAATCAGTCCCTCTTCCCAGGGAACTCTGGGAACTGTAACTCTGGAAATTGGGTCTCCTAACAACTCTCAGCACCCATCACAAACTACAGTTTAGATACCCAGTAAACTGCTCTTCCTAATAACCCCTTGGGAGTTCCATGGTACAAAAAGTGGTAAGAAGTACTACCCTTAACACACCCAATCTTGTCTGATCTCGGAAACTAAGCGAGGTCAAGCTTGGTTAGTACTTGGATAGGAGACCTCCTGGGAATAGCGGGTGCTGTAGGGTTGATTCCTGCTTTGAGCGGTGGGTTGGACATGATGGCTTTATAGGCCCTTTTCAACTCTACTATTCTATGGGAAGAAACACACTCACCATTCTGCCCGTTCCAGTGCGTCACCACCTCTCTCTTCTGAAAATGGGGGCACACAACGCTAGTCAAATCCCATCCCTTTTTATTGTAAAACTTGGTGGGGTCAGCTTGAATGTAGTTTTTTTAAAAAAAGAGCTTCAAAGAGTTCACAACTGATTGGCAGATCAACCCGTTCCCTTCGAGGTGTGGCTAATAGAAATGCTTTGATCTGGCAACTAGTGTGTTTACAGCCTATGATTCTGGCTGCTTTAAGGACCCTGGGGTATATCACACTTGGTGATAATCCTTCTCCTCAGCTGATCTGCATAGATCAGCTGAGGAGGGGAACTGTGTGTGTGCTCATGAGAGAATGTCTGCTGGCCAAGAGGGCCATTGGCATGTGGCCACGGATGAATGCAACTGATGGGCCACAAAATGTTAGCCAGCCCTGGCCTAAAGGCTACTGTCTGGCACCGTGAACATGCACTTTCTCTTTGGTGCACAGGAGTCACAAGGCAAAACATTTACTTTTTCTTCAAATGGCAGCCCCTCTTCTCCCCACTCTATCACAACCGATGTTTCTGATGAACAGGACTCTAGCAAATGGTTGTGCCATAATAAAATGTGCTAGTCTTTAAGGTGTCACAAGACTCTTTGTTGTATTTACTGCAACAAACTAATCCAGCTACCCCCTTGGAAACCAAATGCTGAGACTCACCAATTTCAAAAACCATTTGCCAGAGAGTTGTTGTTTGGAAAAGATAAGTTAAAAGAACCGGCTGGGTGGTTATGCAGAGTTAGTCATACAATTCAAGTTTAGACCATATCAGTAATGTATCAAACAGCAAATATTACATCAACACACATTTTACATACCTTTTCTTGTTATTTAACAAGGTACAATCATGTTATAATCCCTCTTACAAGCAATTTACCTATGCTTGCTATAGTGTGCTGAAATAAGATGAAAGTGAAACAAAGTGTCCCTGTTTATTCAAGAGCTCTTCAGTTGCCTCTGTTTAATCTCAGAAGTGATTGATAGGTTTACAGAGATCTTTGACACACACAGGTGGGGGTAGCATGAGCTAATCAGTCATTTCTGAAAAACTTCATCAGTTCCTGAAAATGTAAATCAACTCATGATAACTCTAAAATATGTGGCAGATTTCAGCCATGAAAAATAATTTGGTTAAGTTAAGGGATCAAATGACAGACAAATAAAAAAAGATGGGGTGCACTTGGTGAATCCAGGGAGATTATTTCTTGAAAAAATCTCTTTCTTTCCTGTGTGGGGGACATTTCATCCTAATTTACCAAGAACAACAAACAACCCTCCCCCCCAAAACTCCACACCCTTAGTTTTGATTTTTTAAAGCATTCTTAGTCGACAAAGAATAAATTGAGGTCCTACAATCTGACACATTATTATCTCCCATATAATCAGAAGCTTACCGCTACTGTAGCAGAGAAGATTGCAACTGTCAAGTCTCAATATGCTCAGACTTGAACTTGAAAAATTAAGTTGAACCAAACAGAACACAAAAGTTGGAAATCTTGCATTCCATTGAGTTTGTGATACGTAGCAACCAAACGGATCCTTGTTTATTGCTCAGCTGCATACTCCATAATCTAAATACAAATGAATCCTTGTGAATTTGTTTCTTAATTGGATATGTATCATTATAGTTAGGATTAGATTATTTTCTAAAAAGCAGATACATGGCATTGCACAACAAGGATAAGAAATTGTAAAGGTTCATTTATTTTGCTTCACACAGTCACAAAAGGATATTAAAGTTCATTCTCATGACCATTTTAACAAGGTGGCAATGTGGCAAAGGCACCACTAACTGACCTTTGGCATGGTAGCCAGCCTTATGCTTCCTTTGACATGCCAAAATCTCAGCTCCCTACACCTCCTGGCTGCATCCACTCTCTAATGTTTGTGTTCAGAAAACCAGTTACTCTGTCACAAAGTAATGATTTAAACCCCTGATGCCAAAAATGCCATTTCATTACGAGACTGGACTTTGTGTTTTTGTATTCCTGAATTATGCTAATGGCTACCCAACAGATTTATGTGCAATGATGCCACCTCTTAGTAGCATTTTCCATTACACTGGCAATTGGAGATAGCTCTTCCCTCCCCTGCCAAATCTATTCTGAATATTCCTTCACTACTCACAAGTGAAAGAAATATGAGAATGCTTGAAATCTATGCCAGCATTGCAGGGCAACCACTGAAATTCCACAGGCATCTCCAAATTGGGGCATCTGCCAAGAAATGTCATCAGATTCAAAACATGGTGTTAAGGAAACCTTACTACAGCATATATCAAATGAGGCCTCCAAAATAAACAAAGTCAAGCTGTACTTGAATAGTTCCCAATAGATATAATCAGACCCCTCTTGTACTAATGAGTGACCACTACGTAAACACTTTGAGGCAATGTCTACCCCCAATGATCTTAGAATCTAGCAATACAATCACCTGCATACTATACTGTTGCAAGCTCTTATCTATTTTTTATTTTCAACTCTCACTACAAGAGGGAAAATACTTCAACTGCATACTGTTCCCAATTTATACGGTTGGATATAACTTTTAAGAAGCCAAAAAGCACACACAGATTAAGAACAGAAGGCAGACAACTTCCAAGACCACTTCAGAAATCATTATTATTAATGTAGGGCCACACTAGATGTAACAGAAGCAGCTCTGTGTGTTTATCTGTTATAAAGCTGGCGCAAGGGAGAAAGATTCATTCATTGTATACTGATATTCAGAATGCAGATGATATAAAATTATAATTATCCTATTGGACCATGTTCTAATCATATTTGTAAGACAGAGCCAATTGTTATCCTTGACATAAACTTGACCATCTTGTGTCTTAGGTACTAGCAACAAAGACCAGCTCTATCAGCCATTTAAATGGTAAAACTAAGGGACGGTGATGGGGCAGCCACATATATTTAATTCACATGTCTACCTAATTCATGTGTAAACTGGGCACTCTATATCTATGCACTCCTTTTGTTGTAAATAAAAAAAATGTTTATTATTTTTAAAGCATTTTGTCAATTTAGATTTATCCCTCCATCACCTCAGACTTTGTATACCAACACCCTCACTAAACACACACATATGCAGAAACTGCACATTTCAAATACCTGCTCCAGACTTTGCAGCTGCCCTTGAGGTTGGTCCGGAAGCTGCAGCTGGTGCAAAATGTGGCGGCGAGACTGCTTACTGGGGCAGGGTATCACCAACATGTCACCCCGCTGCTGAAAGAATTGCACTGGCTGCCCATTTGCTACCGGGCCAAGTTCATGGTTCTAGTTTCGGTGTACAAAGCCCTATACAGCTCGGGACCAGGATACCTGAAAGACAGTCTTACCCCTTACATACCCAGTCGATCACTGCGCTCTGCAGGTGAGGGCCCCCTGCAGATACCATCTTATCAGGAGGTCCGTTCTGCACAATATAGGAAATGGACCTTTAGTGCGGCAGCACCTACCCTGTGGAATTCCCTCCCTTTAAATATTAGGCAGGAGCCATCTCTGCAATCTTTTCGGCGCCTTTTGAAGACTTTCCTCTTTCAACAAGCCTTTTAGGTTGAGACCTATCCCAGTCTGTGTCTGTTAGAATTGCTTAATATGTTTTTTAGTAATGTTTTTAACCCTTTTTTAAAGTTGTTTTTAATGTTTTTAACGCTGTTTTGTTTTAATGTATTTTAAGATCTGTTTTTATGTTTTAAAGTGTTTTTAGCACTTTGTTTGCCGCCCTGGGCTCCTGCTGGGAGGAAGGGTGGAATACAAATTAAATAATAAATAAATAAGTCTGTGCGAACATAATTGTCTGTGACTGACCAACTTACATTGTCCCCAAGAGACCGACAATTTATATTACAGTTTCAAACAGTTTTAGCATAATTGTAGTTTTCATTTTCATTTTCAAGTTTGGCTTTCAGTATCTTCTAGGAGAACAGCAGATTTGCAAGCAAGATTAGAAAGAATTGTATAGCAGAGTTTGACTCAGGGATGAGCAGCTTTCCAGCACTCTACGAATACAAGTGCACCACTGTTTTCATCCAAATGTAGAATAATTCTGGGATTCACAGCCATGCCAGCCGAAACTTTGAAAACAAAGACTTTTTTCAGAGCAAATACATCAGGACTTGGCAGTAAATAAGCGTATGAAGAATCGTATTCATCTGCTATGCAACATACCAACAACCCTTCTTTTAAACATTGAGGCAATTCCTCCCCTCCCCCACAGAGATACTGCAATTCAAGTGCAATGCAGGATATAATTACAGAATCACAACATTTTCATAACAACACAGTAAATTACAGAAAAATGCCAACATGCTATTGCCCTTTTCTCTTTACAGCTGTGTTAATGCTTTGCAAATTCCCACTGGGTGATATCCAGCTAACTTGTACGCACAGAAGACCCATTTCAATGGGTATATTTTAAGGATTACTGACATTGGAGATCACCCATTGTAAATTGCTTGAATGTTTACGTCCTTATACTCCTGTCTAGACCCAATTTACCTGAAAGCCATCTCCACTGACTAAAATAACTATTCTTCATAAAGAGGATTGCGGACAGAGGTAATAAGACATATCAGCATATCAATATGTCAATATCCTCTTCCACATACAACTCCTCTCAGGGTTCAAATGGGAAAGAAAAGAAATAGAGGAGTAATGACTTTTAAATAATCAAAAACAGCCCTGTAGGTTAATCAAATTCAGTTCTCAACTGGCATTGTATATGTCCTCTGGCAAATGATTTACCGAGTGTGCATGTATATCTTAATTCTCCAAATTCCTTCCCTTGGAAAAATAGATGGCGTTTAGATATAATCTACAATGGTTTATAGATCCCTTTTTAAAATCAAATATGTTGGCATAGTACCAACCTTTGAGAAGCAGGAAGCATTTACAATTTTAGCAACTCATATCACTGCATACAATTGAAAGCCTTCTGTTTATTTGTTTATTTCAATAAAACCTTGGAAAGTGAAAACATACCTCTTTAGCCAGGCTTTTGGAAGTGGAGAGGCACAATCTGTCTGAGGTTAGTTTTGTATTTGTACCCTCTGTTCTTTTATGTTATTTTAGTTCATGCTGTGTTTATTTTGTATTGATGTTTTAATCACTGGTCACTTGCAGGCTGCACCTTTCTATACCACTCACTTGTTTCATTTCAGGCCATATACCAAATATTCTTCACTGAATTTATTTGCAAATTATAAATATTATTATTTATAATAATTATAAATTATTCAACAAGTAAGAGAGGAATAACTCTACTAACTGGAGACTGATCTAATAAGTGAAATCAGCATCCTGGTACCTCACGTGACATTAAGCAGACTACAATTCCTCTCCATTGTGACTTGTTCTTCGGTTCAGAGAGTTGGCAGAGCAATCCGAACTACAGGAAACCAGAGTAATTTAAGCTGGCCTAAATTAAGCCAGAGTGGGCTGCCCCTTTTTCAATCTCCTTTCAGGAGCAGGGCTATTGCCAGCTGAGCCGGCTTCTGAGCCTGGCAAAGGAAAAGCAAGCCCTTAAAAAAAAAGAGTTTGACTTACACCACCCTTTTTGCCAGGGTAGCTTCTGCTGGGTTGTTAGGTCATATGACCAAGCTGAAAGGAGTTTGGAAGAAGGTTAAGTCTCCCCTGCTCCATTCTGCACCCCAAAACACTGTGTTCCATCCTGCCCCCCAGCCACACCCCCAAAAGACCCTTTTTTCAGGACCTCACCTGAGCTGGGATGGAGAACTTACCTCAATGTATCTCTGCCTGGGCAGGTATGGCGGACTTCAACTGGCAAAGAACCGGCTGAGCCCAGGCTCAGCCAGAGTTCCAGTTATTCCAAACACCCCTCATCCTGGCAGATCTTGGGTTTGGATTGCTCTCCTAATGACTTCTATTATTTTAAAAAAATCATTGACTGTTAAGTATTTTCTTTTTAAAATAGATTTTAAAAAACTGTGAAGATTAGCTCCATTTTTCTTTAAACGTTATACCCCCACAAAAAAGTTTTTTGGTAAAACTGAAAACAGAACTGTAATTTTTTAAAAAAAACAAACCTTTTGAAAGTCAAGCTCATATCATAATTTTGCCGCAGTCCACTCCTTCTTTAGTAACAAGTCTCACCCATGTTGTATGTACAGGCCTTGAAAGAAAAGCTGCAGGGGCATATTTAGCTGGGTACCAGGGCTAGCCTAATCATATAAACAATTCAAGCAATCACAAAGCAAAAACATTTTTAGAGGTGCCAAGATCCTTGCAACATTGCAAAAGATGCAATTTCCAGTGTGTATATTCACATGCAGCCTTGGTGTATTACCATCTTATGTGACATTGCAAGGAGCCTGGGATGTACTACTTAGATTGCATGGTACACCAAACATCCATATGGGAATATTCTTAGGCTGGGTATCCATCCAGGTGCCAGCCAAATCAGAAGAGCCACCGTGGCTGCAAGCAACAGAGTTAGTTACAAATTCCCCTTGCAGCACAATAACATAAATAAATAATTTTGGCTTCCATCTCCCAAGGGCCATTTTCAAGTTCTGACACCTCTGTGTTTTCAACTCTGTTTCACTTCCCAGAAATGTCATAACAACTTTAAACAAAAAAAAAAGGAAAATGTTGCAATTATGTCTGGCCAGGCATACAATAAGCTGGGCAACAGTGTGGGAAACCACAGGCCCCAGAAAGTTCTTCCCTGTAGTCAGAATTTCTCCTAACATCATTTCTCCTTCTACAAATAAAAGCTGACAGCTCAATTTTGAGCATGCTTACTCAGAAGGTAAGTTCCACTGTATTCAATGGGCCTCGCTTCCAGGTCAGCATGCAGAGGACTGTAGCCTTAGTTAATCAACACAGATAAATTTATCAAGACTGTCACATACATATTTATTTTCTTTCCTGTACTGAAGGACCTGAATAATAAAATTATTATTCCAAATTATGGAATGACACCCCTGACGAGGTGCACCTGGTGCCAACACTGTTATCTTTTTGGCGCCAGGTTAAGACTTTCCTCTTCTCCCAGGCATTTTAGCATGTGTTTTAAATTGTTTTTATATTGTTTTAAATTTTAAAATTGTGTTTTAAATTGTTTTTAAAATATGTGTTTTAAATTGTATATTTGTTTTAATGTTTTTGATTGCTGTAAACCGCCCAGAGAGCTTCGGCTATGGGGCGGTATACAAGTGCAATAAATAAATAAATAAATACATTTAAATCCTGCCCCTTCTCCCAGTAGGAGCCCAGGGCGGCAAACAAAAACACTAAAAACATCATAAAAACAGACAATAAAATATATTAAAACAAAACATCTTTAAAAACATCTTTTTTAAAAAAGCTATAAAACATCTTTAAAAGTGATTCCAACACAGACACAGACTGGGATAAGGTCTCTACTTAAAAGGCTTGTTGAAAGAGAAAGGTCTTCAGTAGGCACTGGAAAGATAACAGAAATGGCACCTGTCTAATTTTTAAGGGGAGGGAGTTCCAAAGGGTAGCTGCCACTACGTTATAAGTCCGCTCCCTATGTTGTGTTGAATGGACCTCCTGATAAGATGGTATCTGCAGTAGACCCTCACCTGCAGAGCGTAGCGATTGACTGGGTATATAACGGGTAAGACGATCTTTCAGGTGTTGGTCCCAAGCTATATAGGGTTTTGTACACCAAAACTAGAACCTTGCCAGGCAGCTAAAGGGCAGCCAGTGCAATTATTTCAGCAGTGGGGTGACATGTTGGCGATACCCTGGCCCAGTGAGCAGTCGCACTGCTGTATTTTGCACCAGCTACAGCAGCCCCACATAGAGTGCATTACAGTAATCCAACCTGGAAGTTACCAGTGCGTGGACAATAGTGGTCAGGCTATCTTGGTCCAGAAACGGCCGCAGCTGCCTTACCAGCTGAAACTAAAAAAAGGCGCTCCTAGCCACTGAAGTCACCTGGGCCTCTAAGTGACAAAGATGGATCCAGGAGCAGCCCAGGTTACGAACCTGCTCTTTTAGAGGAGCACGACCCCATCTAAAGCAGGCAACTGACCAATTATCCAAACTCAGGAACCACCAACCCACAGTGCCTCCGTCCTTCTAGGATTCAGCCTCGGTTTATTGACCCTCATTCAGCCCACCACTGAATCCAGGCACCAGTCCAGGGCTTGCACAGTCTCTCCTGAATAAGATGTTACCAAGATATAGAGCTGGGCATCATCAGCATACTGCTGACACCTCACCCCAAATCTCCTGATGACTGCTCCCAAGGGCTTCATATAGATGTTAAACAGCATCAGGGACAAGATAGTATCCTGCAGCACCCCACAGCACAACTGCCAGGGGGCCGAAAGACAATCCTGAACCCATACTGGAATGGGTCAAGATAATCTGTTTCATCCAAGAGTACTTGCAATTGCTGTGCCACAACCTTCCCTATAAAGGGGGTATTTGCAACTGGGCGGTAGTTGTCATAAACCAATGGGTCCAGGGTGGATTTTTCAGGAGCGGTCAGATCACCACCTCTTTCAGGGCAGCTGGAACCACTCCCTCCCGCAACAACGCATTGACCACACCCTAGATCCACTCGGTCAAACCCCCTCAGAAAGCCTTAATAAACCAAGAAGGGCAAGGGTCGAGAGGACAAGTTGCTGGCCACATTGTTGCAAGCACCTTGTCCATGTCATCAGACCACATCAACTGAAACCGATCCCAAGAAGTTGCAGCAGTCATTGCACTGGACGCCTCACCGGGGACCACACTAGATGTGGATGGGGCATCAAGATTGCTATGGAGGCAGGCAACTTTACCCTCACAGTGCCTTGCAAACAATTCACAGTGGGCCTCCAAAGGGTCTAAAACCCCATTTCCTGGAGTTGATGTCAACAGACCCCTGCCAATATAAAAAAGCTACAGAAAAGCTGGATGGCTACTTGAAGATGCAATGGTGGCAAAGAAGTGGGCCTTCTTCACCACCCTCACTGTCACACATAGGCATAGTTATGATGTATTACTCATGTCCAATCAGTTTCACAGCACATCGTTCATCACTTGCGCTCTAGCTGTTGTCCAGCCTGTTTCATTGCCCTTAGTGCACTGGTGTACCAAGGTGCAAACACAATGGAGAGGGTGCTCAGGAGCAACTGTGTCAAGAGCCTGACACGCCTCGTTGTTCCACAGTGTGACAGGGACTTCAACAGGGTCACCTGCTCTATCTACTGGGAACGCCCCCATGGCATTCAGGAATGCAGTGAATTCCATTAGTCTTTGGAGGCAGACCATCTTAATCTGTCCACTATCTCTTCAGGGGAAGATCAGAGCCGCAAGTCTAAACTTCACCAAGAAGTGGTCTGACCATGACAATGGGGTGACATCCACCACCCCTATCTCCAGATCCATCTGGAGCAAAAACCAAGTCGAGGGTGTGCCTTGCCCTATGCATCGGGCTGGTAGCAACTTGAGAAGGCCCCATGGTTGTTATGGAGGCCATGAAGTCTCGAGCCAGAACACTATAGGCAGCCTCAACAGGGATGTTGAAATCACCCAGGACTATCGTTCTGGGCTCCTCCAATACCACAGCCAAGACAGCCTCCACTAGCTTGGTTAGAGAAGTTGCCGGACAGCAGGGTGGATGGTACACCAGCAGCAACCCTAGTTTACTGTCTCCTTGGCCTGACACCAGGTGCAGCCCCCCACAGCCAGCTCTAAGACAGAGTGGTGGTGACAGAGTGGAAGTTCTGCAGGTGACAGCAACCTCTCTTCCCTGTCCCTGCAGCCCATGCTGGTATTGCACTGAGTAGCCAGGTGGGCAAAACTGGGTCAGATCAACTCCTCCCAGCTCACCCACCCAGGTCTCAGTAATGCACACCAAATCGTCACCCTCATGTATGATCAAATCATGGATGAGTTTGGTCTAATTGTGTACCAATCTGGCATTAAACAGCAGCACACAACATGCCATGACACAGCAGATGAGCAATGAGGAACCCATCCATGGGAGGAGTGGGAGTGAGGAACAAGGCACAGATAGCCTTGTCATCGATTTCTATGGTAAGTTACCACCTCCCCATGGCTATACCTCCCTCTGTCCATGATCACTGAAATTGGGGTGGCATCACCCATGTCCCTCCTTATTAAGATTCCTAAACACCTAATATAGACCCAACAAGAGCCCACCAACAAAACCGAACTGAACCAATTATCCCAGTAGGCCTCTGAGAGAAATGAGAAAAGTCAGACTCAGTCAAAATCTTTCACACAGGGCACATCTACTCCCCCCCCCATCTCACACTCAGGGAGGGCCAGACTTCTGCCAGTTACAGACTCTCACTCTGAAGGCATCTGGCAACTTTCTCCTATCATTCAGTTCATAGGCTCTCACCAAGCACAGGAACTACACAATTGCCTTACACCCTCCCCGCTCCCAAACTCCTCAAAGACGATGAATTAATTGAATCATCATAAGTTTATTACGGTCAAGGACCCACTATAAAACAAGAGATACAAAATACAGTATATATACAAAAGGAACAGAATGACAATAAAACAGAATACAAAATAAAATTGCTTCGAAGCAAGAGCATTCAGTTAAGAGGGCAAGGTTAGCCGTATTTGTTGGGAGGCCTGAATAAACTTAGCTACTTGGAGGGAAGTTTCCCTATCTGAACCAGCCAATAGGTAAGATACTATAGTTTCCGGGGGCTTGGAAGAATACCTTAGCAACAAGAGGGAAAGATATTTGTCCCTTAGCGAAGAGTATAGGGGACAGTTTAAAACCATGTGGTGAAGGGTTTCGATGGAGCCCATTCCACATGGGCAAAGACGTTGTACAACAGGGAGACCAGCATACCTTCCTTTCAACAGTGCTGAGTGCAGAGAATTGAATCTGGCCTTCGTAAAAGCTAGTCTAAATTTAGGTACTGTAAGGTAGTCCAAATAGGGAGCATAATTTTCAGGGACCATTTTTAGTTTCAAAAAAAGAGAACATACTTTAGTGGCTCCGCTGATCGTAGATTGTAAGTCAGAATCTCTAAGCCGAGATCGAATTTGGGCTTTTGACATGGAAAATGGTTGGGAATTGAGGCAACCTACCTTACACTACTACAGCGGTGGGGAACCTTTTTGCTGGCCAACTTTGACAGGTAGGCAAGACAATCCACCTTTCAATCATATGACATCATTATGATATCACATGATTGACAGGCGGGTTGCCTCACCTGTCAAAATTCCATCATAAGTGGTTGAAAGGGTGAGCGCAGGAAGACTTGCAAAGCCTGCCCCATGCACCCCCTTTCCACCAGCAACATTGGAGGTTTGCAGTCCTCGTCGCGATTCTTCTTTGCAACCCTGATGGCAAAAAGGAGAAGAACAGGGAGGATCACAAAGCCCTCTGCATTTCTCCCCTCATTCCCCTTTGCACCCCTGACATCAAAGTGCATCAGGGGACGGGGGGGGAGGATTGCAAAGGGCTTTCAAAGCCTCCCCACGTGATACTATTGTTATGAGGGCAAGAACTATCACGACTGAGAGGCACTTCACACTTTTATCTTACATGTAATGGGTAAGAAGCAGTAGTAATGCCCAACTAACAGAGCAATCCTAACCATTTCTACTCAAAATTCAGTTGGGTTAAAAAAAAAATTGACTGGACTTTACTCACAGGTACGGATTGCAGCCATAGTGCTTGCTTTTCAAAATGCCCATACACATTCTTTGGGATCTTGTCTTCTAATTTCCAGTGCCACTCCCAGCACGTTGTACAGAATATTACAGTTGGCTTTTATTATACAGTCAGATGAGCCTAACTACTCAAATATTAAAGGATAATTAAAATATTGTTTTACTGATGTTTAAAATATATATATAAACAAGAATACAAAAATATTGTGCAGTCCTAGCAAACTGGGAAACAAAGTCATATCCTCCTCCTCCCTCTCCCTCTCCTTGTCACGCTTACAAAAGGGGCACCTTTGGCAACCTGGGGGGGAGAAGGGGCACCTTTGGCAACTGTAGGCAGGGCTGGTGAGTGAAGCCATCAGGGCGGCAGCCCGTAATACAACATAAAATAAGACTAAATAAATAAAAACATTTATATTTTCTTTGGTCTTTCCAGAAGGTATTGCACATGAAAACTCTATAAACATTTCCTATATCACTACTGAAATAAGGATTTATTCCCATCAATCATTCCACAGACGCTCATACAATGTCTGAACCTTTTTGGACTTAACTGATGACACATCAAACAAGCATGGCCAGGTACCAGCCCAAATCCAAATGGCCACCCAGCTGTCTATAAAAGAATCTGTAGTTTAAATCCGAACTCATCTCCATTCTACTTGGACTGATAACTTTTCAGCCATCCTCATAAGAGAGACCAAAACTGTGTCTGTTTTGACTTGGTAGAGTCAACATTTGAAGATATGCATTACGTACTTGTCAAACTAGCTGGATTCTGAGACACTGCAGTTGAGCCACTAGTTCTATGGAGCTTTATATTTTTAATCCCTCCACATATTGTAAAGTTACTTTTCTTAGAAAAACCACCCCTAGATTTAACACTTCCCAGGAAATCACTAACTCTGCTACACTGTGTCCCTTGGAAGATGTTATCAAGAGGTAAACGCTATCTTTACTCCTAGGGAGCTGAAAGATTACCTAATTCTCCAAGCGCTGCCTAGAAATAATTTACTAGAGGTAAACAATAATCTAAAGGGGATAATTTTTTTCTCCTTGCTCAGCCCAGTCTTATACAGAGTTAAATGCATGCCTAAAGTAATTTGTGCCGCCCCTAACTCTGCATTATGTGCTGGAATTGGACTGCCAGAGTATTGGGGGCACACAGAGAGAGAGAGAGAGAGAGAGAGAATGACAAATGTCAGATAGATACTGAATGCAGAAATCCACAAGAAGACTTTAAAAGGCAGCTACTTGCATATTTTCAATGAGATAAACAGCAATGTGGAAATAGTACAGGGGTGAAGAAAAGCATAGTAATTGCATATGCAAGTTCAAGGCCATTATATTACTGCTGAAACAGCAAAAAATAGGCTGGATGGCCACTAGCAGGGATGCTGTAGCAATGGATTTACTGCAATGACAGGAAGCTGGACTAGACGATTTTTAAGATTCCTTCCAACTCTACAGGTTTTTTTTTTTTTTTAATGTTACACCGATTGAATGGTTGGGGCATATCATCCTCAACATTTACATGAGTGATGGGGAGCGTGTGGCCCTCCACATATTGGTGGACTCTCAGTTCCCATTAACTCCAGCCAGCATGGCCAATGGTCTGAGATTATGGGAGTTGCAGTCCGCCAACATCTGGAAGCCCAAAGTTTCCCCACCACTGACTCACATGTTGACTCAATGAACAAGTGTTACCAAGAAAGTTGGTTCAACTGGAATTTCAAATATTCCCCCAGACTATGTTTATAATTTGGCTTTGCTCTGAGCAAGTGTGGCCATATTGCAAAGGAATAGGAGAAAGCCTAAACTAAGAGAAGTCTTAGCAGTTCCTGCCAATGATCCTTTTCACAGTAGTTGATTGGTATTAACCCAAAATATGTAATGGATCTTGTATATGCATGTCTAACTAATCCTCCCCCCCCACTTCCCCACCCCTGAAAGTAGTATATTGTCTTAAAGTTTACATTACTCAAATACAGCTCAACAAATAATGCCACTAAATACAGCTAGATGCTTATGTTTATGAGCCTCATAATAAGAAGTACGAAATATTGAATTACAATCCCTCTTTAAAAAGCCCAAATACGCAGTCAAGGATATATAATTTAGAGCCCAAGTAGAAGCTGGGCTCAGGATGGAGACTCTTATATATTCCGCATTACAAGTTCCCTAAAGAATTTTGAAAGAACCTGAGAAGAGTCTGCTAGATCAGGCCAGTGGACCATCTAGTACAGCAACCTGTTCTCACAGTAGCCAACCAGATGCCCACGGGAAGCCCAGAAGCAGAAGAACACTCTCCCCTCCTGTAGATTCCAGCAACTGATTTTCAGAAGCATGCTGCATCTGACTATGGTAGCAGAATACAGCCATCACGGCTAGTGGCCACTGATAGCCTTATCCTCCATGAATTTGTCTAATCTTTTAAAGCCATTCAAGTTGCTGGCCATCACTGCCTCTTGTGGGAGCAAATTCCATGCTTTAACTATGTGCCCTGTGAAGTACTTTCTTTTGTCTGTCCTGAACCTTCCAGCATTCAGCTTTATTGAATGTCCATGGGTTCCAGTGTTATGAGAGAGGGAGAAAAACGTTTCTCTGCCCACTTTCTCCATGCCATGCATAATTTTATGCACTTTTATCATGTTGTCTCTGACTCGCCTTTTCTCTAAACAGCCCAAATGCTGCAACCTTTCCTTGTAGGGAAGTTGCTCCATCACCTTTATCATTCTGATTGCCCTTTTCTGAACCTTTTCCAGCTCTACAATATTCTTTTTTAGGTGAGGCAACCAGGACTGTACACAGTGTTCCAAATGTTGCCCCACCATAGATTTATATAATGGTATTATGGTATTGGCAGTTTTATTTTCAATACCTTTCCTAATGATCCCTAGCATGGAATTTGCCTTTTTCACAGCTGCTACACACTGGGTCAACATCTTTACTGAGCTATCTACTATGACCCCATGGTCTTGACCCTGGCCAGTCACTGCCCGTCCAGATCCCAGGACTTTATACAGTGCATTGCAAACATAATCAGACCCCTGACCAATGTTCTCATATTACTGAATTACAAATGGAACATTGTAGTTTCATTCTGTATGATATTTTATTTTGAAACACTGAAACTCAAAATCAATGATTGTACGGTGACTATTGATTTTATGTTGGGAAATGTTTGTAAGAAACATAAAAAACTGAAACATGTTGCTTGCATAAGTATTCAACCCCCACACATGAATTTGGTAGAGCCACCTTTCACTGCAATAACAGCTTTAAGTCTTTTGGGGTAGGTATGTACCTGCTTTCCATACAGTGTTGGAGGAATTTTGACCCATTCTTTATTTTATTTTTATTATTTGATTTATATCCCACCCTTCCTCCCAGCAGGAGCCCATTCTTCTAGACAGATTTGCTCCAGGTCATTCAGGTTGGCTGGATGTCGCTTGCGCACTGCAATTTTCAAAGAATGCCACAGATTCTCAATGGGATTGAGATCAGGACTTTGACTGGGCCACTGTAGGACATTCACCTTTTTGTTCTTGAGCCCTTCCAATGTTGCTTTGGCCTTGTGCTTGGCATCTTTGTCCTGCTGAAAAGTGAATTTCCTCCCAAGCTTCAGTTTTTTAGTGGAATGAAGCAGGTTCTCCTGCAGTATTTCCCTGTATTTTGCTCCATCTATTCTTCCTTTAGTTTTAACAAGGTGCCCAGTCTCTGCTGATGAGAAGCATCCCCACAGCATGATGCTACCACCACCATACTTCATTGTAGGGATGGTGTGTCTTGAGGCATGGGCAGTGTGACATTTGTGTCATACATAGCGCTTTGAGTTTTAGCCAAAAAGCTCTAACTTGGTCTCATCTGACCACAAAACCTGTTCCCACATCTCAGCTGGGGCACTCTCATGCTTTCTGGCAAACTGTAGACATGCTTTCAGATGCTACTTTTTGAGTAACGGCTTATTTCTTGCCACCCTCCAATACAGGCCAGTGTTATGCAAAGCTCTTGATGTGGTTGACTGGTGCACCGTTACTTCACTCCCAGCCACTGAACTCTGTAGCTCCTTCAAAGTGATTGCTGGCCTCTCTGGCTTTTCTCACAAGTCTCCTTCTTTTTTGGGCGCTGAGTTTTGAGGAACGGCCTTTTCTTGGCAGTGCCTGGGTGGTGCGATGCAGCTTCCACCTCCTGATTATTCATCCAACTGTGCTCACTGGGATATCCAAACACTTGGATTTTATTTTGTACCCTTTTCCTAATCTATCCATTTGTATTACAATATCTCTCACTTCTGTAGAATGCTCTTTGGTCTTCATTTTCCTTCAGATCCACAGCCTGACCAATGATCCTTCAACAGTGGGGTTTTTATCATTTATGTGACCGCTTTATGGGGTTTATGTGACAGCAACGTTAATGGTTCACAGGTGGAGGTCAGGGGTAAGGTAAATGGGCAATTTCTTTCATCTGTATAAAGGGCAATTTCTTTCATCTGTATAAACTGGGAGTTTCCACAGCACAAGGGTTGAATATTTATGCAAGCAACATGTTTCAGTTTGTCTCTTACAAACATTTCCCAACATAAAACCAATGTCACCTTACAAGAATTGATTTTGAGTTTCAGTGTTTCAAAATAAAATATCATACAGAACGAAATTACAATGTACCATTTGTATTTCATAATACGAGAGCATTGGTCAGGGATCTGATTATTTTTGCAATGCACTGTATGTGAAATTGAGATTTTTTTGCTCCAAAATACATAACCACACTTGTTTACATTGAACTACATTTGCCATTTTACTGCCCCCATTCACTCAGTTTGGAGAGGTCCTTTTGGAGCTCTTCACAATCCCTTTTTGTTTTAACAACCCTGAACAATTTAGTATCATCAGCAAACCAGACCTTACTGCTCACCCCAAACTCTAGATCATTTATGAACCAGTTAAAAGCCACATGTCCCAGTACTGATCCTTGGGGGTCTCCACTTTCTACATCCCTCCATTGGGAGAACTGTCCATTTATTCCTACTCTCTGTTTCCTGTTATTTAACCAGTTCCTGACCCACAAGAGGGCCTCTCCTCTTAGTCCATGACAGCTAAGCTTACTCAGCAGTCTTTGGTGAGGTACCTTGTCAAAACCTTTTTGAAAGTCCAAGTACACTATGTCAGCTGGGTCACCTTTATCTATATGCTTGTTGACGCTCTCAAAGAACTCTAATAGGTTAGTTAGTGAGACAGGACTTTCCCTTGCAGAAGCCATGCCGGCTCTGCTTCAGCTGGATTTGTGCTTCCATATGCTTGGTTAATTTGTCTTTAATAATACTATCTACCAGTTTTCCTGGGACAGATGTTAAACTAACTGGCTTGTAATTTCCAGGATCCCCCCGGATCCCTTTTAAAAATTGGCATTACATTGGCCACTTTCCAGTCCTCGGGTATGAAGGCTGATCTGAAGGACAAGTTACATATTTTCGTTAGAAGATCAACAGTTTTACATTTGAGATTTTTTGAGAACTCTCATGTCGATGTCATCCAGACCCAGCAATTTATCAGTTTTTATTTTGTCTATTACGCTTAGAACTTAATCTCTCATCACCACTATTTGCCCCATTTACACAGACTTCCTTTCTGCAAAAGTTAGTTCAGGCACAGGCACCTGTCCTATATCCTCCCTGTGAACACAGATACAAAGAATTCATTTAGCTTCTCTGTAGTCTCCTCATCCTGCTTCAGCACACCTTTGACTGCTTGTCATCCAAGGGTCCAGTCGCCTCCCTAGACAGTCTCCTGCTCTGAATGTATTTAAATAATTTTTTGTTGGTAGTGTTTATGTTAGCAATGTGCTCCTCAAATTCCTTTTGAGCATCCCTTATTGTCTTCTTGGATTTCTTTTGCCAATGTTTGTGTTCCTTTTTATTTTCCTCTTTAAGACAAGACTTCCATTTTTTTAAGGAAGCTTCTTGCCTCTAACAGTTTCTTTGACTCTGCTTATTAACCACACTTGCATCCTTTTGGCCCTGGTGGCACCTTTCCTGATCTGCAGTATATACTCCAGTTGAGCTTCTATTATTATGTTTTTAAACCACTCCCAAGCATTTTGGAGTGCTTTGACCCTGTAGACTTTTGTCTTTCAATTTTCTTTTTACCAATCCCCTCATTTTGGGGAAGTTTCCTCTTTTGAAGTCACATGTCACCATCTTGGATTTTCTTGGCAATTGCCATGTATGTTAAACATGTATGTCTAACTGAATAGCACTGTGGTCATTTGTTTTCTCTAAATCACTGTTGGCACACTTTGTTTTACATATCACCATCACCTCTTTTGCAGAAAACCCAGTTGCTACTGGGAACATTTAATAAGAGGCAAGTGGAAAAATAAGTCATTTCTGCATGATTGACTGCACAATGGGTTTATATAGAGACCAATATTTTATAAAACCTCTAGGTCCCTCCAAAGACATAAACTGAAATAAGCCCATTAACTGAACCAAACAGTCAGGAAATTTGAGATTAAAGTTCAACAGTATAATCTCAAATGGAAAGTGGGCTTCCTCTAGAATTATCTCCTCTTTCCTCATCCTGTACATCAATTTCATAAAACAGACAAGAAAAAAGAGCCTGCCCTAAAGACATTACTTGAGCAATAAATATTCACACCACACTCTATCACAAAGTTTCTCCATGCTAACACTAAATGGCTATGGCAATCCAGTAGTTACTAGTTCTTAAAACAGGCAAGGCACCACAGCTTAACCTGACCTGGAAATCATGGCTGCTACCTGCAGATATATGATGGTGGGCTTTTATTTTATTTCAAAATAAAATTGCATAGCAAAGTTGCAAAAAGAGACAATAAAAAGAAAGGACATGTAACAGTACAAGAAGATCACTAACAGAGGAAAAGAGGATGATAATAACAATAAAATAATTCAAGAATACTACCAATTAAGGGATAATAATACTAATACACAAAATACAAGAAAACCACCAATTTTGAGAAAAAAATAATAAGGTAATGATAATCCACAACTAATACAATATCATCAATAAAGAGCAAAAGAAGATTGTAATGCTCATTGCAATCTTTAGTATATAATGGGCAGGCTTTTAAGGAAAGAGTATATTTAAGAGTAAAACCAACTGAGGAAAGCAGGTGGCATTCAGTGCAAGTCCAACTCAGAGAAGACCCAATGAAGTTGATAAACATGATTAACTTGGGTTTATTAATTTCAATAGGTCTACTCTGAGTAGAACTTAGTTGACTACAACCCATAATCACCAACTATTAGACTATTAGAGAGTCACTTAGCAGTGAAAAAAAAGCTACTCAGCATTTATACAGAATTCACTCTCCTCTAGAAGAGAAGCCACAGGGCTGAGTCCTGGCAACCCTAAAAGCTCAGATTAAGCCCTGTGACAGTCTTAGCTTTGAGATGGATTTCTAGGCAAGAAAAAAAGATACCCACATAATTCTCCAATACAGCAGAAAATTAAACATAGCCATGTTTCACATTAAATCCCAGATTCCAGTGGCTTTGACACCAACAGCACGATCCTTATAGATGCATCCACTGATAAATCAATCCGAATGAGTTCAATGGGACTTACTTCCACATTAACTGCCTACAGGATGGCGACCTAAAACCTCCCCGGCCGTCCCTTCCTTCCACGAGCAACTGTGACATTCTTCGTTAATAGCTCAATTTGCAACGCGTAGATCTCTCGATTTAACGGGACCCTCCCGCACAATCACACCTCATCTTCCCCAGCCAACCTCGCACTTACCCCCAGACAGCTACACACACGCACGCTCTTTTCCTCGAGCCTTTGCTGAACGTTAACTGCCTGGGTCGTTTCCTCCTTACTGACGTGTCAGCAGGGATCTAATAGCAGGCGGGCAGAGCCTTCCCGCTCGGGTTAGGAGTTCCGAGCCCGCGCAGACCCCCCCACCGGGGCCACCTCGCCGTAGCAAAGTGCTCCGCTAGTTTGTTGTGACCGCGCACAACCGCCCCATTGCCCTGTGCAGGGTGGAGCTTGCTTTCTCCTCCCTTGGGGTGGGAGGGGGAGAGGAAATCTCGTGCAACCGCCACCCTCCCAGCGTATTTTCTCTCGTGGCGGTGGCTGGTTCTGGCGGTGAACAGTGGAATGAAGTGCCCAGCAAACCCTACCCCAAGACACTAACCTCCGCTTACACCGGGTCCAAAAGGTGGCGGCGACGGCAACTCCTGCTGCAACAACAACCAAAGGCGCCGTAAGACTTCTCCCACTACTAGGCAAGAGCCTGGGGGTCACCCGAGGACGAGTTTCAGCGTTAGGTTCATGTGACGCGGCACGGGCGGGACGTCTCGCCACCTGGCGGGAAATTGTGGCCACTGCAGACCTCGGCTCGCCTTTCCTGAAGCAAAAATATTTCGGCGCAGAGTTTAGACACCGGACAGTTGCCACTCCCGTCTCCCCGACAGAGGCTCAGCATCTTCTCTAATGGATGCTTGGCACAGGCAGAAATTCAACAGGTCGATATCACCTGTTACACCTTATCACTGCCTCTCCCTGCCAGGAAAATCTTGACTGTTAAAAGGCACAGAACTTTGATCAAAATTAAAAAGTGTCTCGAGGCTTCCCTTTTATTTGTTTATAACTGTAATTAACAAATTTAGAAGCGAATGTTTATAAATATGGGGCCTTTTTTATATATAAAAATTGTAAAATGTTGCCAGCCTTTCAAACAAACATTTTCAAGGCAACTTATGCCATGTAAAACCATTGGCAATCTAGAAAGAGAGAGAGATGCACAAGTTAACAATAAAATTAAAAGTTATAGATTCAATGCTGCTTTTATCTATCAGCTCATGGTTAATTTGTTTTTTAAAAAGGCTTAATAAAATGCTCTTTGACAGGCACTAAAAAGATTATAACATGGATACCAGGAAGTTCAGTACCTCAGTGGCTTGGCTTTGCTATCAATAGGCCCCAGGTTCAACTTCTGACATCTCCAGGGAGGACTGGGAAGCCTGGAGAGCCACTGACAGTCAGTGAACTGTAGACAATACTGAGTCACATGGACCAATGGTCTGTCTCAGTGTAAGGCAGGTTATGTCACTGGGGAGAGTGCTCTACAAACAGGATGCTGCCATCAAGAAGTCCCTCTCCCCAATCACCACCTACTGAATCTCAGTCAGTGAAGACACCCAGAGAAAAATCTCTGAAGATGATCTAAGTGAATGGGTAGATTGATAGGGAGGAAGGTGCTGTCTTACACAAGTCACTACAAACATATCTCAGAGAGATGCGGCACCATGAGAAGGGTATCCCCTGATGACCTCAAAGTCCAGGCGGAGCAGGCAGTCTTCCAGCTATTTTGTCTTTCAGGTATCTGAAAGTCCCAAGCCATCTAGTAAGTAGTCTACTAACCTAAAACAATTACCTGAAACAGGTTACATAACAGAGTCACAAATGCAGGAACCACACTCCGCAACAAATCCACATACTCGTTTGCTATATCTGCTCAAGCAGCAATAGTGGTATTATCCTTAAATCAAGGGTGATTCACTTGCTTACATTCTACTGTGATATATGCTGTTATCTACCTGCAATGCCCTTCTGCATTCTACATAGGAAAAACAGGCCAGTCCCTATAGAAAATGGATGCAACACAATACTCAGAAACCTGTGGGAGAAAATGTCAGTCTACAAGACCCTTATCTTAAGGTGGCCATACTTAAACAAAAAAACTTCAAAGAGAGGCTTCAAGGTGAAACTGCTGAAGTATACTTATAGCTCATCTACATGGGAGCATTTCTTCATAGGAAATACACTTCTTTTACCTTCACTTTTCATTTGCAACATCTGCAGTTCCTGCTCAAAAGTTAGCTGCCAATCCCTTTTTCCCATTCACACAAACAGGCATTCCTTTGGAGAAGATTAGTCTTGCTTTTTTCTTGTGGCCCCACCCTCTAATTATACATTTCTACTTTCCCTGGTTGCTAGGTGACCAAGCATTCTCAGTCTGTTCTAACAGTTGCAGTAGGTTCCTTTTAAAAAACCCCCCAGTAGTACAAATATATGTGTTTTCCCTGGTAGCATACAGCTGAAATACAAATCTTTATTTGAGCAGTGTTATGCTTTTGTGCACAAGCTAGGTGAAAAAGAAAATAAAGGCACAATTTGAAGCAACATAAAAAAGGCCAGCAGAATAGAGGAGAGCAACCCGAAGTTTCTTGTCAGCCTACAGGAAACAAAATGAAAGAAGAGAGGAGGAAATAGTGGGTGTGGAGAGGGAAATGATTGACACATCCACCTAAAAGCATCAGAGCAAAATATCTGCAAGCACTAGAGAAATTAATTTAAAAGTTTTTTTCCCCTTTTTGTATTATCAGTGGATTGGGTTAGTATGGATTTACAGGGGGAAAACTGTATGATAGATTCTGTTTGCTGGTAACATCATCTGAACAATGCAAATTTAAAGGAGACATGAGTAACACCAAACAAATACAAAAGGGTACAAGACAGGGATGTCCATTATCTCCTCTTTTATTTATCTTGGTCTTGGAAGTGCTGCTTAGAGATATAAGGCAAGATAAAAGGATCTCGGGAATAAAGATAAAAAAGAGGAATATAAATTGAGAGCATTTGCTGATGATTTGATAATCGTATTAGAAAACCCTTTGGAAGGAATTAATGTATTGATGGACAAATTAAAAGAATTTGGACCGTTAGCAGGATTTAAGATCAACAATCAAAAAACAAAGATGTTGGTGAAAAATTTATCTTCAAGGGAACAAAAAGAGTTGATGGACAAGACAGATTTTAAAATAGAGGAAAAGTTGAAATATTTAGGTATTATTATGACAAATAAAAATTCAACGTTGTTTTATAACAATTATGAAAAACTATGGACAGAGATTAAGAAAGACTTGTTAAAATGGGATAAATTACAATTGTCATTAATGGGCAGAATATCCGTGATAAAAATGAATGTATTGCCGAGAATGATGTTTTTGTTTCAAACAATACCTGTAATATCCTCTGATTTACCTTTTAAACAATGGCAAAAAGATATTTCTAAATTTGTTTGGCAGGGAAAAAAACCAAGAGTTAAATTTAAATTATTACAAGATGCCAAAGAAAGAGGAGGACTGGGATTACCAAATTTGAGACTTTATTATGCAGTCTTGATGGATAAAAAAGGGGGGTATGTTGGGCTGTGACCCATGGGCATTACTGTCTCTAGTTGTTTTCCATAAAGCCTGCAAGTTTGGAGAAGTAACTGTTATCTCTTGGCCTGAGAGTGAGCAGACATTCAAGGCCAGCAGTTGTCATGGTAACGTGAGATAGCAACTGGGAAAGTTCTAACAGAGTCTGTAAGTTGTGTCTTCTGAATATTGCCTCTGAACGGAGAGGCTTGTCTTCTGTGTATTGCCTCTGAACTGAGAGGTTCTCTTCTGTGTTTACCCCCGGGGGGGGGGTGACTGAAGAAACTCTACATGTATTTACTCTTAAGCCTTAAGCCATAATGTCTTAATAAAAGACTCTTAACATGCTCTAATGCTCTGAAGAAGTTTCTTGCTCAACTTAACTCCAACGTAATGTATGCTGTTTCACGCAACAACGCACACACGTCAACAGCCTGTTGTTTAGTCTGGATTAAGGAATGGTTATTATTGAGGAATAAAAGACTATTGGATTTGGAGGGCCATAATCTGAAGTGGGGATGGCATGGATATCTATGGTATGATAAAGTAAAAGTTAATGTGGATTTTAATAATCATTTTATAAGACGTCCTCTGTTGAAAATATGGAATAGATATAAACCAAGGTTTTACTCGAAAATACCATTATGTGTCTCAAGTCAAGAAGCATTTTATAGAAGAGAAATGGCTGGAAAAGAGAAATGGTTAACTTATCAAGAACTTTTAGAAAATGTACATGGAGAATATATAATGAAAGAGAGAGAACAACTGATAAAGGAAGGATATATTTCTCAATGGTTTGCCTATTTACAATTGTTAGAGAGATATAAAATGGATAAGAAAATGTATGGGTTTGAAATAAGTAAATCTGATTTTGAAATAGGTTTGTGTACAAATGATGAAAATATAATTGCGAAAATGTATAAATTTTTGCTGAAAATGGATATGGAAGAAGAACAAGTAAAAGAGTGTATGGTAAAGTGGGCAAAAAACTTTGGTTATAATATACAAATGGATCAATGGGAAATATGTGGAAAAAAGGCTTGAGATTTACATTATGCTATAATCTTAAAGAAAATTTCTATAAAATGATGTATCGTTGGTACATGACTCCAGAAAAGTTGTCAAAAATGTATAGTAATGTTTCTAATGTTTGTTGGAAATGTAAACAACAAGAAGGATCATTTTATCATATGTGGTGGTTGTGTAAACAGGCAAAATTATTTTGGGCACAGATAGGTAGGATGATGCAAAAAATTCTAAAGATAAATATACAGTCAAAACCAGAATTTTTCTTATTGGGTTTTATGGATAAACAAATAGAAAAGAAATATGGAAGAATAATATTATATATGATTACGGCAGCAAGATTATTATATGCACAAAAGTGGAAAATGGAATCAACACCAACAACGGAAGAATGGCTATTGAAATTAATGGACTTAGTAGAAATGGATAAATTGACATGTTTACTTAGAGAAAAATCGACAGATACATTTCTTAAGGAATGGAAGCCTCTCTTAGACTTTTTGTTGAAAGATAAAAATGAAATGATGATAATGGGATTTGACGATTAATTAAGATAGACTATGGAGAAAAGTGATTTTGTATGTATTAAGGGACAGGTTTGATATATATTATATATTTATAGCTGATCTGTGACAAATCGGAAGTCAAAAAATTTTATTTTTATTTTTATTGTGTTATGTTTTTGATTTTGTTTTGTTGTTTTATGAAAATTTGAATAAAAATTATTGTAAAAAAAAAATGAGTAACACCAAACACACAGTAAACCACCGTGTAGATGAGCCCACACTGAATAATAGTAGTACTATAGGCAAGTTCAAAGTTCAATATGCAATATTGTCCAAGTTCAAAGGCAATATGCAACACCAGCTGCTGGGAGCAACAACAGGAAAGGGCTATTGCCTTCATTGCCTTCTTGTGAGCTTCCCAGAGGCACCTGGATCACCACTGTGGGAAACAAGGTACTGGAGTAGAAAGAACTTTGGTCTGATCAACAAGACCCTTCTTGTGTTCCAAAAGACTCCACTCCTTTCACCCCATGTTGCTGCTTACCAGTGTAAATTAATGTTGCATGGAGAGCCTTTGGGATATCCTTGCACATATACATACAAAATACAAAAATGAGGCACACATTTTATTTTTTAAAAAAACAAACAGCTTCAGTCTTAGTTTCCTATCAACAGACTAGGAATGTTAGGCCACAGGTGTTTTGCTGGTTTCTTCTAGTCAATCCAAGCACAAGGTTTGTTGGATAGCCATCCTTCACCCAAAAGCCACCTCAATGCATATATCATGCACTGTCTCGTGTAGAATAACTTCCCCGTTAGGTTTATGTATTAGTATGTATCCAAATGTGCAACTGAACCACAGATGTGGATAATCATATGGACATCTCTAAAGTTGTAGGAATAGCCAAGGTTAGGACTGTAATGTACTTGTAAAATGCTGTAAAAATTAATCAATAGTACTTTGAAGCTAGTTTAAAATCAAATACTTGTATAAGAAGCTACCCAAGGGAATAATTTTAAAACTCTTGTTTACTTTTAAGTAATACCAATAAGTTTCAAACATACAAATACAAGGCAAGGTGCGCTGCATCTGCATGTTGACTACCTGTGAACAAAAGCCCCTACATAGGGCCTACAGTAATTGACATTTTATAATTTCTTTGACAATTCCCTTTAGCTATGCTGAGCGTGTGGTGTGGACGGATGAATGTCAAAAGGCTTTTGACCTTCTGAAGCAAGCCTTGTGCCAAGGACCCATATTAATAGCACCAGATTACGAGCAACCATTCATCGTGGCTACGGATGCGTCGGACCTAGCGCTGGGAGTCGTCTTGCTACAAGAGAGAGGAGGCACCAGACATCCAGTGGCATATCTTAGTCACAAGCTGACATCGAGGGAGAAGAATTATTCATCGGTCCAAAAGGAGTGCCTAGCGGTCGTGTGGGGACTGAGCAAGTTGCGCCCATACGTGTGGGGACGAAGATTTACTGTGACAATGGATCATCAAGCATTGTTATGGTTACAGACTATGAAAAATCATAACACTATGCTGCAGAGGTGGTCCTGGGCTCTACAAGATTACCTGGTGGACTTCAAGTTCATAAAAGGCAAGGACAATGTATTGGCCGATGGACTTTCAAGGCAGGTGGCCGGGACTGCAGTGACGTGACCCAGACGTGGGTGCAAAAAAGACATTTTCCCCAAAGAGACTTGTTTTTTTATTGTTAACGCGTCGTATGAATCCTAGAGCACAAATAATACTTTGCTGTTATTTTAAGGGGGGGGGAAATGTGATGTTCCTGCTTGTAGTGTAAATATGGTAAGTGCTGTTTATATAGAAGACATATGGTAAGTGGAGTGAAAGAGGAGGGGGGAGTACATGAGCAGTAGAATGCTGGATGATTGGCTGAGCGTTTGAATGGCTGGGAGTATAAATGGAAGAATGACAGTTGAATCAAGGTGGATGTTAGTAGGGTGGAGAAGAAGGTGTTTGGTGGTGGATGTTGGGAGTGTGGAGAAAGAGGTGTTTGAGGATGGAGGTCAGGAGTGTGGAGAAAGAGGGAGTTGGAGTTCTGATTAATAATAAGTCAAGTACAAAACAGGAATAGATGAAACCATACGCTTGTGAAACATTTTAAAACTAATCTTGTTATTTCTGATATTTAATAAATACTTATTTGGTTTACCAAAGGCCTGATCCTTGGCTGGGGGATATACATACCAGAAGGGAGGGCAAGGCAATTACCAAGGCTGAACAGAAACAGTATCTAATGGTGGCAGCGGTGAAGGGAGGAATAATAACAATTCAAGTATCCAGAGCAACCCAGAGTTGTATGCGTTATCTATAAAGATACAAGGGGGTTGGGAACAGCATAAGCACGCAGTCACAAAAGTAACCAGCTAGACAGAGACTCAGGCAAAGTCTCTGGGAGTATTGGTTATAGGATGTGACTGGTGGTGCTGCCTAGCAGGGGGATCTAGTGAGATCTGTGCTAGAGCGGAGTGAGAAACCATATAAAGGACGGTCTGGACTGGTGGTATCCCTGGTGGTGCCTAGTGAAAGGCAGTAGCCACAAGCAGGTGGGAACGTGACAGGGAGAACCAGGGAAGGACGTCACAGTACTCTCCTATGTTATGTGGAAATAGATGAACGGGCAGGTAAATGAAATGCATCTAAATGCATAATTTTAGCAGCATTATTTTTTTTAAAAATCAATATTTTATTTGTGCTAATACACTTTTAATGTAAGTGCTATTGGGATAATATTGTAATAATTGTTTTAATGTGGGCTAAAAAGTGATGTGGTGCAACTTAAAAATAATTTTAACTATAAACATGCTGAAAAATACATTAAAATTTGTGCTTGAACACTTTTTCATTTAAGTTCTATTGAGCGGATATTGGCACTAAAATGGCATGGACCAGAAGGTAGCGAAGTTGGAGAATTCCATCAGAAACAGAAATAGGAGTGGAAATTGCCACAATTTGCATGTTGTCCAAGGTCAGGCACAGAAATCATGCAAGTGAATACAAGTTGTATTTGCTATTGTTGGTTTTTTTAGTCAGAAAATGTAATATAAATAATTATGTTATTTTCTGCAGTTTTTATTTCCCTTTCATTTAAATGCATTGAAATTAATTATGTTAGTTTCAGCTATTGTGGATAGCCACACAAATAATGTAAGTTTCAGCAGAAGCTGAAGTGGAGTGGAAAAGAAACAGTGCTGACTTTGACTAACACAGGATGGGACAGAAATCACTGCCTTGTTAGATTCCTGCCAGAAAGTAATAGAAAGGTTAAACATAACTGCACACATTAAAACCATTACCTTAAAAAAGCTCAGGAAAGTAGTCCCAGGACAATGGACACCTGTGGCACCACTTTCCTGTTTGTTTTTTTAAAATGTGGATTTTATGAACTCTCAAGAGAGACAAAAGAGAACCACAAGGAAAACATGGGAGAAAATGATTTGATGATAACAGGCATGTCCTCACCACAGAGCAAAGAAGAAGAAGAAAATACAGGAGTCAACAGGCAAGAATAAAGTTAATATGAACTGGAATGGATAATACAGACAAGAAAGAACCAAAACATGAAAGGATAATAAAACATTGATATGCTACTATATAAACATAAATACACCAAATATTACAGTTCAGTTATCCAGTTATTAATTAGCTGCCAAATAAACATAAAGTACTCCAAATGTTCCAATTGTTAACGAGATCTCCTGGATTGCATTTCATTTTGTACTTCCTCAGATGGAAAATGGAGACTGTACAGGGATGACAATTTTCTTAAGCCCCCTGTTGCCTCAAGTTCTTGTCAGATACATTTCTTTCTTCAGTATGTCCTAAGGTTAAATCCCAAAAATGTATAATATGTAATTAATCATCTCAAAACTAAATTTGTTTGTGAAAAAACATCAATACAATAAATTTACTTACTGCAAACCTGCATCTGCCGTACAAATACATAAAGATAATTTCAATTATTATGATCTCAACCACTGTAAAGAAAAATGAAAAATCAGTTTCAGATTATAAACGATATCAAAAATTATACTAGTGAAATAATAAATACAAACCATAAACCACGGAGGGCACAGAGGAATTCAAAGGAAAAAAAATTCAAATGTTGCCTAAAGAAATAATTTAGCTGAGCCCTTATATAGGAGATAAGAAGGCACTCCCAATACTGTCAACAGCTGTATTTCTCAGCAGTTAAATTACCGGCTTTGGCATACAGCACTTTTTAAAGGGAAACATGTCTGATAGGATTACAAGGTCAGATACAATGATACAAAAATATAAATAAGAAACAATTTTTATAGAATCTTTACAGCACAATCTTTACCAAATAGAAGTGCATATACAAAAGTTTATAAAATTACAGAGAACATACAGGAATACAGATAGGTCCATTTTATCGTTCAAACCAGCTGGAGACATTGTATCCATTGTGTGCATCCTTGATGAGAATATCAGATCTAATGAAAGTATCTTAAAAGGAACAGGTTGAAATTTTTCCTTGGGGACTGTAAATGTGGAAGGGTCTCTTAACAGAAAAATTGAAGTTGTCTCAATAAATGCTGCACTGCCCAAATTTCTGTACTAGGGTGGAGAAACTTTTTTCAGTCTGAGGATCACATTCCCTTATGGGCAACCTTCTGGTGGCTAGTGGTGGGAGCAGACAGATGCAAAATGTGGGCACAGCAAAAGATGCGACTCTTGTCTCTGTATTGTAGGCTACAACATAGCCATGCAGAATTTTGTGGTTTCCACACACATATCTCTCTATCGAGGCATGTAAGACAAATGATCAAAATTCAAGGACACATTCCAGCCAGGCAAAAGCACTTTAGGATGGGGTGCAGCAAGGTCACTGAGGAGAGTCCCAGGGCTAGATACAGAGTCCTAGAGGGCTGTATTTGCCCTCCCCTCTGCCCCCGGGCCTGAGGTCCCTTACCCCTGGCATTTACCCCAAACACTAAGTGGTTTTCAAATTGTTTAAGTGTGTGGTATGGGATGCTCCCTGTTTGTTTGTTTGCTTGTTAGAGTTATAACCTGCCCTTTCTCCCAGCAGGAGTTTCATATAGATGCCTACAAAAAGTATGTGCAATTGTAGAGTAACTCTTAGTGTAGAAGCACCTGTAATCAAGAGAGCACGTGAAGGGAATTATATGAAGACATGAGAATAAGAAGGTAATGGTGATAGAGCTGCAGGCTTCAGCCAAGCATCAAAAGTAGAGGAGAGGTTCCAGGGATTGTTAGAATTGCATCTGGGGCAGTGAAGTAATGTTGTAGGAGCGACATAACTGAGCATATGTTTAAAGTGAGCAAAGTCAGCCAAGGCAGCAGGAAGCAGATAATACCTACTGCTCTGTTTCAGGAGGTTTCTATAGTGTGGGTGAATTCCCCACAACATGAATTTATAATTGTCAGTCTCAACATTATTTCCTTATGCTAAGTACAAGCACACATCAAACCCTCCTATAGCTGACTAATTTAGAGTAAAACATTAAAGCATTTGGCCTTCCGCGAGATCCTTTCTAATAGTGAAGATGAACACACAAAACTAATTTTCTAATATACTTCTTTGCTTTCAGTTTTCTTTTCATACCTACTCCTGGCTACAGTGCTGTCTAATGTGTTCCATTATTGCTTTCAAATTAAATGGGCCAGTCTCCAATTATTACATATATCTTTATGCAGACAAGCATTTTCTTTGGTTACTGCACTGTCAAATTCTTTTGTAGAGAGAATCCACTTCTATTTTAATTTTGTGTCACAGATGAGATAAAGTATACTATATACTATATACTATACCATAGTACTAAATAAATTGGCAATTCATGGTTAAAACAATTAATAGTTAAAAACATCCTTAATCCTATTAATTTCACACATGAAGCTAATCTAGCGTGTGGAATTGTTGTGGCCATTGTATCTAGGAACATATCTTGGGGCACAGCAAAACAAACAGAACAATACAGAGGATGGAAGTAGGTCAACCAAATTGTGGCTGTATTTATCATTTCATGTACTTTGTTACACTGCAGTTTCAAAAAAAGGAATGGGCAATCCTCTGCTTGGTGGGTGTGAGTGCAACATGCCTACTAAATGTGAAGTTTGGAATGGATTGATTTTTCCCGTGTGAGCATTATACACTTATAAATACTGAATCACTTCACTTGTAAAATCATGGTATCGGTGTGTAGGCAAATGATTGAGGCTGCAGTTCTATGGACACTTAACTGGATGTAAGCACTACAGAACACAGTGGAGCTGACTTCTGAGTAAACATGCATTGGCTTGCATTGTAAATTTGATAATAGTGTTGCACGCCTCCCCAATCTCCGAGCGGTGAGATTTCTGGGGTCCCTGCGCTCCTCCAGTGTTTGGTTTCCTTTGGGAAGAAGGTCAGCGGAGACTGTGGTGTCTTTATGAAATATGGTTTATTTATTTACACACATTCCAACCTGAGCTTAAGATGGAGGGGTTCAATGCATCAGCAGTCCAATATCCAGTTTTTCCATCAGGGTTACAGGAGGCATCCCAAATGCCATGGTGCAGAGAGATCACGTCTCTGCCTGCCTGCAGCCCCAGCCATTCTCTAGAACAGCCTTTCCCAACCAGTGTGCCTCCAGATGTTGTTGGACCACAATTCCCATCTTTCCTGACGATTGGCAATGCTGGCTGAGGCTGATGGGAGTTGTGGTCCAACAACATCTGGAGGCACACTGGTTGGGAAAGGCTGCTCTAGAACACACTCAAACTACAAGCCTCTGCTGGGCTCCAGGAGGCAGGGGAAGGCTCTCCTGAAGAGTTTCAATGACAAAAAGGTCTTCCTGGCCCATTCACCATTGCTGGGCAACCGATAGGCCCATTATCTTACCTGGCCACTCTATCTGATTAACAAAGGAGATTCATCTGGCTAGCAGAGCCAGCCCCCAGACACAGGATTCCAGATCAGAGGCTGGAAAGGGGACCCACAGGAATCATCCATTCCAACCCCCATGCTCATAACACTACACCCTTCTCTGAAAAAGGTCTGTCCCAGACCTGCAAACAAACAACAGAATAACAGCTTTTCCTACAAAGAAACAATAGGTACAGGTTAGTATGACATTGAAATATACATCATTAAAAGCATAGTCATATTACAGTCTCATTACCACACAAGTACAAAAACAGTACATTCCCTTACAGCACCTTTTTCAATTAATTACTCTCTCTTTAGGCTTCCTCTTCTTTCTTGGAGCTCCCAGTCACAGTTCTGCATCCAAACAGCTTACCCAGTCTTCATAACTTGGCAGTGGCCAAGAATTCCTGATATGTTTAAGCATGCCCTCAACCACATGCACATTTTTCCTTGCTCCCCCAAACAGTTGTACATACACCCACAATCCAACAGTCATAGACTAGTAAATCTTAACATTAAAACCTTATTGCAAAAACCTATCAACATAATTCCTAAAAAATCATTAAACAGCTCATATCTCCACACTCATGCAAAAAAGCACAAATCAACAGCATTTCAAAAAGGCAATACCATCAGAAGAATTCCTACAGCAAATCAGTACACAGTTCCATAAGCACAACCCCCACTCCCAAACCACGCGGTTGGCCACATGGTCCTTTGTCTTGGGGCTTCATAGAGTTCCCAATCCAAGCTGATCCCTGCTGCTGCCTGCAGGGGGTTGGGACTCCTCTCCACGAACAGATTTGTTTCCTCATCAGCACATGGAAGGCTGTAGCCATTTTCCTCCCACTCTCTGCTCTGGGAAAAGTCTTTAAGCCAGTCCACTTCATCTGCCCCAAACTCCAAATCAAAGTCTTGCCACAAGTCTTTATCTGGGGACATCTTCTTCAGGATTAGCTGGCCTAGCCCACCCAGGTTGGCAGAAAGAAATCTTCTCTGTTCTCCCTCACCATCTTCAGTGTGAAACATGGGCCCAAACAGAGGCAGGTAACCTTCCAGTGTCCCTTGCCCTCCAAACTCACAGGGCGCTGGGTGCCTCTCACTGCTGGAATTTGCCCAGGGACTGCACCCATCATAGGAGCTGCTTCACTTCCAGCTTCCTGCTGTCTTCCCCCCTGGCAGGCTCCTGGACAGTCAAAACTTCTTCCTCCTCTGGTACTGACTGTAACTCCTCACAGTCCACTCCCTCCAGCTGCTCATCCACTTTCTGGATCTCTTTAGCCACCCCAGTCTGGGTGCTCTGCAGCTGGACCATGTCACCCTCGACCCCTTGTAGTGGCTGATCAGGCAGGGCTCTCACCTCTTCCCATGAGGTCTCCTTTTCCTCTTCAAAGGTACTTCCCAATATCTCCCTCATTCGTTGCCAGTGTTCCCGGTGGTCTCTTTGTCTTTGCTCCCATTCCTCTTGGCGCTCTCGTTGCCTCTGCTGCTGGTCCTCCTGGCGGTCTCGTTGCCTTTGCTGCTTGTATATCAATTTTATCTGTTCCAGGAGGGTTGCTGTTATTTCCTCCATCTTGACTCAGGCACACCTTGCTCCCAATGCTTCTTCCAGGAAACTCAATCCCACTTTTTACACCAGTGTTGCGCGTCTCCCCAATCTCCAAGCGGTGAGATTTCCAGGGGTCCCTGCAGTCACCCTGGGTTTGGTTTCCTTGGGAAGAAGGTCAGCGGAGACTGTGGTGTCTTTATGAAATATGGTTTATTTATTTACACACATTCCAACCTGAGCTTAGGATGGAGGGGTTCAAGGCATCAGCAGTCCAATATCCAGCTTTTCCATCAGGGTTACAGGAGGCATCCTAAAGCCACGGTGCAGAGAGCCAGTCTCTCTGCCTGCCTCCAGTTCCCAGCCTTTCTCAGACACACACTAAAAACACAAGCCTCTCCTCAGCCCCAGGAGGGGGGGGAGGGCTCTCCTGAAGAGTTTCAATGACAAAAGGGTCTCCCTGGCCCATTCACAAGTTGCTGGGCACCTGATAGACCCATTAACCCACCTGGCCACTCTATTAGCTTAACAAAAGAAATTCATCTGATCAGAGACCCACTGAGAGACCCAGTGCCTGCAGGAAGAAGGAGAACATCGCCACCCAGGGAAGGAGAGCCTGCTGTTGCTGCTGCTGTTGGAACACCACCTCCACCACCCGTCCCAGTGGGACTGCTGCCTGGCAGACGTGCCTCCTGCAGGACCAGGTCCCAGGTACCCAGCCAGCTGTGACTAATTTCCATCACCTGTCCCTCTTTGGAGGGATACATAAGCTGGCTGGCTGAGGTGGCCTGGGAGACCCAGTGCCTGCAGGAAGAAGGACAACATCGCCACCCAGGGAAGGAGAGCCTGCTGTTGCTGCTGCTGTTGGAAAACCATTTCCACCACCCTTCCCAGTGGGACTGCTGCCTGGCAGACGTGCCTCCTGCAGGACCAGGTCCCAGGTACTTAGCCAGCTGTGACTAATTTCCATCACCTGTCCCTCTTTGGAGGGATACATAAGCCGGCTGGCTGAGGTGGCCTGGGAGACCCAGTGCCTGCAGGAAGAAGGAGAACATCGCCACCCAGGGAAGGAGAGCCTGCTGTTGCTGCTGCTGTTGGAACACCACCTCCACCATCCTTCCCAGTGGAACTGCTGCCTGGCAGATGTGCCTCCTGCAGGACCAGGTCCCAGGTACCCAGCCAGCTGTGACTAATTTCCATCACCTGTCCCTCTTTGGAGGGATACATAAGCCGGCTGGCTGAGGTGGCCTGGGAGACCCAGTGCCTGCAGGAAGAAGGAGAACATCGCCACCCAGGGAAGGAGAGCCTGCTGTTGCTGCTGCTGTTGGAACACCACCTCCACCATCCTTCCCAGTGGAACTGCTGCCTGGCAGACGTGCCTCCTGCAGGACCAGGTCCCAGGTACCCAGCCAGCTGTGACTAATTTCCATCACCTGTCCCTCTTTGGAGGGATACATAAGCCGGCTGGCTGAGGTGGCCTGGGAGACCCAGTGCCTGCAGGAAGAAGGAGAACATCGCCACCCAGGGAAGGAGAGCCTGCTGTTGCTGCTGCTGTTGGAACACCACCTCCACCATCCTTCCCAGTGGAACTGCTGCCTGGCAGACGTGCCTCCTGCAGGACCAGGTCCCAGGTACCCAGCCAGCTGTGACTAATTTCCATCACCTGTCCCTCTTTGGAGGGATACATAAGCCGGCTGGCTGAGGTGGCCTGGGAGACCCAGTGCCTGCAGGAAGAAGGAGAACATCGCCACCCAGGGAAGGAGAGCCTGCTGTTGCTGCTGCTGTTGGAACACCACCTCCACCATCCTTCCCAGTGGAACTGCTGCCTGGCAGACGTGCCTCCTGCAGGACCAGGTCCCAGGTACCCAGCCAGCTGTGACTAATTTCCATCACCTGTCCCTCTTTGGAGGGATACATAAGCCGGCTGGCTGAGGTGGCCTGGGAGACCCAGTGCCTGCAGGAAGAAGGAGAACATCGCCACCCAGGGAAGGAGAGCCTGCTGTTGCTGCTGCTGTTGGAACACCACCTCCACCATCCTTCCCAGTGGAACTGCTGCCTGGCAGACGTGCCTCCTGCAGGACCAGGTCCCAGGTACCCAGCCAGCTGTGACTAATTTCCATCACCTGTCCCTCTTTGGAGGGATACATAAGCCGGCTGGCTGAGGTGGCCTGGGAGACCCAGTGCCTGCAGGAAGAAGGAGAACATCGCCACCCAGGGAAGGAGAGCCTGCTGTTGCTGCTGCTGTTGGAACACCACCTCCACCATCCTTCCCAGTGGAACTGCTGCCTGGCAGATGTGCCTCCTGCAGGACCAGGTCCCAGGTACCCAGCCAGCTGTGACTAATTTCCATCACCTGTCCCTCTTTGGAGGGATACATAAGCCGGCTGGCTGAGGTGGCCTGGGAGACCCAGTGCCTGCAGGAAGAAGGAGAACATCGCCACCCAGGGAAGGAGAGCCTGCTGTTGCTGCTGCTGCTGTTGGAACACCACCTCCACGATCCTTCCCAGTGGAACTGCTGCCTGGCAGACGTGCCTCCTGCAGCACCAGGTCCCAGGTACCCAGCCAGCTGTGACTAATTTCCATCACCTGTCCCTCTTTGGAGGGATACATAAGCCGGCTGGCTGAGGTGGCCTGGGAGACCCAGTGCCTGCAGGAAGAAGGAGAACATCGCCACCCAGGGAAGGAGAGCCTGCTGTTGCTGCTGCTGTTGGAACACCACCTCCACCATCCTTCCCAGTGGAACTGCTGCCTGGCAGACGTGCCTCCTGCAGGACCAGGTCCCAGGTACCCAGCCAGCTGTGACTAATTTCCATCACCTGTCCCTCTTTGGAGGGATACATAAGCCGGCTGGCTGAGGTGGCCTGGGAGACCCAGTGCCTGCAGGAAGAAGGAGAACATCGCCACCCAGGGAAGGAGAGCCTGCTGTTGCTGCTGCTGTTGGAACACCACCTCCACCATCCTTCCCAGTGGAACTGCTGCCTGGCAGACGTGCCTCCTGCAGGACCAGGTCCCAGGTACCCAGCCAGCTGTGACTAATTTCCATCACCTGTCCCTCTTTGGAGGGATACATAAGCCGGCTGGCTGAGGTGGCCTGGGAGACCCAGTGCCTGCAGGAAGAAGGAGAACATCGCCACCCAGGGAAGGAGAGCCTGCTGTTGCTGCTGCTGTTGGAACACCACCTCCACCATCCTTCCCAGTGGAACTGCTGCCTGGCAGATGTGCCTCCTGCAGGACCAGGTCCCAGGTACCCAGCCAGCTGTGACTAATTTCCATCACCTGTCCCTCTTTGGAGGGATACATAAGCCGGCTGGCTGAGGTGGCCTGGGAGACCCAGTGCCTGCAGGAAGAAGGAGAACATCGCCACCCAGGGAAGGAGAGCCTGCTGTTGCTGCTGCTGTTGGAACACCACCTCCACCATCCTTCCCAGTGGAACTGCTGCCTGGCAGATGTGCCTCCTGCAGGACCAGGTCCCAGGTACCCAGCCAGCTGTGACTAATTTCCATCACCTGTCCCTCTTTGGAGGGATACATAAGCCGGCTGGCTGAGGTGGCCTGGGAGACCCAGTGCCTGCAGGAAGAAGGAGAACATCGCCACCCAGGGAAGGAGAGCCTGCTGTTGCTGCTGCTGTTGGAACACCACCTCCACCATCCTTCCCAGTGGAACTGCTGCCTGGCAGACGTGCCTCCTGCAGGACCAGGTCCCAGGTACCCAGCCAGCTGTGACTAATTTCCATCACCTGTCCCTCTTTGGAGGGATACATAAGCCGGCTGGCTGAGGTGGCCTGGGAGACCCAGTGCCTGCAGGAAGAAGGAGAACATCGCCACCCAGGGAAGGAGAGCCTGCTGTTGCTGCTGCTGTTGGAACACCACCTCCACCATCCTTCCCAGTGGAACTGCTGCCTGGCAGACGTGCCTCCTGCAGGACCAGGTCCCAGGTACCCAGCCAGCTGTGACTAATTTCCATCACCTGTCCCTCTTTGGAGGGATACATAAGCCGGCTGGCTGAGGTGGCCTGGGTTTTTGTCTTTTGTTTTGTTTTTGTTTTCTTTTGGGTGCCATTGGTTTTAGCTATGGGTGGGTTCGGTTTCGTTTTATATTGTAGTTCTTGGGTTTTTATGTGGTTTGTATGTTGTATTTTACTTTATCTTGTACGCCGCCTAGAGTGGCCACTTGTGCGGCCAGATAGGTGGCCTAGAAATAAAATTTATTATAATTATTATTCTTACCCCCAGGCGCAAGTCTCCAAATCAGAGCCTGGAATTTTTGTTTTACTAAAATTGATGGTAAGCAGGTTGTCTTTGCAATAGGTCATAAAAGCAAAAAGTAGGCAATTAAGGCCTATTTTTGACAAAGACATGAGAACAGCATCATCAGCAGTAATGGGCATTTGATCTCAGCCACTTTAGATGGATGGAAATCTGCAGCTAAACAACTTCTGCTCAAATCGTTTAAATAAAGATTGAATAATGTTGGTGGCAGGAATAGATTTTGTCAGACTTCCATCTACTCCACATCTTACATGGAGCGTTGTACGCTGATAGAGACATTTAATGAGATAAAGCAGTCTCTTATCCATAGAAGAGTGGGATAGCTTAACCCATAATTTGTCTCTTGGGATAGAGTCAAAGGCAGATTTCAGATCTATAAAGCCAAAAAACAGGCTATTTCCAAAAGAGCTCATATGTTTCTCAGTTAGATGGTTTAGCACTATACAATGGTCAATCATAGATCTGCCCTTTCTGAAACCTGCCTGTTCCTTGCCCAAAATGTTTTCATCCTCTAACCAGGAGACCAATCTTGTATTTAAATAGCTGGCATACAGCTTTCTCACTACTGACAATAAGCTAATAGGTCTATAGCATGAGGGGTCTTCTCTGTCCCCTTTCTTAAAGACTGTATCATGATAGCCTCAAGCTAAGCCAAAGGAAATTTGCCAGAATTATTAATCTGTGTAAATAGATTTGCCAATAGGGGGGCCCACCAATCTATATGAACCTTTAACATTTCGGGGGGTATAGCATCAATTCCTGGTGCCTTACCAGACTTAAGATGACTAATCAGAGACTTTATCTCAGATTGTGTGACAGGAGGCCAAGGTGGAAGACTTTAGATCTACAGTGGGTAGGCTGTTCTATAGATACTCTCTTATGTCCGCAAACAATTCAGAAAAGTGATGTTCCCAAATATCAGCAGAGATATTACAACAAACTGAGCTTGAGGAACCTAAACCATGACTAGAGACTAAAAAAGTTTTAAATTACTATTTATAGAGGAATCTATCAGAGCCTTCCACCCATTTTGAACTGCTTGTCTCTTTTTATTAGGTAGAAGTTGTTTATACTTTTTAAAAATTGTATAATATTCTTGGGGTAAAACACTGGAATTTTCCTTTCTATATTGATTATATACCATTCTCAGTTGCCTCTTGACTGCATAGCATTCCTTATCATGGAACTATGGAATGGTTTCCCCGAGGAGGTGCGCCTGGCGCCGACACTATCATCTTTTCGGCGCCAGGTTAAAACCTTTCTCTTCTCTGAGGCATTTTAATTCCTGTTAATTGTAAATTATTATATTTTGATTTTAGACTGTACAGTTTTGTGTACAGTTTTGTGTTATTTTTATTGTATTTTTAATGTTCACCGCCCAGAGAGCTGTTGCTAGTCGGGCGGTATATAAGCTTAATTAAATAAAAATAAATAAATAAAATATCAAACCATCTAGGAGTACTCTGTTTCATTGAAGGCCTTAAATTATGTGTTTTTGACTTTAGGGCCGTATTCAGGGCTGAAATCAATAATGAATAATCGTTTAGAGCAGAGGTAACTTCAGTAGCTCCTGAAATGCGAATTTTGAAATCTTTCCCCTGAGAAATCTAGAATCTACTATATATTTCTCCAAATCATCCCAGGCCTGTTTTATACCATTCCTTGAAGGGGGGGGATATACACATTAATCAACAAAAAGGACATAGTTCTGAACTCCAGTAAGCCAGCCACTACGATTTTTCCACATGGGCCAAACCACTTAATATTTGATTGGAGAGATGTAGATATCAATATTGCCAAGCCTGCCTTAGGTCTACCTTTTCCTTTGCTGGGCTCGGCCAATATGTCGTTTACCAAGAATCCATTCAGATAAATCTTTTTAGTAGACCAGGTTTCCTGGATAAAAATCACATCTCTTAAAAAGTCCAGAACCTCAGGACGATCTTGCTTGAAGGCCCATCCAGCTATGTTCCATGTGAGTATTTTAAGCTGGTCGTTTGCTGTATCTGTAGCTTTCTGATTATTCCATGGGCAGACATCTGATTGAGAATTAAGTGATCTAGTTAAGGGCCCGTCTTGGTAAGGTGTTTGTCAGTTTAACTCAATGATCTGGTCCAGCTCCCCAGCCTTGTTCACAAAGACAGAGCCAATTTCTTCTGGGGGCTTAGCAAGCACCTTTTCAACCATTGCACTTGATGGTATCATTGTAGATACGTATCCCAATTCCTCTGGGTAAAGATACCTGCTTTGTAACCATTCTGTACTAGTCATTGAAGCCCTTACAGGGGCATTGAGATTATATTCCTTGGGGGGAGGAAAGTTCTCTCCAGATATATTGTTCGATTTTTGTTGACAGTCCACCTTCTCTCTTTTCCTGTAGTCTGCTCTTATTTGACGGCAGGTTGTCTCAATGCCCCATATCTGGGACTTCACATCTTTATCTGGCATCATGGAATGGGTGAGAGTATCTCTTAAAAATGAAAGTCTGGCAATTATTTCCTCCTGTGACTGAGATGGCAAAGATAAAAATGAATTTAGAAGTTCCTTTTCTTCCGGAACAAGGCTGATTTTGAACTCATATGGTGTTTGATGAGGTATCCATTTTGCACTGTATCTGGGACTCTTACAATGATCATTATGCTGAGAATCTTCCAAGTTAATGTGTACACTGGTCCCATTATCCTTTTTGGTAAAACCTGGCTCTTTGTGGAATAAGTCAATGGGATTTTTGTTATTATCAGTCCTGCATTATAAAATTTATTTTTCCTCATATAATAATTTTGCATTTGCCCAGCTCCCAAATGTCACCACAGATGGAGCATGCTGGTAATCATAAAATAAATACCCAATATCAAGAATATCGTCAATACTGAGGACCTGTGGGGCAATTTTGCCCACCAGTTCCAAAAAGTGGACTTTACGTTGGAAAAGAGAAAGCACGCCTTTAGGTTTCGGAAAGTTAGGGAAAAGTAGCTTTTGGTGGTTTAGAATCAACTCCCATTTTTGCTCTGTTTTAGGCTTTAGTGTATTTCTCACTGTCTCCTGATCCTTGGTTGTAATTTCTGGCCCCACATCGAGTATGTATTGCCATGGCTCTGGTGTTATATCTGCTGTGGCCGTTAATTCAGTTTTACCCTTTGGCGCTACCTTTACGGTGTCTGTAAGTTTTGTTTTCCCAATAGGAGATTGAGGTGACTTAAAAAGTGGTTCTAGCTCTCTTTGAGTGGTGTACTCCTCATTGATCCGTTGTGATGCCTTACTTTTCTTATAAGTTTTAATTGACACCCTTAGTGGGTCCTCCAACAAGTTAAAAAGCTTTTTAAAATTCATTACCTTACATTGTTTAGTCGTTTTTTGGCCCTTCCCTTTAAACTTGTTTTTACTCTTTTTCTGTGCTACTTCCTTTCGCTTTTCTTTACCGAGTTTTTTCCTTACTACACCCTTTTTGTCTTTCCTTCACATTTTTCTCTTTGGTCTTGACTGTGATCTTGGCATCATTTCTTTCCAGATATACTGGCCCATCATCTATTTTATGTAATTTAGCTATAATAACTAGCAGACCATTACATTCTGACAGAAATTTCTTGATTGAATCCAGTTCTTTAGTTATTAGCTCCAAATGCATCTCCACTTTGGATGAAGCTAAAGTATCCTGGCCTGAAATCATATCTCATCTATCTGAGAAGGAACAAACAGTTGGGTTTATGTCCTTAATAATCTTGGGTTCCTCAGGAGGTTTTAGGTCCTTGCATTTATTCTGGGTTAGTTCAGTGGTTATAATCCCCCCATACTGAATATGGGAGCTATCAGGTACAGCTGCATGTGAAGAGATGTCAAGACTTCTCCAAGCCCCAGGGGTTGGACTCTCTAATGATTCTGCTTGGGCAATTTCAGTTGCCAGGTCTAACCCTTGTGAAGTCCTCTCTTTCAGATAGATGTCAAGGCCATTCTTTGCATAGTCCAAGGACCAATCAAGGTTAGTGGAATGAAGATTTGGTACATCTTTTTCTTTCTTACATTTCTCTTTCGAAGGGAAATAGGAAAGAGTTTTGGTTTGTCTCTTCCTTGTCTTCTTTGGAAGGTCTAGCTAGCACTGGGGGTAAGGAGACCCGTAAGGTCTTACTTGCTTGGCGTGTAAGAACAATAATTTAAAAACTCCTTGTAGCCTTAAATTGATCTATAGTAAACTTAGTTTGCTTCTTTCTACTGCCGAATACCACCAGCACAATTTAAAACTTAATTGTATAAAACATATACCAACTTCTTAGTCGTAGCTCCTTGACCTTTTCTCTTCAGAGGCAGAGGGAGGTTTCCTTGGTGTCTTTAATGTCCGTGGGCAGGAAGGGGTTATTTCTTTGCTATTATCTCCTTCGACCTTCAGCCTTCCTCCCACCTCCGCGGAACAAGAGAAATAAACAAGCTTCCAGAGCTGTTTTAGTTTTTCATGCACAGTCCAATGCTGCACACAAGGATCTTTGGATTGTGATGTGGGCACAATATTCTTTTAGTAGTTAGTAGGAGTGAAGGAAGAAACCCCTCAGCAATATGTTATATGGTCTTTAATAGACTACAGTACAACAGAACCTTGATGGTTCAGTATAAACATAAAAAAAAAAGCTCTGACACATCCTTGCTGCACTAGAAGTTGTTTTTGAAAGTCTCTTGCCCTTGTGATGTACTGGTAAGGCCAGACACTGCTTAGCTTGTAACGTCTAATGTGATTACAGCAGGAGGTGCTTAGGCTTCAGGACATAGGCCTATGTCATTTCAATTAGAAAGGTGAAAAATAAAACTTTAGCGTGACTTGGGTGACAGTAACAAACCACAAAAATAGTGTCTGCATTATATGCATGCTAAATTGAGAGAAGGCACACTCTATTCCCAAATTAATAGTAAACATGTTTCCCTGGAATAATTCAGAACAAGCAAAGTGGTTGTTAAATGATCACATATTGTTTTGGATTTAGTATTCTTGACAGAGACCCTATGATATAATTTAGGAAGTCTGGACAAATGTAGTTCAGCTGTCATGCTGAAACAGTATGGACTACACAGTTTAAGTTTACTGTTAAATTTATAGGAGTTGTGCATTGTTGCCAGTTTGCACCTGGCAAATTTGTGGTACAGTTTTAGACCAGTGGTTCCCAACCTGGGGGCCGGGACCCCCAGGGGGGCCGAGAAGTAATCCAGAGGGGGCCGTGAACAGTAAAGAAATGAATTATTAATTTTTTTAAAAAAGTCTTTGCTCCCTCTACACTGTCTGCTTTCCACTGCTGCTGCAGATGCAGCGGCGTCACTAGCCGGGTGCGGGGAGTGCGGACCGCACCAGGGTGACACCATGAGAGGGGGGTGTCACCCACAGTAGAGTTGCCATATTGCCTGGTTAGCCGGGTTTTACCCGGATTCTTTGCATGCCACCCAGCGCCCGTTTAGCCCCTTAGCTGGCCCGGATTCTCAGCTTTAATTAAAAAAAATTAAGTTTCTAGGTGGTCTAGTTCTCGAGATATACATAAAAACGTCAGCCCCCCCGTTAAATCTTTTTTTAAACTACTGTATAGCACTTCGTAGCTTTAACCCCACCCATTCAGGATTGCAGCCAATCAGTGAAGTGTTTGGTTGACCTGTGGCAGTGTCTAGTAAACCTCATTGCAAGGCCAGAAAATGGTGGTTTCCCCCCCTGTTTATCTGAAAATCTCATAAATTGGGTAAGTATATACATTTCAGGTTTTTCCCCTCTTGTGTGTAGGAGTCAGATCCTGGGCAGTGTTTTGAAAACCTTCCCAATACTTGCTTTTGTGGGGGTAAAAGCATTGCAAATCCCATATGTCCAGAGTAAATCCCATTGAATTCAATAGGATTTACTTTTGAGTAGACATGGTTATGAATGTGCTGAAAATCAATGGGACTTTGGAGTGAATGTAAAAAAGAGCTGTGTTTGTGTTCTCTTTCTGTCCCCCCCCCTCCAGTCCTATTTTAAAGCAACTAGGCAGGGCTTACTTAGGTATTACAGTTTTTATTCTGTAGGAAACTAATACTGATTTTTAAAAAACTAATACTGATTTTTCTGCAATGACCAACTGGTTTGACAATAAACTATTATATGGGCTGTATGTATTTATACATCTGCAGTGTGTGTGTGTGTGTGTGTGTGTGTGTGTGTGTGTGTAGTCTTTCCAACAACCCTGTGAGGTAGGGTTGGAAACCAAGGCAGCTCACAACAAGAAATAAAGCCATTTAAAATCCAATAACCATAAAAACAAGTATAAACAGTTGCAAAACAGCGTAAAGTGGCATGATTCAGAATTTTGGGTTGTGTGAATGAAGTTGCTTATCACTTGAGGTTGCAGTTCTGTCCCTGTTTGGGTAAGTTCCACTGAATACACTGGGACTTGCTTCTGAATAAATAAACCTAGGATTGCACTATAAATATCTTTACAGTTTGTGTAAATAATAAATATATTTGATAGTTATGCTTATATAAATATTTCTTCATTTATCATATTTTTGGTTTTTGGTTAGGAATCCTGACTGGTTGTGAGATGCTGAGTTTTCTGCCTTACTCATAGGAATCTTGTTGTGGTTGGTATGGTATTACATTTAGGAAAGTGTTACTGCCTTCTGTGTTTTTTTTTTCCTATTTGCATTTCACTTACCTTTAACCTCACTCCGTTACAGCCATAGAAGCAACAGCAGCATATGCAAGATAATTAACTCCCATTAGTGATAAGAGCAAGAACTTATAATTATTATTTTAATTAAAACAAGAGGCTTATCAGTACTTTGAAGAGGACCAGATATTTATTTTCTTTCTGAGCCCAGGACTGGGTCTTTCATGATGCCCGTTGGGGGGGGGGATCAGGAGACTAGTCGATAAGACAGACACCCTGGCATTGGTAATCTAATTAGCAAGGTATGTGTGGGGATGTTGCCCACTTCCAGGCCCAGTTTCATTTTGAGTATGGAGGTGGAACCTGTGTAGATGTGGTTGATCAAAGGGAGAAGAATTTTGAGTTAAGTAAAGCTCTGCTTTTATAAAACCTAAGAAACATACAGATACTTTGAATGTCTAAGTGCCTGCACCAGTGGAATACTGGAGGAACTTGTAAAACTTGCTGCAACAGTATTTAGAACTGAGCATGTGGCGTGAAGGACTCCTTTTCCTAAAATTTTGGCTTGTTTTTCTCCACCCACCACATCTCTGAAATATATCGTATATGTAATGGTTAACCGTACTGCTGCCCTGACTTACT